>NC_091298.1:34072108-34114608 GCF_038502225.1 Cherax quadricarinatus
ACTAAATGCATTATTTTCGTTTAGCAATTGGATCATTTAGCCATTTGCTTACATTTGTCAACACATCTTATTTCTTACCTTATAGGTAAAAAAATGAATGTTATCTGCACAACTTAAATATGTGTATATGTATTTCTTCAGTATATTTTAGATCAGTGTTTTTAAGCTGCTCATTCAGCCGTAATAAACATCTGTTAGAACGTACATTAGTCAAGTGACAAAAATTACTGATTTAATTTGCTGAGAAAGTACGAAGTATCTTTAATAGGTTATAGTGTATTACCCGAGACTTTGTAATGATTTTCTTAATTTGCTTCTTTCATTAATGTAAATCTTATTAGATTTGCTTAGATAATGATAAGTAACTATTGAAAGCGATTTTGAAGTGATAAAAATTGCACTAGTCTATATTGGATTAACGTGGAGCATTCATTAGCATATATTAAAATGTAAATTAAATTTATGGTGGACATAATAAAGGCGGTCCATTGCAGGTGAGCCACTCCAGGTCACCTACTGCAGGTGACCCACTCCAAGTGACCCACTGCGGGTGACCCATTGCATGTGACCCACTGCAAGTGACCCACTGCAGGTGACCCACTGCGGGTGACCCACTGCAAGTGACCCACTGCGGGTGACCTACTGCAAGTGACCCACTGCGGGTGACCTACTGCAAGTGACCCACTGCGGGCGACCTACTGCAAGTGACCCACTGCAGGTGACCCACTGCAGGTGGCCCACTCCAAGTGACCCACTGCAAGTGTCCCAGTGAAAGTTCACCTGAAGTGGTATATGGTTAAGAATTTCCCAAGCCACTAAATCCTCTAATGTGTTGTAACCCATCGAGACCAAGATTACCCAATGCAAGAAGACAAACCTAGACAAGATTTCTACCAAAGAAGAACTACCGAAGTTTGGATATTTATTTAATTTATTATAGCAGGGATACCCCCATGGCAGGTAAACACTGAAGCAATATACGTCCCATGGAACAGAGATAAGAAGTAAGAAGAAGTAAGAAGAACCACCAGTGTCGACAGACCAACCGAATTTTGTTTAAAACCTTTCAACTGATGAAATAAATATATGGTAACGTTATAGAAAACGAGTTGTTAAAATTCTCGGCGACAGTTTGTGTGCAAGGAGACATGAATCTTATAGTGAGCGGATCACCCTGGGACATAAATAAATTTTATTTTTTTCTGCTCTCACAGGAAGATGATTATTATCTAAGAGAGGATGGGACACCCTCTCTCAGATCACATGAAGCAGGGGCAGATACAATAGATAGGCTTGCAATAATATAAACTCTAATGTAGTCTTTGGTTGGTAAATTTCCCTTGGATAATGCTAATTATCCATACTCAGCTACAAGAAGCATGAATGAGGTGTATTGCGTATATAAAGAGATATTCATACTGTAAGATATAATCAAACATTTCATAAGTCTTTTTTTCGTTCATGGTAAGATATCCCTGAAAGTGACCGTAACCTTTAAGAAATATTTGAGAACTTAATAATGGAGATTTCCCTTGTTTTGAGGAGCAAGGATGGAGTTTTATTTATAGTGTATTGTTATTTGTTATGAAGGCAGAGATTATAAGGCATTGGAACAGTGGGTTAGAAATATGGTCTTTATGTAATTTTGTAAACACTGTTTCTGTAAATAGTTCTTTTCATTAACGCATGTGACACAGTGTCAGAACATTAATTATGTGAGGCATAGAGTGAAAAAAAAGGAAAACAAAAAAAGCTGGTAAGTAACAGTGTTTACAAAGAAATGTAAATATTACACAGAATTCAATGTGCTCTATTTAGCGACAACAATGAGACCACCATAAACAATATGCGAATTAAGTTCTGTACTAGGAAAAGTTAGATGAAATTGACGAAAGAAAACATTCCTTGGCCAATGTTGTCTTCAACACGTCTCTGATCAGTAAGGTAAATATTTTAAACCATTAGCGAGCATATATTATGAAACTTGTATGTTCTAAAATATTATAATACCTGTCGCAATATATTAATTAGATTTTGTGTGATTATCATTAAAAATATTATTAAGATATTAATTATATTTTCATTAAATATTACTGCGTCATTAGTATTGTGGGTTTATGGTGTATTTAACGGACTTATGTCACTACTTAAGGTTGATAAATGCAATTGACTGTTAGCAAATTTGGTAGATTTTATGATGATTACGTATTTACTCAAAACAGACGTTAATATATAACGCCAGGTACCATCAGTGTCTGGCATCATGATACGAAAATGGAAAAAATTCTCTGAATATGTGTGAAAAATTTATATCTAACAATACTCGTATGAAAATTAATAATAAACGTAGTAGGTCAACCGCTGTCAATACTCATCAAACCGGGTCGGTGCCATGCGTCATCTAGACAGCATGAAAGCCAGCCTCATATAGGCATCATGAAAAGTTAATGCGCGCTTATGCTATACTTGGGATCATTGGCACTATATATTGCGCCATATTACTAAAACACTTTTAGGTACCTAAACACTCATCACTCATATTTACAGACGATGCTCATATTCAAAATCTTCTTCTACCATTACAGGCAGGAACCTGACGACGGTAGCTAGCATTTGGTTGAGTATTTGAATGAGTGTGAAGGAGATAAATGAAATGAAAATTTACTACGTATTTTCCCTTATTTATGGGTCAAATACGACAAATTCTCGGCATATTACCACTAGAGGTTAAATAGACGACCAGAGTTGCCAAGTATCATGAAAAATGATCAAAGAAAGAATTGCTGTATCTAACGTCCATTGTGTCTTATGGAGTCAGAAAAATGCAAGTAAAAGGAATAACAATACCAACAATAGGGATGAAAGTACACAAGTGCGTTCACTTAGGACATCTTTATTGTAAACGTTTCGGTCGTATGATATTGATCTCTCTAAACTACTCAAGTAAATGAAAGCACAGTATATACAGTAGAGAAAGCATGTCTCTGGTAAATCTCAGATGAAGGTGTCAGATCATTTAATTGGTGTGTCAGCAAGGAATCAGCATGATCCATTATCATTTGAACAAGGGTAATTAAGACAGCATACTTACGGAATTTTGTTCTGTTGTATTTGTAGTTGCCGTTAAGTATGTTTCAATACAGTGGTGCCTATTAGTGTCGGATTATTTATAGATCTGCTTTGCTTTGTTAAAGTTCATGAGATATGCCTCTTTGGTTCTGTATAAGACACATTCATTTCTGGTATCATCTCTCTTGGTTACATTTTTGTGCTCTCAGACCCATGTAAAAAGATTTCTCCCTGTTTCTCCCAAGTAGATGTTGTTGCACCCTCTACATGGTACCGTGTAACCGCCAGCATCACCGATTGCTTGGTCAAAGGGATCTTTCTCTCTGGTGAGTTATCTGATGGAAGTCGTGGCCATGGTAACAATGTTGTTATTGCCTTTTGAAACGGTCTGCCTGATATTATTGGCTGTCTCTCCTGCAGGTAAAGTTAGGAAACTGAATTTCTCTGTGGTGGTATTGGTTGTAAAGTTTAGGCCTTTGTAATCTTATACAAACTAGGGAGGATAGTGTGTGTGAAGGTGTTTGTAATGTTCTGGAATTCTTATTCTAAGAATTCCGGAGTGGAGAAACAGATAACTCTTAGGAAAAACCCAATGATCTTCAGTGACCTGTTTTCTCTACTATATGTACTGTGTTCTTTCATTCTCTTGTACGATTTGGACTTATCAGGGTCCTAGAACAAATCGAAACTGTTCTAATAAAGGTGTCCCTTCTTCCAGACCATCAAAACAACCAATCAATATATTTCTTCTACGAGACTCCAGCTCATCAGCCTCCCTTTATTCCTTTTCTGTACGATTCCAAAAGAGAATTATATTTATAATTATAAAGAATAAGTTCCAGCTCTGTATATACTTCTTTCTTATATTTGGTGAGTAATAAGGAGACAAGTGGTGGCTTCCCACTTCATGCTGTGGGGGTGGTGTTTGTACATCAGCGCCGCCTAACTATCCGGTAGGAACTATTACTGTTGACCTAGCGAGTGGAGTAAGGGAGTAGAGACACTATGCCATAAAGTGTGTGTCCTCAGGTATACCTGGAGTATACCTGGATAGGGTTTCGGAGGTCAACGCCCCCGCGGCCCGGTCTGTGACCAGGCCTCATGGTGGACTAGTGCCAGATCAACTAGGCTGTTACTGTTAGCTGCACGCAACACGACGTACGAATCACAGCCCGGCTGGCTAGGTACTGATCTCAGGTGCCTGTCCAGCGCCTTCATGAGGGCAGCCAGGGATCTTCAGGTAATCCCCCTTATGTATGCTGGGAGGCAGTTGAACAGTCTTGGGTCCCTCACACTTACTGTGTTGTCTCTTATCCTGCTAGTGGCGCCCCTGCTTTTCATTAGGGAATGTTGCATCGTTTGCCAAGTCTTTTGCTTTCATAGGGAGTGATTTTCGTGTGCAAGTTTGGTACTAATCCCTCTAGGATTTTCCATGTGTTCATAATCATGTACCTCTCCCTCCTGCATTCTAGGGAGTACAAGTTGAGGAATTTCAAGCGTTCCAAATAACTGAGGTGTTTTATCGCAGTTATATGTGCCGTGAAGGTTCTCTGTACATTTTCTAGGTCAGCAATTTCACCTGCCCTGAAGGGTGCTGTTAGTATGCAGAAAAAGCGACCTGAAAAGTGTCAACATGGGCTTGGCATCCCTAGTTTTGAAGGTTCTCATTATCCATCCCGTCATTTTTCTAGCAGATGCGATTGACAAAGTTTTGGTCTTTGAAGGTGAGATCCTCTGACATTATCACTCCCAGGTCTTTTACATTGGCTTTTCGTTCTATGTGTGGTTGGAATTTGTTTCATACATCGATATAGTTTTAATTTCCTCACGTTTTCCATATCGGAGTAATTGAAATTACTCATCATTGAATTTCAAATTGTTTTCTGCGGCCCATTTAAAGATTTGGATGACGTCCGCCTGGAATCTTGTAATGTCTTCAATGGAGGACACTGTCATGCAAATTAGGGTGTCATCTGCAATGGAAGACATGGTGTTGTGGCTTACATCCCTGTCTGTCATATATGAGGATGAGGAACAGGATGGGAACTAATACTGTGCGTTGTGGAGCAGTTTTTCACCGTAGCCTCCTCAGACTTTACTCTGTTTACCACTACTCTGTTTTCTGTTTGTTAGGAAATTATAGATCCATCTACCAACTTTTCCTGTTATTCCTTTATCACGCATTTTGTGCGCTACTACACCATGGTCACACTTGTCAAAGGCTTTTGCAAAGTCTGTGTATACTACATCTGCGTTTTGTTTATCTTCTAGAATATCCAGGTAACTTCTGCTTTTCTCATCCCATAGAACTGATGTTTGGTGGCGCTACTCTTATAGACTAGGTGGATCAATCAGTGGAATAAGGTTCACTGATACTTAATAAACTAGTCATCTGACGACTTGTTATATTTGTTTAGACATCGAGACTATATTTGGTGTGTCCCTTCAACCACTGTCTGGCTACCATGACTGCTAGTTGTCATCAAGACAATCGTTCCTGTACTACAGCTCTGGCCTACAACTGTTGAAAAGTGCGTCTTCAATCTACATGCTCTTTCACACATTTCTACAGATAACATTACTTCAGGCTCCCAACATCCTATTTAATTCATATTCAGTTAACATCAATGAGGAACACTGGAACAGGCCGGTAGCTAAGCCTACTGACCTGTACTAGGGAGATCTTTCTCAAACTCAAACCCATTAAGAAAAATATTTGAGATACTGTTTTTTAATTCTAACCGGTGAATAAGCTTTGATAGTTCAGTTTACTCACAAGGAGGTGAAGCACCAAGACCATCACTATTAAGGAGGATACTGGCACTATTAATGCTTAATATTTTTCTCTATTATTTAAACAACAATATATGTGTTATAATTCTTCCATATTCTAATTTGATTATTTTCCTGCTTTCATTCTCATAAAGGAAGAGACTGTGGACGATTCATCTTCCATTTGTCTTCCTCAGTGAAATGCATGTTATATATTTTAGGATTTCCTAAAAAAAATATAATTACAAATCGTTAGAGCTACACTTAAAAAAAGGAATCATACGAGATGAAAAATGTAACTTTTGTTAAATTTTTCCACACTTTAAATCAAATTTCATTTAGCTTTTATCAGGTTTGAATCGTTTTGAAACTTGTTTATATTAACTTAACCTTGTTTATATTAAATTAACCTTGTTTATATTAACTTAACCTTGTTTATATTAAATTAACCTTGTTTATATTAACTTAACCTTGTTTATATTAAATTAACCTTGTTTATATTAACTTAACCTTGTTTATATTAACTTAACCTTGTTTATATTAAATTAACCTTGTTTATATTAACTTAACCTTGTTTATATTAAATTAACCTTGTTTATATTAACTTAACCTTGTTTATATTAAATTAACCTTGTTTATATTAACTTAACCTTGTTTATATTAAATTAACCTTGTTTATATTAACCTTGTTTATATTAACCTTGTTTATATTAACCTTGTTTATATTAACCGGGACAGCAGCTTTTAATGTACAATCATTCATCTGATGACAAAATAGGTAATACATTTGCACTTACAATGCACAGTAGGAGCAAATATCTCACAATGCAAGTGTTGACTGAACCATACATTAAATAACTGCTGCAGTAAATTCATGCTTACTAAATCTGTATCGCTTCCAAGAATGTTAACAAAGAGACGTACTAAATATAAGTCGTAGAAAATGTAGTTTACTGCAGTTCTCTATTGACAACGTTAAACCATACCCCCGGCCGGGATTGAACCCGCGGTCATAGAGTCTCAAAACTCCAGCCCGTCGCGTTAGCCACGGGCTGGAGTTTTGAGACTCTATGACCGCGGGTTCAATCCCGGCCGGGGGTATGGTTTATTTGCAATCGTGTCATTACGATTTCTTGAGTCATCTTGACAACGTTTCTCACACAATGTATTGGCAAAAATGTCTTTAATAAAGATAGCATTATACTGCTTCTCTTCTCTCCATTCAACATATACATCATATTGTTAGAAAAAATAACGAATAGTGCGGATGTTTACATACTGTTGCTGCACGCTGGTTCAAGGAGAGTGTAGAGAAGAATCAAACAAGCAAAAAATAAGTGAGAAAAATAGCAAGTATCCGCTACTCACCAGTGTTATGGAGGGTGGAATGTAATGTGAATACTATATTTTGGACAACTGATGTGGAGATTTCTCCAGGATACTTCTGGAGTACTGTTATACAAACAACGCACTCGCGGAAATAAGACAGATATCTGTATTTCCATAGGATATTCGATGCAAGTCCGACACAATCTTCTCCATGTTCTATGTTTAAGGTTTCCTCATTTCCCGTGACCTTGAACCTAAGACAATGCCTTCAATTAACCTAGGCTCAGTATGACCCCCTACGCATTTACCCCTCCCCATGAGTGTAATAATCTTCTTAAATACTTTAGTCAATGAGTCAAGGAAATATGTAAACAATAAGAAACAATTTATATTATCAGGCGATGATCAATAATGCATTTTACCTCAATAATGGTTGTACATTTTTATGACCGATGAATATCTGATTCAAGAATGACTCGATGAAAATTATTGAATCAAGTGAAAATTAACGTGAGTCAAATTATTATGACAAAACATATGTGAGCTCAATATCTGGTTCTTTGATGATGGTACCCTAGCTGGCACAACAGAATCTCTCCTAGAAGACATCAGAATAATTAAAGACAGGGGAGAAAGCCTGGGCCTATCTTTAAACCCCACCAAATGTGAAATAGTTTCAACCAATCCACAGATGATCCAGAATATTACTGCTGTTTTATCAGGAACACGAGCCATTGATCCACCCAATAGCACTCTCCTTGGCGCTCCTCTTGGGTCCAATGCCATCGATCTGATCCTAGAAAAAAAAATCTCAGACCTCCGGACGATGGAAGGCAGGATGAAAGACACTGATACACATGATGTCTTCTACCTACTCACCAGGTGCCTGTCAATCTCAAAACTTACCTACTTTCTGAGATGCTCCCCAGCCTTCAGCAGTCCGAAATTCGAGGAATATGACTCTCTCCTTAAGATCATGCTAGAGAGTGTATTGAATATTTTCCTTGGACATGGACAATGGTTGCAAGCCTCACTTCCGGTCAGGCTTGGGGGTCTGGGAGTACGCAGATCCTCCCAGATTGCCGTCCAGCTTTCCTATCCTCTTCCATAGCATCAAACGAGTTAATAAGACAAATTCTTCCTAACAACCTCAGTGACTCAGCAGGAATACAGGACCATAACTACGCCAGTGCCATCACTGAATGGGAGACTATTACTGCTCCAGCACCAAAATCTAGTGCAGCACTGGCTTACAAACAGTCAAGCTAGGATGGCCGCATCGCTGAAAAGGTGCTTGCCAATATGCTCAGGGCTGCAACATCAGACAGGGAGATAGCCCATCTCCTAGCTGTGAGCGTACCTCACTCCGGGGACTTCAAACAGTTCCCATATCAGCAATGGGAGACGCGCCTCGACCCTAAGACCCTCCGTATTGCAATGGCTCTGCGCCTTGCTGCCCCATTTCACACGGAATATACGTGTATTTACTGTTATGCGCAAGGCGACCAATATGGTCTACATGGTCTTAACTGTTCCAAAATCAAGGGCTGGCATGCAAGACACAATGAGGTCAACGACATCATAAAGAGGACCCTTGCTACAGCTGGATGCCCAGCCTAGAGGGAGCCCTGATCACTAGCAGCCAACAATACCCACAACCCAGCAAACTGCCCCGACGGGATCACCATCTATCCTTGGAAGAATGGCAGGTTCTTAGCATGGAACTATACCTGTGTGTCCACACTGGCAGACACCTATATCCATCATTGTGCCGGGAGACAGGGATGAGCTGCTAACCACAGGGAGGAGTACAAGATCGGCAAGTACAGGGACATAAGTCAACAATATAAAATTGTCCCAGTGGGATCAGAGACCTTGGGATCATGGGGACAACATGCCACACGTTTCCTTAAAGAACTGGGTTCCAGACTCATCGAGACCACTAGGGACTCAAGGGCAGCCACTTTCATGTTGCAGCGCCTCAGCATGGTCATCCAGAGGGGAAATTCATGCTGCATTCTGGGCTCCCAATGTACCAATGTATTCATGTTTCTGTTTTCTATCAAAGTATTCCGTCTATTAATAAAGTTCACATGTAGCTTAAAAATATAAGGGGTGATAGGAGAAGAAAATATTCAAACAGCTCCGGGGAGAACCTTGAGTTTTCCCTAGCCAAGAAACTGAACCCCTGCTGCTTTGGCCCATCTCATGGTGAGCGAAAATGAATGACGCCTTAGACCACTGGACCACGTAATCCTTAACAATGGTGCATCTAGCCAAGCTAGATGTTGTACCCACCACTGAAGAACATACGGCGGTGTGGACGCCTCTGGGCTAATTTCATTTTACTCCCTGTTTGTGTACTAGCTCAACAAGCAGTATATTATAATACTGTAACCACGGAACGAGTTGTATTGATCAATAACAACACTGCACTAGCCAAGGAGCCGAACCCATGCTGCTTTGGCACGTCTCTTGGTGAGTGAAAACGCTTGGCTAGTGCAGTGTTGTTATTGATCAATACCACTCGTTCCGTGGTTACAGTAATATAAAATTTTATACACATATATATATATATATATATATATATATATATATATATATATATATATATATATATATATATATGACATGCCGAATAGGCAGAACTTGCCATCTTGGCTTAAATAGCAACGCTCATCTTGCCATATAGAACAAGCGAAAATTTGTGTATGCAATAATTTCGCCAAAATCATTCTGAACCTAACGAAAAAAATATATTTCACTGTGTTTGTTTAGTATTAAATTATTGTAAACAAATCTAAAATATATTTAGCTGGGTTAGGCTAAAATAAATTGTTCTTGTTATAATAAGGTTAGGTAAGTTTTCTAAGATTCATTTGAGCAAAATTAAAATTTTTTACATTAACATTAATGAAAAAATATATCTTTAAACTTATAAGAGAGAATTTTAGAAAAGACTTAATTTTAAATGAGTTCTTGCTAATTGACCAGTTTTACATATTCGGCACGACATATATATATATATATATATATATATATATATATATATATATATATATATATATATATATATATATATATATATATATATATGCATATATAATGATGGTAGTGTGTTCTAACATCTTCCCCAAAGATAACAGTTAACTGGGCAATTAGTCTAGCATGTTACTTACTAAACATTTGCGGTAAATGCAAGTGTGAAGAGATCATAATAGCTGTCGAATGGCTCCAGCAGTCCACAATTTTTTATTCGAGCGTCTAGCAGTTCAGTGTTATATAAGTCTGTCTATAACTGCTTAACATGCAGGGACGCCTACTTTCCGTGTTAATATATTTGAAGCGCGCGGTACACTGCAGCACACAGATGACTCCCGTAAAACTTTCCAGTCTCCCTCGCCCATCCTTGTTGCTGCGCAGCGCATCTCTTCATCTCACTTTTAAATTTAGTACAGTATCATATTCCGGACTTATATATATTTCTTTTTTTTCAACAAGTCGGTCGTCTCCCACCGAGGCCGGATGACCCAAAAAGAAAGAAAATCCCCAGAAAGAAACTACTTTCACGATTATTCAACACTTTCACCTTATTCGTACAAAATCACTTGTATGCCTCATTGATTAATCTATACTTCTCATTACAAGTATCGATTGCTTTTCCTTTCGAAATAATTATATTTATCATTAGAGATTAGATTAATCCTACCTTAACTAATTAATTAAAGTACACTCATAATTTTATACCTTCTCTTAATAAATCATATTTCTTGACATTTGCTAGTAAAGAAAATACGGAAAATATGCAGAATTTCCCTCACCTGTAAACAGCTTATCGGAGAGAATATATACTTTCTCTGTGTCCGCTTAAAAAAATACAAACATAACGTGTTTCGTGGTCTTCATTGCTATGACATGTCAATACACTACCCCTCCCTCCCCCCCAAAAAAAGAAAATAGATGTATTCTGAAGGTACAGAAATCATAACGGAGCGTACTTATCAAAGTAGCAAAAATATAAGTAACAATTAACAAGCTTAGTTGCAAAACTGGTCCACTAACTAGGTGCATAGATGTAACTGAGACAAAAATAAAAAAAAAACATTGGAGAAATAATAAGAATTATCAACATTTAGCATAGAAAAAATAGAATAAGCATTAAAAAAAAACGTCGAAATAAGAATTATCACAGAAATTGACTAGGAAGAATATTCAGCAATACATATATCAGAATACGCAAAGATGCTAAAAGTAAATGGGATTAAGGTAGGTGTATGAATCCATAAGAAGAATTTTACTCTTAACATTGTGAGAGATCATCCGGACTGCTTGCTGGTAGGTTACTCGAATTTCAACATACAAATGAGGAGGTGCATCACAGTGAATAATTTTACTCACTGAATGCGTAACTTTGACATTTAGTAAAAAGACAATTAAAGCAGAGAAGTATTCTTTGGTTCGGTGTTTAATCTATTGTCTTTTACCAAGAATTGTACATGGTACTGACGATTTTTTTTAATGGAAACGACTTCTGTTTTCTTTTTACTCAATGTTTATCATTTTCACACCTTTGTAAAATTCTCCTGGCAAATGCTGCTGGATATTATTTACCATCTTTCACTTGCAACAATCTGCCTGACTCGGAGAGTCTTGCATTACTTGTTAGTATTTTAATTGTTGCCTGTGTTGGAAGAATTCCAGAGCTTTGGTTTGTCCGAATTTGTTCTAGCACCTAAGATTTATCTCACAATTCTGCTTAAAGGGATTAGCAGTCAAAGTTTGATTTTGATTGGGTAACATGGAATCACTACTTCGAAACGCAACTCTCAAAAGTATGTCTGCTCAATGATTTCAAATAATTCCCATACTATAACGCTGAATAGTCAATACCATGTGCCTACGCGCGTACTCTAGAAAAATGTTAAAAGATCATTATTTTCAACATTGCAGTGGCAAGGAACAATTACTACTCTGGAAGCTGCCTTAGATACAAAACCAGTAAATAAATGTCTCTAATACTGAATACTTTCTTTACCCATGAAGAATACAGCAGTTTAATATGGTCGATACAGAATGCCACTGAGCTCTGTCGTTTGGCACTTACAATACTACAGAACAAACAATTAAGTGATCATATGCAAGTTTGCATGGCCAAAATTATTTTTCTATTTTCCTTCTTTGTGAAAAGGAGATATCTTTCGATATTTACATGTACGTCATCGTTCAAAAATACGAACTGATTTTCCATCCCTATATGAAAGGTTCTTTATGTAAATTACAGGTAATAAATCGTCCTCATTACAAGACTTGTCTATAATATCGTTGTTGATGCCATCAACATCACCACTAAAATCAATTTCATCATTATCATCAATATCCATATAGCCATCTAATAATATAGAAGCTGCATTTCTACTCATTGCAACAAAAAGAATCGTAACGCAAATGCAGTACAGTGATTCACTCAAGGTTATGGCAGACGTGTTCAGTTCTGGTTCATGGATTTTATGAATTCAGAATATAAATAGAATTTGTTACTTCCAGTACGAGTTGATTTTCCTGTGATGGAGTATGACTAATAATCGGAGTTTGTTTAGGAGGTAATATCAGTGGATTTTGTTCATTAAAGATGATAATCCATAAAACTTCAACACTTGAGTTGCTTCCTCTTGTCGTCTAAAAGAGCAGAAAGTGGAATTTGATCGAAAATCGTTTTGTTTTTATTTCTAGTCATGTTAGGTGAAGATAAGCAACTTTAGCTATGATGGTCAAACTTCGATCATTGGTAGTTATTTTTTTCATTTTTCTACATCTGCAATTGCCTTGATCAAATTGGAAATTGTTTCGTTTTCGTATTATTCCTCTTTTAGATTCTAGCTCTCCTGCATCCTTTAGAGAATTTCTGACTCTATCTGATCTTTTTTTTGTTAAGGTACGAATCCCTTCTCCTCCTCTAGGCACTTTCCGGATAGGTAGTCCATCATTGCTTTTAGGTTGAAATCATCAATGAAAATTAGCTTTCTTCCTGTCGTATGGGTTCTTCTTGCTATTTCTGCTATTGTTTCCCTGTGATTCATCTGAGTCTTCAACTTCCAACTGTGACCCCTTGTTGCTGTGTCCCATCTCTGAAACATCCTGTCTCTGTCCACCTTGTCGATTCCTCTCAGTATTTTATATCTTATCATGTCCCCCTTATCTCTTGTATCTTCCACTATCATCAAGTCGATTTCCCTTAGATTTTTCTCGTAGGAGAGCTCTTGGACAAGTCTTGTTGCAATCATTTTCACTTTCTCTAGTTTCCTCACTTGCTTGGCTAGGTGAGGGTTTCAAACCGGCTCTGCGTACTCCAATACGGGCCTAACGTACAGAGCGTACAGGGTCCTGAATGACTCCTTATTAAGATGTCGGAATGCTGTTCTTAGGTTTGGAAGGCACCCGTATGCTGCAGCAGTTATTTGGTTGATGTGCTCCTCAGGAGATATGCCCGGTGTTATACTCATCCCAAGATCCTTTTCCTTGAGTGAGGTTTGTAGGCTCTGGCCCCCTAGATTGTACTCCGTCTGTGGTCTTCTTTGCCTTTCCCCAATCTTCATGACTTTGCACTTGGTGGGGTTGAACTCCAGGAGCCATTTGCTAGATCCCGCTGTAGTTCTCCCTGGTCCTCGTCCGATTCATTTCTTCTCATCAACTTCACATCATAAGCAAACAGAGACACTTCTGAGTCTATTCCTTCAGTCATGTCGTGTGTGTGTGTACTCACCTAATTGTGGTTGCAGGGGTCGAGACGCAGCTCCTGGCCCCGCCTCTTCACCGAATCCTACTAGGTCCTCTCTCTCCCTGCTCCATGAGCTTTATCATACCTCATCTTAAAGCTATGTATGGTTCCTGCCTCCACTACCTCACTTCCTAGGCTATTCCACTTGCTGACTACTCTATGACTGAAGAAATACTTCCTAACATCCCTTTGACTCATTTGAGTCTTCAACTTCCAAGCATAACCCCTTGTTTCATTGTCCCCTCTCTGGAACATCCTGTCTCTGTCCACCTAGTCTATTCCACGCTGTATTTTGTATGTCGTTATCATGTCTCATCTAACCCTACTGTCCTCCTGAATTCCCCTTAACCTTTCTTCATAAGACATTCCCCTTAGTTCTGGAAATAACCTTGTCGTAAACCTTTGCACTTTCTCTAGTTTCTTGACGTGCTTGATCAAGTGTGGGTTCCAGACAGGCGCTGCATACTCCAGTATGGGCCTGACTTACACGGTGTATAGTGTCTTGAACGATTCCTTACTAAGGTATCGGAACGCTATTCTCGGGTTTGCCAGGCGCCCATATGCTGCAGCAGTTATCTGGTTGATGTGTGCTTCCAGAGACGTGCTCGGTGTTATACTCACCCCAAGCTCTCTATCCTTGAGCGAGGTTTGCAGTCTTTGGCCACCTAGCGTATACTCCGTCTGCAGTCTTCTGTGCCCTTCCCCGATCTTCATGACTTTGCATTTGGCATGGTTAAATTCGAGAAGCCAGTTGCTGGACCAGGTGTCCATTCTGTCCAGGTCTCTTTGAAGACCTGCCTGATCCTCATCTGATTTAATTCTCCTCATTAACTTCACATCATCTGCGAACAGGGACACTTCTGAGTCTAACCCTTCCATCATGTCATTCACATACACCAAAAATAGAACTGGTCCTAGGACCGACCACTGTGGGACCCCGCTCGTCACAGGCACCCACTATGATACCTCATCACGTACCATGATTCGTTGTTGCCTCCTGTCAGGTATTCTCTGCTCCATTGCAGTGCCCTTCCTGTTATACGCGCCTGATGCTCTAGCTTCTGCACTAATCTCTTGTGAAGAAGTTTGTTAAAGGCCTTCTTGCAGTCCAAGAAGATGCAATCAACCCACCCCTCTCTCTCGTGTCTTACTTCTGTTACTTTGTCATAAAACTCCAGAAGGTTTGTGACACAGGATTTGCCTTCCATAAATCCGTGCTGGTTGGCGTTTATACTCTCGTTCCGTTTCAGTGTGTGTGTGTGTGTGTGTGTGTGTGTGTGTGTGTGTGTGTGTGTGTGTGTGTGTGTGTGTGTGGATTCATTCATCTAACTGTACTCATCAAATAGTGGTTGCAGGGGATGATTCATAGCTCCTATCCCCGCCTCTTTACTCTCGCTAGTAGGCCGACTCTCTCCCTGCTCCATGAGCTAGCTATATTATACCTCTTCTTAAAGCTTTGTATTGATCCTGCCTCAACTACATCACTCTCTAAACTGTTCCAATTCCTGACAATTCTATGACTGTATGTAAATGCTCTGGAAAATGTACAAAGGAGGATGACAAAGTTGATCCCATGTATCAGAAACCTTCCCAATGAGGATAGACTAAGGGCCCTGAATCTGCACTCTCTAGAAAGACGTAGAATTAAGGGGGATATGATTGAGGTGTATAAATGGAAGACAGGAATAAATAAAGGGGATGTAAATAGTGTGCTGAAAATATCTAGCCTAGACAGGACTCGCAGCAATGGCTTTAAATTGGAAAAATTCAGATTCAGGAAGGATATAGGAAAGTACTGGCTTGGTAATAGAGTTGTGGATGAGTGGAACAAACTCCCAAGTACCGTTATAGAGGCCAGAACGTTGTGTAGCTTTAAAAATAGGTTGGATAAATACATGAGTGGATGTGGGTGGGTGTGAGTTGGACCTGATAGCTTGTGCTACCAGGTAGGTTGCCGTGTTCCTCCCTTAAGTCAATGTGACCTGACCTGCCTAGGTTGGGTGCATTGGCTTAAGTCGGTAGGAGACTTGGACCTGCCTCGCATGGGCCAGTAGGCCTGCTGCAGTGTTCCTTCGTTCTTATGTTCTTATGAAGAAGTACTTCCTAACATCCCTGTGACTGATGTGAGTTTTCGGTTTCCGGTTGTGAGCCCTTGTTGCTGTGTAACATCTCCAAAATATTCTTTCCTTGGGCACCTTGTCAATTCCTCCCAGTATTTTATATGAGGACCTGCCTCGTATGGGCCAGTAGGCCTTCTGCAGTGTTCCTACATTCTTATGTTCTTATGTTCTTATATGCTTTCATATCCCTCTAGCCCTCCCATCCCCCGTTGTTGTCAGGTAGAGTACCCTTAACCCTCCCTCTTAGGACAAACCCCTCAGTTCCGGGACTAGTCTTGTTGCAAACCTTATTGGAGATTGTTAGTAGCACACATGGCATTTTCTCCCCTTCTCAGGCCCCAAGGAGAGACATTATCTGGGCATGTCGTTTTAAGAACATAAGAACATAAGAAAGGAGAAACACTGCAGCAAGCCTGTTGGCCCATACTAGGCAGGTCCTTTACAATTCATCCCATTAACAAAACATTTGCCCAACCCAATTTTCAATGCTACCCAAGAAATAAGCTCTGATGTGCAAGTCCCACTCAAATCCAACCCCTCCTACTCATGTACTTATCCAACCTAAATTTGAAACTACCCAAAGTCCTAGCCTCAATAACCCAACTAGGTGGAAATAAATGGTATAAAATACCGACACAATGGAAATATAAACACATATGCAGTATAATGTGATCCTTTATTGACAACGTTTCACCCACACAGTGGGCTTTTTCAAGTCACACACAGATCAGATCTGTGTGACTTGAAAAAGCCCACTGTGTGGGTGAAACGTTGTCAATAAAGGATCACATTATACTGCATATGTGTTTATATTTCCAACCCAACTAGGTAGACTGTTCCACTCGTTAACTACCCTATTTCCAAACCAATACTTTCCTATGACGTACCTAGTTCCCTTAGCAGGTTCTTCACCTCCTCCTCGGTTGTGTGCATTGTGTTCAGCAGTTGCTGGTTCACCTTACCACCTCGGTTTGGTGGGAGCCTCTCTGTCTCCACTGTGAATACCTCCCTGAATCTTCAGCTGAGCTCTTCACATAATTCCTGGTCGTTCCCTGTGAGCTCCCCGCCTACCTTCCTCAGCCTGATTACCTGATCTTGACTGTTGTTTTCCTCCTGATGTGGCTATATGAACATTAAAATGGTATAAAATACCGACAGATTGTTAGGTAAGACACATATGCAACAGTTAGGTATCTTTATTTTGAAACGTTTCGCCTACACAGTAGGCTTCTTCAGTCGAGTACAGCAAAGTTGATAGAAGCAGAAGATACTTGAAGACGATGTAATCAGTCCATCACCCTTAAAGTTTTGAGGTGGTCAGTCCCTCAGTCTGGAGAAGAGCATTGTTCCGTTGTCTGAAACAATATGAAGTTGAAGTGACAGAATCGGGCCTTATATAGTCCCAGGAGGTGAGACGTAGGTTGATTTGGGAGGGCAGGTCCTTCTCAAACCCAGCCGTTCTCACTAGTAGAGGTTGTCGAAGTAGATGGTCTGTACCAAGATACCCTTGTGTTGCAGTGTCTGACAGAATGAACATTAAAATGGTATAAAATACCGACAGATTGTTAGGTAAGACACATATGCAACAGTTAGGTATCTTTATTTTGAAACGTTTCGCCTACACAGTAGGCTTCTTCAGTCGAGTACAGCAAAGTTGATAGAAGCAGAAGATACTTGAAGACGATGTAATCAGTCCATCACCCTTAAAGTTTTGAGGTGGTCAGTCCCTCAGTCTGGAGAAGAGCATTGTTCCGTTGTCTGAAACAATATGAAGTTGAAGTGACAGAATCGGGCCTTATATAGTCCCAGGAGGTGAGACGTAGGTTGATTTGGGAGGGCAGGTCCTTCTCAAACCCAGCCGTTCTCACTAGTAGAGGTTGTCGAAGTAGATGGTCTGTACCAAGATACCCTTGTGTTGCAGTGTCTGACAGAATGAACATTAAAATGGTATAAAATACCGACAGATTGTTAGGTAAGACACATATGCAACAGTTAGGTATCTTTATTTTGAAACGTTTCGCCTACACAGTAGGCTTCTTCAGTCGAGTACAGCAAAGTTGATAGAAGCAGAAGATACTTGAAGACGATGTAATCAGTCCATCACCCTTAAAGTTTTGAGGTGGTCAGTCCCTCAGTCTGGAGAAGAGCATTGTTCCGTTGTCTGAAACAATATGAAGTTGAAGTGACAGAATCGGGCCTTATATAGTCCCAGGAGGTGAGACGTAGGTTGATTTGGGAGGGCAGGTCCTTCTCAAACCCAGCCGTTCTCACTAGTAGAGGTTGTCGAAGTAGATGGTCTGTACCAAGATACCCTTGTGTTGCAGTGTCTGACAGAATGAACATTAAAATGGTATAAAATACCGACAGATTGTTAGGTAAGACACATATGCAACAGTTAGGTATCTTTATTTTGAAACGTTTCGCCTACACAGTAGGCTTCTTCAGTCGAGTACAGCAAAGTTGATAGAAGCAGAAGATACTTGAAGACGATGTAATCAGTCCATCACCCTTAAAGTTTTGAGGTGGTCAGTCCCTCAGTCTGGAGAAGAGCATTGTTCCGTTGTCTGAAACAATATGAAGTTGAAGTGACAGAATCGGGCCTTATATAGTCCCAGGAGGTGAGACGTAGGTTGATTTGGGAGGGCAGGTCCTTCTCAAACCCAGCCGTTCTCACTAGTAGAGGTTGTCGAAGTAGATGGTCTGTACCAAGATACCCTTGTGTTGCAGTGTCTGACAGAATGAACATTAAAATGGTATAAAATACCGACAGATTGTTAGGTAAGACACATATGCAACAGTTAGGTATCTTTATTTTGAAACGTTTCGCCTACACAGTAGGCTTCTTCAGTCGAGTACAGCAAAGTTGATAGAAGCAGAAGATACTTGAAGACGATGTAATCAGTCCATCACCCTTAAAGTTTTGAGGTGGTCAGTCCCTCAGTCTGGAGAAGAGCATTGTTCCGTTGTCTGAAACAATATGAAGTTGAAGTGACAGAATCGGGCCTTATATAGTCCCAGGAGGTGAGACGTAGGTTGATTTGGGAGGGCAGGTCCTTCTCAAACCCAGCCGTTCTCACTAGTAGAGGTTGTCGAAGTAGATGGTCTGTACCAAGATACCCTTGTGTTGCAGTGTCTGACAGAATGAACATTAAAATGGTATAAAATACCGACAGATTGTTAGGTAAGACACATATGCAACAGTTAGGTATCTTTATTTTGAAACGTTTCGCCTACACAGTAGGCTTCTTCAGTCGAGTACAGCAAAGTTGATAGAAGCAGAAGATACTTGAAGACGATGTAATCAGTCCATCACCCTTAAAGTTTTGAGGTGGTCAGTCCCTCAGTCTGGAGAAGAGCATTGTTCCGTTGTCTGAAACAATATGAAGTTGAAGTGACAGAATCGGGCCTTATATAGTCCCAGGAGGTGAGACGTAGGTTGATTTGGGAGGGCAGGTCCTTCTCAAACCCAGCCGTTCTCACTAGTAGAGGTTGTCGAAGTAGATGGTCTGTACCAAGATACCCTTGTGTTGCAGTGTCTGACAGAATGAACATTAAAATGGTATAAAATACCGACAGATTGTTAGGTAAGACACATATGCAACAGTTAGGTATCTTTATTTTGAAACGTTTCGCCTACACAGTAGGCTTCTTCAGTCGAGTACAGCAAAGTTGATAGAAGCAGAAGATACTTGAAGACGATGTAATCAGTCCATCACCCTTAAAGTTTTGAGGTGGTCAGTCCCTCAGTCTGGAGAAGAGCATTGTTCCGTTGTCTGAAACAATATGAAGTTGAAGTGACAGAATCGGGCCTTATATAGTCCCAGGAGGTGAGACGTAGGTTGATTTGGGAGGGCAGGTCCTTCTCAAACCCAGCCGTTCTCACTAGTAGAGGTTGTCGAAGTAGATGGTCTGTACCAAGATACCCTTGTGTTGCAGTGTCTGACAGAATGAACATTAAAATGGTATAAAATACCGACAGATTGTTAGGTAAGACACATATGCAACAGTTAGGTATCTTTATTTTGAAACGTTTCGCCTACACAGTAGGCTTCTTCAGTCGAGTACAGCAAAGTTGATAGAAGCAGAAGATACTTGAAGACGATGTAATCAGTCCATCACCCTTAAAGTTTTGAGGTGGTCAGTCCCTCAGTCTGGAGAAGAGCATTGTTCCGTTGTCTGAAACAATATGAAGTTGAAGTGACAGAATCGGGCCTTATATAGTCCCAGGAGGTGAGACGTAGGTTGATTTGGGAGGGCAGGTCCTTCTCAAACCCAGCCGTTCTCACTAGTAGAGGTTGTCGAAGTAGATGGTCTGTACCAAGATACCCTTGTGTTGCAGTGTCTGACAGAATGAACATTAAAATGGTATAAAATACCGACAGATTGTTAGGTAAGACACATATGCAACAGTTAGGTATCTTTATTTTGAAACGTTTCGCCTACACAGTAGGCTTCTTCAGTCGAGTACAGCAAAGTTGATAGAAGCAGAAGATACTTGAAGACGATGTAATCAGTCCATCACCCTTAAAGTTTTGAGGTGGTCAGTCCCTCAGTCTGGAGAAGAGCATTGTTCCGTTGTCTGAAACAATATGAAGTTGAAGTGACAGAATCGGGCCTTATATAGTCCCAGGAGGTGAGACGTAGGTTGATTTGGGAGGGCAGGTCCTTCTCAAACCCAGCCGTTCTCACTAGTAGAGGTTGTCGAAGTAGATGGTCTGTACCAAGATACCCTTGTGTTGCAGTGTCTGACAGAATGAACATTAAAATGGTATAAAATACCGACAGATTGTTAGGTAAGACACATATGCAACAGTTAGGTATCTTTATTTTGAAACGTTTCGCCTACACAGTAGGCTTCTTCAGTCGAGTACAGCAAAGTTGATAGAAGCAGAAGATACTTGAAGACGATGTAATCAGTCCATCACCCTTAAAGTTTTGAGGTGGTCAGTCCCTCAGTCTGGAGAAGAGCATTGTTCCGTTGTCTGAAACAATATGAAGTTGAAGTGACAGAATCGGGCCTTATATAGTCCCAGGAGGTGAGACGTAGGTTGATTTGGGAGGGCAGGTCCTTCTCAAACCCAGCCGTTCTCACTAGTAGAGGTTGTCGAAGTAGATGGTCTGTACCAAGATACCCTTGTGTTGCAGTGTCTGACAGAATGAACATTAAAATGGTATAAAATACCGACAGATTGTTAGGTAAGACACATATGCAACAGTTAGGTATCTTTATTTTGAAACGTTTCGCCTACACAGTAGGCTTCTTCAGTCGAGTACAGAAAAGTTGATAGAAGCAGAAGATACTTGAAGACGATGTAATCAGTCCATCACCCTTAAAGTTTTGAGGTGGTCAGTCCCTCAGTCTGGAGAAGAGCATTGTTCCGTTGTCTGAAACAATATGAAGTTGAAGTGACAGAATCGGGCCTTATATAGTCCCAGGAGGTGAGACGTAGGTTGATTTGGGAGGGCAGGTCCTTCTCAAACCCAGCCGTTCTCACTAGTAGAGGTTGTCGAAGTAGATGGTCTGTACCAAGATACCCTTGTGTTGCAGTGTCTGACAGAATGAACATTAAAATGGTATAAAATACCGACAGATTGTTAGGTAAGACACATATGCAACAGTTAGGTATCTTTATTTTGAAACGTTTCGCCTACACAGTAGGCTTCTTCAGTCGAGTACAGCAAAGTTGATAGAAGCAGAAGATACTTGAAGACGATGTAATCAGTCCATCACCCTTAAAGTTTTGAGGTGGTCAGTCCCTCAGTCTGGAGAAGAGCATTGTTCCGTTGTCTGAAACAATATGAAGTTGAAGTGACAGAATCGGGCCTTATATAGTCCCAGGAGGTGAGACGTAGGTTGATTTGGGAGGGCAGGTCCTTCTCAAACCCAGCCGTTCTCACTAGTAGAGGTTGTCGAAGTAGATGGTCTGTACCAAGATACCCTTGTGTTGCAGTGTCTGACAGAATGAACATTAAAATGGTATAAAATACCGACAGATTGTTAGGTAAGACACATATGCAACAGTTAGGTATCTTTATTTTGAAACGTTTCGCCTACACAGTAGGCTTCTTCAGTCGAGTACAGCAAAGTTGATAGAAGCAGAAGATACTTGAAGACGATGTAATCAGTCCATCACCCTTAAAGTTTTGAGGTGGTCAGTCCCTCAGTCTGGAGAAGAGCATTGTTCCGTTGTCTGAAACAATATGAAGTTGAAGTGACAGAATCGGGCCTTATATAGTCCCAGGAGGTGAGACGTAGGTTGATTTGGGAGGGCAGGTCCTTCTCAAACCCAGCCGTTCTCACTAGTAGAGGTTGTCGAAGTAGATGGTCTGTACCAAGATACCCTTGTGTTGCAGTGTCTGACAGAATGAACATTAAAATGGTATAAAATACCGACAGATTGTTAGGTAAGACACATATGCAACAGTTAGGTATCTTTATTTTGAAACGTTTCGCCTACACAGTAGGCTTCTTCAGTCGAGTACAGCAAAGTTGATAGAAGCAGAAGATACTTGAAGACGATGTAATCAGTCCATCACCCTTAAAGTTTTGAGGTGGTCAGTCCCTCAGTCTGGAGAAGAGCATTGTTCCGTTGTCTGAAACAATATGAAGTTGAAGTGACAGAATCGGGCCTTATATAGTCCCAGGAGGTGAGACGTAGGTTGATTTGGGAGGGCAGGTCCTTCTCAAACCCAGCCGTTCTCACTAGTAGAGGTTGTCGAAGTAGATGGTCTGTACCAAGATACCCTTGTGTTGCAGTGTCTGACAGAATGAACATTAAAATGGTATAAAATACCGACAGATTGTTAGGTAAGACACATATGCAACAGTTAGGTATCTTTATTTTGAAACGTTTCGCCTACACAGTAGGCTTCTTCAGTCGAGTACAGCAAAGTTGATAGAAGCAGAAGATACTTGAAGACGATGTAATCAGTCCATCACCCTTAAAGTTTTGAGGTGGTCAGTCCCTCAGTCTGGAGAAGAGCATTGTTCCGTTGTCTGAAACAATATGAAGTTGAAGTGACAGAATCGGGCCTTATATAGTCCCAGGAGGTGAGACGTAGGTTGATTTGGGAGGGCAGGTCCTTCTCAAACCCAGCCGTTCTCACTAGTAGAGGTTGTCGAAGTAGATGGTCTGTACCAAGATACCCTTGTGTTGCAGTGTCTGACAGAATGAACATTAAAATGGTATAAAATACCGACAGATTGTTAGGTAAGACACATATGCAACAGTTAGGTATCTTTATTTTGAAACGTTTCGCCTACACAGTAGGCTTCTTCAGTCGAGTACAGCAAAGTTGATAGAAGCAGAAGATACTTGAAGACGATGTAATCAGTCCATCACCCTTAAAGTTTTGAGGTGGTCAGTCCCTCAGTCTGGAGAAGAGCATTGTTCCGTTGTCTGAAACAATATGAAGTTGAAGTGACAGAATCGGGCCTTATATAGTCCCAGGAGGTGAGACGTAGGTTGATTTGGGAGGGCAGGTCCTTCTCAAACCCAGCCGTTCTCACTAGTAGAGGTTGTCGAAGTAGATGGTCTGTACCAAGATACCCTTGTGTTGCAGTGTCTGACAGAATGAACATTAAAATGGTATAAAATACCGACAGATTGTTAGGTAAGACACATATGCAACAGTTAGGTATCTTTATTTTGAAACGTTTCGCCTACACAGTAGGCTTCTTCAGTCGAGTACAGCAAAGTTGATAGAAGCAGAAGATACTTGAAGACGATGTAATCAGTCCATCACCCTTAAAGTTTTGAGGTGGTCAGTCCCTCAGTCTGGAGAAGAGCATTGTTCCGTTGTCTGAAACAATATGAAGTTGAAGTGACAGAATCGGGCCTTATATAGTCCCAGGAGGTGAGACGTAGGTTGATTTGGGAGGGCAGGTCCTTCTCAAACCCAGCCGTTCTCACTAGTAGAGGTTGTCGAAGTAGATGGTCTGTACCAAGATACCCTTGTGTTGCAGTGTCTGACAGAATGAACATTAAAATGGTATAAAATACCGACAGATTGTTAGGTAAGACACATATGCAACAGTTAGGTATCTTTATTTTGAAACGTTTCGCCTACACAGTAGGCTTCTTCAGTCGAGTACAGCAAAGTTGATAGAAGCAGAAGATACTTGAAGACGATGTAATCAGTCCATCACCCTTAAAGTTTTGAGGTGGTCAGTCCCTCAGTCTGGAGAAGAGCATTGTTCCGTTGTCTGAAACAATATGAAGTTGAAGTGACAGAATCGGGCCTTATATAGTCCCAGGAGGTGAGACGTAGGTTGATTTGGGAGGGCAGGTCCTTCTCAAACCCAGCCGTTCTCACTAGTAGAGGTTGTCGAAGTAGATGGTCTGTACCAAGATACCCTTGTGTTGCAGTGTCTGACAGAATGAACATTAAAATGGTATAAAATACCGACAGATTGTTAGGTAAGACACATATGCAACAGTTAGGTATCTTTATTTTGAAACGTTTCGCCTACACAGTAGGCTTCTTCAGTCGAGTACAGCAAAGTTGATAGAAGCAGAAGATACTTGAAGACGATGTAATCAGTCCATCACCCTTAAAGTTTTGAGGTGGTCAGTCCCTCAGTCTGGAGAAGAGCATTGTTCCGTTGTCTGAAACAATATGAAGTTGAAGTGACAGAATCGGGCCTTATATAGTCCCAGGAGGTGAGACGTAGGTTGATTTGGGAGGGCAGGTCCTTCTCAAACCCAGCCGTTCTCACTAGTAGAGGTTGTCGAAGTAGATGGTCTGTACCAAGATACCCTTGTGTTGCAGTGTCTGACAGAATGAACATTAAAATGGTATAAAATACCGACAGATTGTTAGGTAAGACACATATGCAACAGTTAGGTATCTTTATTTTGAAACGTTTCGCCTACACAGTAGGCTTCTTCAGTCGAGTACAGCAAAGTTGATAGAAGCAGAAGATACTTGAAGACGATGTAATCAGTCCATCACCCTTAAAGTTTTGAGGTGGTCAGTCCCTCAGTCTGGAGAAGAGCATTGTTCCGTTGTCTGAAACAATATGAAGTTGAAGTGACAGAATCGGGCCTTATATAGTCCCAGGAGGTGAGACGTAGGTTGATTTGGGAGGGCAGGTCCTTCTCAAACCCAGCCGTTCTCACTAGTAGAGGTTGTCGAAGTAGATGGTCTGTACCAAGATACCCTTGTGTTGCAGTGTCTGACAGAATGAACATTAAAATGGTATAAAATACCGACAGATTGTTAGGTAAGACACATATGCAACAGTTAGGTATCTTTATTTTGAAACGTTTCGCCTACACAGTAGGCTTCTTCAGTCGAGTACAGCAAAGTTGATAGAAGCAGAAGATACTTGAAGACGATGTAATCAGTCCATCACCCTTAAAGTTTTGAGGTGGTCAGTCCCTCAGTCTGGAGAAGAGCATTGTTCCGTTGTCTGAAACAATATGAAGTTGAAGTGACAGAATCGGGCCTTATATAGTCCCAGGAGGTGAGACGTAGGTTGATTTGGGAGGGCAGGTCCTTCTCAAACCCAGCCGTTCTCACTAGTAGAGGTTGTCGAAGTAGATGGTCTGTACCAAGATACCCTTGTGTTGCAGTGTCTGACAGAATGAACATTAAAATGGTATAAAATACCGACAGATTGTTAGGTAAGACACATATGCAACAGTTAGGTATCTTTATTTTGAAACGTTTCGCCTACACAGTAGGCTTCTTCAGTCGAGTACAGCAAAGTTGATAGAAGCAGAAGATACTTGAAGACGATGTAATCAGTCCATCACCCTTAAAGTTTTGAGGTGGTCAGTCCCTCAGTCTGGAGAAGAGCATTGTTCCGTTGTCTGAAACAATATGAAGTTGAAGTGACAGAATCGGGCCTTATATAGTCCCAGGAGGTGAGACGTAGGTTGATTTGGGAGGGCAGGTCCTTCTCAAACCCAGCCGTTCTCACTAGTAGAGGTTGTCGAAGTAGATGGTCTGTACCAAGATACCCTTGTGTTGCAGTGTCTGACAGAATGAACATTAAAATGGTATAAAATACCGACAGATTGTTAGGTAAGACACATATGCAACAGTTAGGTATCTTTATTTTGAAACGTTTCGCCTACACAGTAGGCTTCTTCAGTCGAGTACAGCAAAGTTGATAGAAGCAGAAGATACTTGAAGACGATGTAATCAGTCCATCACCCTTAAAGTTTTGAGGTGGTCAGTCCCTCAGTCTGGAGAAGAGCATTGTTCCGTTGTCTGAAACAATATGAAGTTGAAGTGACAGAATCGGGCCTTATATAGTCCCAGGAGGTGAGACGTAGGTTGATTTGGGAGGGCAGGTCCTTCTCAAACCCAGCCGTTCTCACTAGTAGAGGTTGTCGACAAGATACCCTTGTGTTGCAGTGTCTGACAGAATGAACATTAAAATGGTATAAAATACCGACAGATTGTTAGGTAAGGACACATATGCAACAGTTAGGTATCTTTATTTTGAAACGTTTCGCCTACACAGTAGGCTTCTTCAGTCGAGTACAGCAAAGTTGATAGAAGCAGAAGATACTTGAAGACGATGTAATCAGTCCATCACCCTTAAAGTTTTGAGGTGGTCAGTCCCTCAGTCTGGAGAAGAGCATTGTTCCGTTGTCTGAAACAATATGAAGTTGAAGTGACAGAATCGGGCCTTATATAGTCCCAGGAGGTGAGACGTAGGTTGATTTGGGAGGGCAGGTCCTTCTCAAACCCAGCCGTTCTCACTAGTAGAGGTTGTCGAAGTAGATGGTCTGTACCAAGATACCCTTGTGTTGCAGTGTCTGACAGAATGAACATTAAAATGGTATAAAATACCGACAGATTGTTAGGTAAGACACATATGCAACAGTTAGGTATCTTTATTTTGAAACGTTTCGCCTACACAGTAGGCTTCTTCAGTCGAGTACAGCAAAGTTGATAGAAGCAGAAGATACTTGAAGACGATGTAATCAGTCCATCACCCTTAAAGTTTTGAGGTGGTCAGTCCCTCAGTCTGGAGAAGAGCATTGTTCCGTTGTCTGAAACAATATGAAGTTGAAGTGACAGAATCGGGCCTTATATAGTCCCAGGAGGTGAGACGTAGGTTGATTTGGGAGGGCAGGTCCCTCTCAAACCCAGCCGTTCTCACTAGTAGAGGTTGTCGAAGTAGATGGTCTGTACCAAGATACCCTTGTGTTGCAGTGTCTGACAGAATGAACATTAAAATGGTATAAAATACCGACAGATTGTTAGGTAAGACACATATGCAACAGTTAGGTATCTTTATTTTGAAACGTTTCGCCTACACAGTAGGCTTCTTCAGTCGAGTACAGCAAAGTTGATAGAAGCAGAAGATACTTGAAGACGATGTAATCAGTCCATCACCCTTAAAGTTTTGAGGTGGTCAGTCCCTCAGTCTGGAGAAGAGCATTGTTCCGTTGTCTGAAACAATATGAAGTTGAAGTGACAGAATCGGGCCTTATATAGTCCCAGGAGGTGAGACGTAGGTTGATTTGGGAGGGCAGGTCCTTCTCAAACCCAGCCGTTCTCACTAGTAGAGGTTGTCGAAGTAGATGGTCTGTACCAAGATACCCTTGTGTTGCAGTGTCTGACAGAATGAACATTAAAATGGTATAAAATACCGACAGATTGTTAGGTAAGACACATATGCAACAGTTAGGTATCTTTATTTTGAAACGTTTCGCCTACACAGTAGGCTTCTTCAGTCGAGTACAGCAAAGTTGATAGAAGCAGAAGATACTTGAAGACGATGTAATCAGTCCATCACCCTTAAAGTTTTGAGGTGGTCAGTCCCTCAGTCTGGAGAAGAGCATTGTTCCGTTGTCTGAAACAATATGAAGTTGAAGTGACAGAATCGGGCCTTATATAGTCCCAGGAGGTGAGACGTAGGTTGATTTGGGAGGGCAGGTCCTTCTCAAACCCAGCCGTTCTCACTAGTAGAGGTTGTCGAAGTAGATGGTCTGTACCAAGATACCCTTGTGTTGCAGTGTCTGACAGAATGAACATTAAAATGGTATAAAATACCGACAGATTGTTAGGTAAGACACATATGCAACAGTTAGGTATCTTTATTTTGAAACGTTTCGCCTACACAGTAGGCTTCTTCAGTCGAGTACAGCAAAGTTGATAGAAGCAGAAGATACTTGAAGACGATGTAATCAGTCCATCACCCTTAAAGTTTTGAGGTGGTCAGTCCCTCAGTCTGGAGAAGAGCATTGTTCCGTTGTCTGAAACAATATGAAGTTGAAGTGACAGAATCGGGCCTTATATAGTCCCAGGAGGTGAGACGTAGGTTGATTTGGGAGGGCAGGTCCTTCTCAAACCCAGCCGTTCTCACTAGTAGAGGTTGTCGAAGTAGATGGTCTGTACCAAGATACCCTTGTGTTGCAGTGTCTGACAGAATGAACATTAAAATGGTATAAAATACCGACAGATTGTTAGGTAAGACACATATGCAACAGTTAGGTATCTTTATTTTGAAACGTTTCGCCTACACAGTAGGCTTCTTCAGTCGAGTACAGCAAAGTTGATAGAAGCAGAAGATACTTGAAGACGATGTAATCAGTCCATCACCCTTAAAGTTTTGAGGTGGTCAGTCCCTCAGTCTGGAGAAGAGCATTGTTCCGTTGTCTGAAACAATATGAAGTTGAAGTGACAGAATCGGGCCTTATATAGTCCCAGGAGGTGAGACGTAGGTTGATTTGGGAGGGCAGGTCCTTCTCAAACCCAGCCGTTCTCACTAGTAGAGGTTGTCGAAGTAGATGGTCTGTACCAAGATACCCTTGTGTTGCAGTGTCTGACAGAATGAACATTAAAATGGTATAAAATACCGACAGATTGTTAGGTAAGACACATATGCAACAGTTAGGTATCTTTATTTTGAAACGTTTCGCCTACACAGTAGGCTTCTTCAGTCGAGTACAGCAAAGTTGATAGAAGCAGAAGATACTTGAAGACGATGTAATCAGTCCATCACCCTTAAAGTTTTGAGGTGGTCAGTCCCTCAGTCTGGAGAAGAGCATTGTTCCGTTGTCTGAAACAATATGAAGTTGAAGTGACAGAATCGGGCCTTATATAGTCCCAGGAGGTGAGACGTAGGTTGATTTGGGAGGGCAGGTCCTTCTCAAACCCAGCCGTTCTCACTAGTAGAGGTTGTCGAAGTAGATGGTCTGTACCAAGATACCCTTGTGTTGCAGTGTCTGACAGAATGAACATTAAAATGGTATAAAATACCGACAGATTGTTAGGTAAGACACATATGCAACAGTTAGGTATCTTTATTTTGAAACGTTTCGCCTACACAGTAGGCTTCTTCAGTCGAGTACAGCAAAGTTGATAGAAGCAGAAGATACTTGAAGACGATGTAATCAGTCCATCACCCTTAAAGTTTTGAGGTGGTCAGTCCCTCAGTCTGGAGAAGAGCATTGTTCCGTTGTCTGAAACAATATGAAGTTGAAGTGACAGAATCGGGCCTTATATAGTCCCAGGAGGTGAGACGTAGGTTGATTTGGGAGGGCAGGTCCCTCTCAAACCCAGCCGTTCTCACTAGTAGAGGTTGTCGAAGTAGATGGTCTGTACCAAGATACCCTTGTGTTGCAGTGTCTGACAGAATGAACATTAAAATGGTATAAAATACCGACAGATTGTTAGGTAAGACACATATGCAACAGTTAGGTATCTTTATTTTGAAACGTTTCGCCTACACAGTAGGCTTCTTCAGTCGAGTACAGCAAAGTTGATAGAAGCAGAAGATACTTGAAGACGATGTAATCAGTCCATCACCCTTAAAGTTTTGAGGTGGTCAGTCCCTCAGTCTGGAGAAGAGCATTGTTCCGTTGTCTGAAACAATATGAAGTTGAAGTGACAGAATCGGGCCTTATATAGTCCCAGGAGGTGAGACGTAGGTTGATTTGGGAGGGCAGGTCCTTCTCAAACCCAGCCGTTCTCACTAGTAGAGGTTGTCGAAGTAGATGGTCTGTACCAAGATACCCTTGTGTTGCAGTGTCTGACAGAATGAACATTAAAATGGTATAAAATACCGACAGATTGTTAGGTAAGACACATATGCAACAGTTAGGTATCTTTATTTTGAAACGTTTCGCCTACACAGTAGGCTTCTTCAGTCGAGTACAGCAAAGTTGATAGAAGCAGAAGATACTTGAAGACGATGTAATCAGTCCATCACCCTTAAAGTTTTGAGGTGGTCAGTCCCTCAGTCTGGAGAAGAGCATTGTTCCGTTGTCTGAAACAATATGAAGTTGAAGTGACAGAATCGGGCCTTATATAGTCCCAGGAGGTGAGACGTAGGTTGATTTGGGAGGGCAGGTCCTTCTCAAACCCAGCCGTTCTCACTAGTAGAGGTTGTCGAAGTAGATGGTCTGTACCAAGATACCCTTGTGTTGCAGTGTCTGACAGAATGAACATTAAAATGGTATAAAATACCGACAGATTGTTAGGTAAGACACATATGCAACAGTTAGGTATCTTTATTTTGAAACGTTTCGCCTACACAGTAGGCTTCTTCAGTCGAGTACAGCAAAGTTGATAAAGTCAGAAGATACTTGAAGACCATCTACTTCAGTCCATCACTCTACTAGTGAAAGTTTTGAGAAGGTGGTCAAATCAACCTACGTCTCACCTCCTGGGACTATATAAGGCCCGATTCTGTCACTTCAACTTCATATTGTTTCAGACAACGGAACAATGCTCTTCTCCAGACTGAGGGACTGACCACCTCAAAACTTTAAGGGTGATGGACTGATTACATCGTCTTCAAGTATCTTCTGCTTCTATCAACTTTGCTGTACTCGACTGAAGAAGCCTACTGTGTAGGCGAAACGTTTCAAAATAAAGATACCTAACTGTTGCATATGTGTCTTACCTAACAATCTGTCGGTATTTTATACCATTTTAATGTTCATTCTGTCAGACACTGCAACACAAGGGTATCTTGGTACAGACCATCTACTTCGACAACCTCTACTAGTGAGAACGGCTGGGTTTGAGAAGGACCTGCCCTCCCAAATCAACCTACGTCTCACCTCCTGGGACTATATAAGGCCCGATTCTGTCACTTCAACTTCATATTGTTTCAGACAACGGAACAATGCTCTTCTCCAGACTGAGGGACTGACCACCTCAAAACTTTAAGGGTGATGGACTGATTACATCGTCTTCAAGTATCTTCTGCTTCTATCAACTTTGCTGTACTCGACTGAAGAAGCCTACTGTGTAGGCGAAACGTTTCAAAATAAAGATACCTAACTGTTGCATATGTGTCTTACCTAACAATCTGTCGGTATTTTATACCATTTTAATGTTCATTCTGTCAGACACTGCAACACAAGGGTATCTTGGTACAGACCATCTACTTCGACAACCTCTACTAGTGAGAACGGCTGGGTTTGAGAAGGACCTGCCCTCCCAAATCAACCTACGTCTCACCTCCTGGGACTATATAAGGCCCGATTCTGTCACTTCAACTTCATATTGTTTCAGACAACGGAACAATGCTCTTCTCCAGACTGAGGGACTGACCACCTCAAAACTTTAAGGGTGATGGACTGATTACATCGTCTTCAAGTATCTTCTGCTTCTATCAACTTTGCTGTACTCGACTGAAGAAGCCTACTGTGTAGGCGAAACGTTTCAAAATAAAGATACCTAACTGTTGCATATGTGTCTTACCTAACAATCTGTCGGTATTTTATACCATTTTAATGTTCATTCTGTCAGACACTGCAACACAAGGGTATCTTGGTACAGACCATCTACTTCGACAACCTCTACTAGTGAGAACGGCTGGGTTTGAGAAGGACCTGCCCTCCCAAATCAACCTACGTCTCACCTCCTGGGACTATATAAGGCCCGATTCTGTCACTTCAACTTCATATTGTTTCAGACAACGGAACAATGCTCTTCTCCAGACTGAGGGACTGACCACCTCAAAACTTTAAGGGTGATGGACTGATTACATCGTCTTCAAGTATCTTCTGCTTCTATCAACTTTGCTGTACTCGACTGAAGAAGCCTACTGTGTAGGCGAAACGTTTCAAAATAAAGATACCTAACTGTTGCATATGTGTCTTACCTAACAATCTGTCGGTATTTTATACCATTTTAATGTTCATTCTGTCAGACACTGCAACACAAGGGTATCTTGGTACAGACCATCTACTTCGACAACCTCTACTAGTGAGAACGGCTGGGTTTGAGAAGGACCTGCCCTCCCAAATCAACCTACGTCTCACCTCCTGGGACTATATAAGGCCCGATTCTGTCACTTCAACTTCATATTGTTTCAGACAACGGAACAATGCTCTTCTCCAGACTGAGGGACTGACCACCTCAAAACTTTAAGGGTGATGGACTGATTACATCGTCTTCAAGTATCTTCTGCTTCTATCAACTTTGCTGTACTCGACTGAAGAAGCCTACTGTGTAGGCGAAACGTTTCAAAATAAAGATACCTAACTGTTGCATATGTGTCTTACCTAACAATCTGTCGGTATTTTATACCATTTTAATGTTCATTCTGTCAGACACTGCAACACAAGGGTATCTTGGTACAGACCATCTACTTCGACAACCTCTACTAGTGAGAACGGCTGGGTTTGAGAAGGACCTGCCCTCCCAAATCAACCTACGTCTCACCTCCTGGGACTATATAAGGCCCGATTCTGTCACTTCAACTTCATATTGTTTCAGACAACGGAACAATGCTCTTCTCCAGACTGAGGGACTGACCACCTCAAAACTTTAAGGGTGATGGACTGATTACATCGTCTTCAAGTATCTTCTGCTTCTATCAACTTTGCTGTACTCGACTGAAGAAGCCTACTGTGTAGGCGAAACGTTTCAAAATAAAGATACCTAACTGTTGCATATGTGTCTTACCTAACAATCTGTCGGTATTTTATACCATTTTAATGTTCATTCTGTCAGACACTGCAACACAAGGGTATCTTGGTACAGACCATCTACTTCGACAACCTCTACTAGTGAGAACGGCTGGGTTTGAGAAGGACCTGCCCTCCCAAATCAACCTACGTCTCACCTCCTGGGACTATATAAGGCCCGATTCTGTCACTTCAACTTCATATTGTTTCAGACAACGGAACAATGCTCTTCTCCAGACTGAGGGACTGACCACCTCAAAACTTTAAGGGTGATGGACTGATTACATCGTCTTCAAGTATCTTCTGCTTCTATCAACTTTGCTGTACTCGACTGAAGAAGCCTACTGTGTAGGCGAAACGTTTCAAAATAAAGATACCTAACTGTTGCATATGTGTCTTACCTAACAATCTGTCGGTATTTTATACCATTTTAATGTTCATTCTGTCAGACACTGCAACACAAGGGTATCTTGGTACAGACCATCTACTTCGACAACCTCTACTAGTGAGAACGGCTGGGTTTGAGAAGGACCTGCCCTCCCAAATCAACCTACGTCTCACCTCCTGGGACTATATAAGGCCCGATTCTGTCACTTCAACTTCATATTGTTTCAGACAACGGAACAATGCTCTTCTCCAGACTGAGGGACTGACCACCTCAAAACTTTAAGGGTGATGGACTGATTACATCGTCTTCAAGTATCTTCTGCTTCTATCAACTTTGCTGTACTCGACTGAAGAAGCCTACTGTGTAGGCGAAACGTTTCAAAATAAAGATACCTAACTGTTGCATATGTGTCTTACCTAACAATCTGTCGGTATTTTATACCATTTTAATGTTCATTCTGTCAGACACTGCAACACAAGGGTATCTTGGTACAGACCATCTACTTCGACAACCTCTACTAGTGAGAACGGCTGGGTTTGAGAAGGACCTGCCCTCCCAAATCAACCTACGTCTCACCTCCTGGGACTATATAAGGCCCGATTCTGTCACTTCAACTTCATATTGTTTCAGACAACGGAACAATGCTCTTCTCCAGACTGAGGGACTGACCACCTCAAAACTTTAAGGGTGATGGACTGATTACATCGTCTTCAAGTATCTTCTGCTTCTATCAACTTTGCTGTACTCGACTGAAGAAGCCTACTGTGTAGGCGAAACGTTTCAAAATAAAGATACCTAACTGTTGCATATGTGTCTTACCTAACAATCTGTCGGTATTTTATACCATTTTAATGTTCATTCTGTCAGACACTGCAACACAAGGGTATCTTGGTACAGACCATCTACTTCGACAACCTCTACTAGTGAGAACGGCTGGGTTTGAGAAGGACCTGCCCTCCCAAATCAACCTACGTCTCACCTCCTGGGACTATATAAGGCCCGATTCTGTCACTTCAACTTCATATTGTTTCAGACAACGGAACAATGCTCTTCTCCAGACTGAGGGACTGACCACCTCAAAACTTTAAGGGTGATGGACTGATTACATCGTCTTCAAGTATCTTCTGCTTCTATCAACTTTGCTGTACTCGACTGAAGAAGCCTACTGTGTAGGCGAAACGTTTCAAAATAAAGATACCTAACTGTTGCATATGTGTCTTACCTAACAATCTGTCGGTATTTTATACCATTTTAATGTTCATTCTGTCAGACACTGCAACACAAGGGTATCTTGGTACAGACCATCTACTTCGACAACCTCTACTAGTGAGAACGGCTGGGTTTGAGAAGGACCTGCCCTCCCAAATCAACCTACGTCTCACCTCCTGGGACTATATAAGGCCCGATTCTGTCACTTCAACTTCATATTGTTTCAGACAACGGAACAATGCTCTTCTCCAGACTGAGGGACTGACCACCTCAAAACTTTAAGGGTGATGGACTGATTACATCGTCTTCAAGTATCTTCTGCTTCTATCAACTTTGCTGTACTCGACTGAAGAAGCCTACTGTGTAGGCGAAACGTTTCAAAATAAAGATACCTAACTGTTGCATATGTGTCTTACCTAACAATCTGTCGGTATTTTATACCATTTTAATGTTCATTCTGTCAGACACTGCAACACAAGGGTATCTTGGTACAGACCATCTACTTCGACAACCTCTACTAGTGAGAACGGCTGGGTTTGAGAAGGACCTGCCCTCCCAAATCAACCTACGTCTCACCTCCTGGGACTATATAAGGCCCGATTCTGTCACTTCAACTTCATATTGTTTCAGACAACGGAACAATGCTCTTCTCCAGACTGAGGGACTGACCACCTCAAAACTTTAAGGGTGATGGACTGATTACATCGTCTTCAAGTATCTTCTGCTTCTATCAACTTTGCTGTACTCGACTGAAGAAGCCTACTGTGTAGGCGAAACGTTTCAAAATAAAGATACCTAACTGTTGCATATGTGTCTTACCTAACAATGTGGCTATATAACAACTTCGGATCAGATTTGTTTTTTGATGCTTTGTCATTCTCGTATTGACACTGGGCTTATCTCCTAATCCATGCACATTCATTTCTGACTCTTGGCTCAATTCCCTGTTTTCCCGAGTCCTTTCCTTTCAATACTTTTTCTATACTCTAGCACACTTGGCTTTGTCCTTCCACACCTCCTGGTAAACCATAGGCTCACTCTGGTCTTCCCGTTGTTTCTGTTTCCCCTTGGTACGAACTTCTCCACTGCCTCCATGCACTTTAAAGCCACGTGTTCTATCATTTCATTTGCTGTCATCTCCTCTAGCTCGCTTACCCGCTGCACTTCATGTAGGAATTGTCTCATACTTGTGTAGTACTCTTTTTGGAAGTTTGTCTTCTTCTTTTCTTCTCGTGCTGTTTTACTCTCCGTTGTTAACTCTGCTATGTACACTTACATGGTGTACAGAGTCATGAACGATTCCTTACTGAGATGTCAGAATGCTATTTTTAGGTTCGCTAGGCATCAACATGCTGCAGCGGTTATTTGGTTGTCGTGCGCCTCAGATGTGCTCGGTATTATACTCACCCCAAGATCCTTTTCCTTGGAAATAAATGGTATAAAATACCGACACAATGGAAATATAAACACAAATGCAGTATAATGTGATCCTTTATTGACTACGTTTCGCCCACACAGTGGGCTTTTTCAAGTCACAAACAGTTCTGTGACTTGAAAATGCCCACTGTGTGGGCGAAACGTAGTCAATAAAGGATCACATTATACTGCATTTGTGTTTATATTTCCATCCTTTTCCTTGATTGAGGTTTGTAGTCGTTGGCCTCCTAGACTGTACTCTGCGGCCTTCCTTGCCCTTGGTGGGGGTTGAACACCAAGAGCTATTTCCTGGATCAGGCCTGCAGCCAGTCCAGATCCTTTGTAGTCCTGCCTGGTCCTTCTGATTGAATTATCCGCAACAACTTCACATCGTCTGAAACAGGGACACTTCTGAGTCTATTCCTTCAGTCATGTCATTCACATATACCAGAAACAGCACCGGTCCTAGGACTGACCACTGTGGAACCCTGCTCATCACAGGAGCCCACTCTGACACCTCATCACGTACCATGGCTCGCTGATGCCTTCCCGTGAGGTATTCTCTGTCTATCCACTGCTCTCACTCTTGTCTTACCGCTGTCACCTTGTTACAAAACTCCATTAGGTTTGTGACACAGGATTTCTCGTCCCTGAATCCGTGCTGATTGTCGTTGATAACCTCATTCCTTTCCAGATGCTCCACCACTCTTCTGATAATCTTCTCCATGACTTTGCATACTGTACATGTCAGTGACAATGGTCTGTAGTTTAATGCTGCGTGTCTATCTCCTTTTTTTAAAAATTGGGAATACATTTGCTGTCTTTCATCGAACCACGATACGAGCGGGGAGTGAACCCGTGGTGAGTCGTAAAACTTCAGACCGATACGTAAGCTACTGGGCCAGCTGTCTACAGCTGGTCCAGTACAACTGTGACCACATGCAAGTTTTTATAGATGAATCTCCCGCCAGCGTGGCCGTGACAAACTCTAGTTCAAGTTCTCTCAAAGCCGTTATCATGGCACAAGGAATCGAAATGACACAATTGCAAACACACACGTCGGTCTGATGATTTACGGCTGAATCGACGCATGTTCGATCCTTGCTGGTACCATTGTTTGCAATCGTGTCATTACGATTTCTTGACTTAGGTAGTCGCCCTGTTTCAATAGATTTTTTGAAGATTATTGTTAGTGGTACACAGAGCGCCTCTGTTCACTCTCTCAGGACCCATGGAGAGATGTTATCCGGCCCCATTGCCTTTGAGGTATTGCGTTCGCTTAGCAGCCTCTTCACCTCTTCCTCGGTTGCATGTATTGTGTCCAGCACTTGCTGTTTTACCCCACCACCCCGTCTTTCTGGAGACCTTTCAGTCTTCACTGTGAATACTTCTTTAATCATGTTGAGTTCCTCATATACTTATCGGTCGTTTCTTGTGATGTCCCCTCCTTCCTTCCTCAGCCTGATTACCTGGTCATTGACTGTTGTTTTCCTTCTGATGTGACTGTACAGCAGATTCGGGTCGGACTTGGCTTTCGCTGCTAGGTCATTTTCGTATTGTCGTTGGGCCTCCCTCTTTATCTAAGCACATTCGTTTCAGGCTCTTCGACTACTCGCTTTATTCTCCCAGGTCCTTTGCCGTCTATAGTTCTGTGTGTGTGTGTGTGTGTGTGTGTGTGTGTGTGTGTGTGTGTGTGTGTGTGTGTGTGTGTGTGTGTACCAATATGTGGTTGTAGAGGTCAAGAGTTATCTTCTGGCCTTGACCCACAAGTTACCGCTCTCGTGATGCACTCCCTCCTATACTTATGGACTCACTGAAGCTCCAAAAACGCTTTCAATCATCCATACGATACACTTGTGTCATATGGGTGACACATTTGTGCTTTTAACATCCATCTCTGACCTCGTAAACTTGTTTTCCTCCTTTCAAACTGTCTATCCTTGTCAGACCTATCAATTCCTCTGTGCATATTGTATCTTTTTATCATGTCTCCCCTTGTTCTTCTGTCCTCTAGTGTAATCAGATATAGTGTTTTAAGCCTTTCCTCAAAGTTCATTTTTCTAGGCTCTGGAACTAGCCTCGTTGCATACCCTTGCACCTTTTCCAGTTTCTTACCATACTTTATCAGTGGTGTTAGAACTGCTGTTGCCTCTGGTTTATCCTGGCAGAGTGCTTTTTCCTGAGTGCTTAAGCAGTGTCAGCTTTTTATAGAGCAAGTGTATTTTCGCCGGTGATGATTAAGCGGAATTGGTTTATTAGGCCGCCCCTCTCCTAAAAAATAGATCTTTTTTCAATTTCTCTTCTATAGGTTAATAGACGTATTTTTTTCATTGTTAGGGTAAAAAAAAAAGATAATTTTTTTACACCAAAACTAACTTTTAGACCTCATCCAATCTAACCAAACCTAAGCTAACGTAATTTTGTTTAACCAAATCATAAATTTACATATTACTCAAAATCAATGAAATATATTTTTTTCGTTATGTTTAAATTAATTTTTGCAGTTTTATTGCATAAACAAAAAAAATTAATTAGAAAATTTAGGAGGTGGGTAGTTTAACGTGCGATTAAAGTTGATTGTGAATATAATTAATGAAAAGAAGCTGGATGTCCTATCAATAAGCGAAACCAAGCTGGAGACACGAGGTTGGAGAAATTTATTTGGCAAAAATAGAGGTAAGGAAGGTGAAGCAGTAATATTACATGATAAATTATCAACAAAAGAGAAGTAATATAAGTTTATTAATTCAAGAATTATGGTTTTTAAAATATGAGTTGGATGTGAGAATTGGGTAATGTTAAATATTAAATTCACTATTGAGAACGAGAGGAGTGTAGCGGTGAATGAAATATTTTGAGATGTGCTAGCTGTTCATGGAGTTATGAACAATGTGAAAAACTAATTCTTGTTGGGGACATGACTGCTAAAGTGGAAGAAACTGTTGTAGAAGGTGTAGTAGGTAAGTTTCTAGTGCCCAGCGAAAATGATAATGGGGAGTCTCTAATTGAGCTACGCACAGAAAGAAGGTTGGCACTAGGTATTACGTGATTTAAAAAAAGAGGATATATTTGTGTAATAGATGCCATATAAAGTGTGATGAAAGGAATATGTTCGATTATGTATTAGATTTCTGGATATGCATGTTTTTCGATAGGCAGCAGATATTTCTGATAATTATTTTGTGGCAGCTACAGTGAGAGTAGAGAGTAGGAGGTTGATGGGGCACATAGGTGGGCAAGAGAGAAGTTAAATTTCATTAAGGAAGGAGATAGGGTAAGATGTAAGCAACTAATAGGAGAAAGGAGGGCCAAAGAGAATAGAGGTAAAGTTGAGGGGAGTCGAGGAGGTATGAGGGAGATTTACGAATGCAGTGTTGGAGTGTGCAGCAGACGTTTATTGATATAGGAGGGTTGGCGCAAGAAGGAAGAGGAATGATTAGTGGAATGACAGGATAAAGAGGGAACTAATGGAGAAAAAGTTGGCATTTGAGGAATTTTTACAATGTGGAAATTATATGCGGATGATGGGGTACAGTAAAAGGAAGTTTAAAAGAATAGCGAAGGAGTGGAAAAGGAGAAATATTGAGAAAATCGGAGAAGTTATATCAGCACATTTTTCTGAGAATACGAAAACTTATGGAATGAGATCAGTAAGTAAAGAAAGCTTAGGAAACAAATGAACTTAACACCTTAAAGCAAATGAGGGAAGCCATTATATGGTGAGGTGTAGGTGCTGACAGTATCGAGGGAATAATTTTAGCTTTGGAATGTTGATAAAGAGAGGAAGGCATCATTTCTTGCCCTGTGCAAAGGAGGTGTAACAGTTTATAGAGGAAGATTCACATATGAGTGTGCAGATGTGCGAATGACAATGAGTAGAATGAAGGGTGGTAAAGCAGCTGGGATAAATGAGATTGAAACAGAAATTATATACAAATAAGCGGCGCCTAGAAGACTGAACGATTGACGTTGTGGTTTGGCTCAGATCACTAAAAAGTTACACTGAAACGAGATAGAAAATCAGCCAGGAAACATACTGGAGGTGAGCACGGGAAGGGAGTGATAGATCGGGAGGAGGGAGTAGTAGTAATAGTAATGGTAGTGGTAATAGTAATAGTTGTGCTGCGGAAGTGCTAAAAGTGGATACATGGTAGTTGCAGTAGTAGCAGTGAAAAAGAGAATGTAATATTAGCTAAGAAATAAGTAGTAATGGTTATAGTACAGTAGTCTCAAAAAAACAGAAAGGAAGAGTAACACTGAGGTAAAGCTACTGGTAAACGGGATTAGGACAAAATCTACTACAAAATACCTCCATAGTATTGAGAATCTTCATTCTTTATTAAGACAAAATATTTAAAACAGGTTAGAGATCATGCACAGTTCCTTTCTATAAAAGAAAAGTGTATGGTAGAATTATTGCTGAAAGAATTATGTGTATCACAGCGAGTAGAACTGCAGGGAAATAATGAGGTTTTAGGAAAGGTGGGCTAAGTGCAGAAGTGCTTGCAGTGAAACATTTCAGTGAACAATAATTAAATATAAAAAAACCTTTATTTGCATTTATGGATAGTAGAGCAATGTGGCAGACGTTGCAAATGTACTGAATAGGTGGTAGGTTACCTAATACAGTAAAGAGATCATACATGGATAGTGAGACTGACGATAGGGTATGAATGAGAGAGATAATTTTACAGTAAAATTAGGTTTTAGGCAGGGATGCTTGATGTCACCATGATTGTTAAGCATGTTTAGTAACGGGGTTGTTAAAGAAGTGAACGGTGCTGTCATAGCGAGAAATCTGGCATTAAAACATAGCGAATATAGTACAGACTGGGATATTATGAAGAGATGTTGTCATGGTTAGTAAACGAATTTAGGAGAATATGTATAAATGAAGGAAATTAAAAATGAACATAGAAAAGAGCAAGGTAACATTCAAAAAATATAGGCAACTAGAGATTGGATATCAAATTAGAGGGAGAGAGAGTATGGAGGAGGTAAATGCGTTCCAATATTTGCGAGGTGGACTTGTTGTTGGATAGTTCAATGATAGACCAGGCGAACCATTTATGAAGAGTTTCACAAAGCAGATTTACGAAGGAAGTAGTGCATACCACTGCTTCGGAACATAGGATACGGAGTGTTCTATCATCCTTTCCGATCATGCCAAATCTTTCACGTCACAATTCTAGAAAATCTCCACAGTTACCCTTATTTCAACATTCATGCTTTTAAGCTGTCTGCGTTGACATTCGGGACAAGCTGAAAATGGTAAATTCAGTGCCAGTACTAACTGGAAAAATAAGTAGTGCTGCAGTTTGCAAATCACTTTACCAATAATTACTCACTTAACCAATTTCCACACGAAATATTCTAATCGTTAAATATTTAAACCATTTTGTTATTCGTATCATTTGTTTATTATCGTGTTCTTGTATACGAAACAAAACATCTTAGGGTGGTAGTGCATGTAGAGTACCACTTTAGGTACACGTGGAATGGGTTACCCAACCCTGCACTACTGGGCGGTATGAAGCCTTTTAATAAAAATACTCAGATGTAGCATGTGTCTTTTCATCTGCTTGTCGGTATCACTACCGGTAACATAATGATACTTCCCTGACACAGTAACTTCATGGCATCATGGAACAGATATGTTCCACAACCGTGTTGCTAACCTCTGGAGCAACAACTGAACACGGCCTACTTCCACTAGTGTGATCCGCCCACCAGTGAAGATACCCTCAACTGCTGCATCTCTCTTCAGGTTCGAATACATAAGTGCTCATTCTTCTGCCACTGATGCAGAATAATCCCGGATACAAAACAGTAAACGCCTTCAATTAAGACTAATTAAATGGTTACATGGAACTGCTTGCAATTCATAATCTCTCTGTTGAACAGAAAAAAAAGTACTGAATATCCAGGCGTTGCACACATGTCTTATTTATCTAATTGTTGGTATTATTTAGTAATATCATGAGTATCCAGATATATGTTAGAAAAGTGTCCGTCGAAGGATCACGTCCTGGTAATGTGTGCTTCCTGTGTTATTCCAAAACTGCTTCTGTGAAAGGATTTGCAAATATATCCCGTCCTTTGTTCTGTGTGACGGTAGTTGTGATCTCCAAACTTTAGGCATAATTGTCTTCCTCAGTCATTCTTCTAATTCAGTATATAAACTAGTTTAAAATTCACGAGAAGTTCGTGTGTGTGAACTGATGTTCATCACATGCATTCAGTGTGTCACATATTGTAATAGATTACTTATCTTTCAATAGGGTGTGCATCTCTGGCTTTCTCCCTCAAATAAACGAGATCGCATCCCTCAACAGGGATGCTCCAACCCCTCACTGTGACTGCGTTCCTAATTGGGTGGGATGGTGCCTTGTGACATCGGCAACACCAGTGTCAGCTGTCCGAACTGAAGGGGTTATGGAAGCCACTGTGTCCTGTATATATATATATATATATATATATATATATATATATATATATATATATATATATATATATATATATATATATAT
>NC_091298.1:34119608-34204608 GCF_038502225.1 Cherax quadricarinatus
AATCTTCACAAGAGAACAAAAGAAAATGGTTACTTTCTGCCATACTTCAACCTAGTTTCAAAAACCGTATTTATTCTTTCTCTTCAAAGTGATCAGTTGAAGCTTTTGAAATGGAAAATGGAAGGTATTCAGGTTTTCTCCCAGCAAGGAGAGGGCAGGTTCAGTTCATTGGATCGGGAGCCGCTCACAAGTCTAAAAGAACCTCTCATGAGAGAGAGAGAGAGAGAGAGAGAGAGAGAGAGAGAGAGAGAGAGAGAGAGAGAGAGAGAAAGCAATCAGCAAGACCCGATACTGCTACTGGGGACGGTCAAGATTCTCAGACAGTAATCTTTTCCACTCAGCCATTCGTTGCTGAGTGGAAAAGAGCGCTGACTGGGAATCTTGACCGTCCCCAGTAGCAGTATCAAGTCCTGCTGACTGGGATCTTTCTCTGTATATATATATATATATATATATATATATATATATATATATATATATATATATATATATATATATATATCCCTGTTTAAGACCTACTTTTACCGCTAAGTAATCTCCCTCTTTTCTATACACCCTAACCTGAGCCTCACTATCCTCATAAAAACTCTTTACAGCATTTAGCAACTTACTACCTTTTCCAAACACTTACAACATCTGCCACATTGCTCCCCTATCCACTCTATCATATGCCTTTTCTAAATCCATAAATGCAATGAAAACTTCCCTACATTTATCTAAATACTGTTCACATATATGCTTCAATGTACACACATCCCCTACCCACTCTAAAACCTCCTTGCTCATCCGCAATCCTACGTTCTGTCTTACCTCTAATTCTTTCAATAATAACCCTACCGTACACTTTTCCTGGTATAATCAGTAAACTTATTCATCTATATTTTTTACAATCTCTCTTGTACTCCTTCCCTTTATATAAAGATAAATGAACTATACATGTTCTCTGCCAATCCCTAGGATATATCAACAGATTTATCCTGGTTCTTCGCCAAGTGTGAGGTGATGAGTAAGAAACAATGTGAAGGTTGGATTTGAGTTTTGAGATAGGGAGGAGGTTGTAAGAAATAATTCTGCAAAGATTGGGGTTGGGAAGGGGGTTGTAAGTGAGAGAGGATGGGGGGCAGAGTAAAGTTTATTTACCGAAATTGTGTTTGAAGTGGATAGGGGGGGATGGAGTTAGAGTTTGAGGAACTATTGGGGAGGGACTGAGGTAGTTTGGGGCTTGGTGTTTTTCCTGAGGCAGCGTTTCCACACGGTGGGGCTGAGCTTGGTGTCTCTCTAGAGGCTGAGAGTCTGCGCCTTTCTCTGCGTTCATTTGTTTCCCCTGTTTTTATTCCTTTTTATCTTGCCTAATTGTTTCTTTTTTGCTCACCTTCTAGAGCTCATTTACCTCCATCATTAGTGTGTACTCACCTATTTGAGGTTGCAGGGGACGATTACAGTTCAGATGTCTCTCCAAACCCCTCTCCTTTAAAGTGCAGACATTGTACTTTCAACCTCCGGGACTCAAGTTCGGCTAACCATGTTCCCTAACGAGGCACCGCCTCTTCACTAGTCACTACTAGGTCCACTCTTTCTCTACTCCAAGAGATTTATCGTACCTCTTCTTAAAGTCATGTATGGATACTCTCTGCACTACTCCACTCTCCATACTGTTGCACTTCCGGGCATCTCTAAGGCTGAAGAAATACTTCCAGTCATCCCTATGACTCATCTGAAAGTTGAATTTCCAGTTGTGTCCCGTTGTTGCTGTGTCCTGTCTCTGAGCATTCGTACCCTGTCCACCTTTTCAGCTCCTCTCATCACTTTAAAAGTCGTTATCACGTCTTCTCTATCCCTTCTGTCCCCAAGTGTCGTCAGGACAAGTTCTCTTAACCTCTCCGAATACGCCATAATCCTTAACTCCGGGATTAGTTTTGTTGCCAGTTTCTCGACTTGTTTGTTCAGGTGTGTCTTCCATACATACAGTTACATAAATTCTTCTCTTTGAGTTAACAACCTTCGTTAACAAGTGTCTGGCTGGGTGGATCGCAGAAGAAATTAAGCCTTTCTTTTTCGGAGCCTCAGTATGCGCTTTGAAGAAGGATGGGGGTATCCGACCCAAAGAAGCAGCAAGAAACATTCGCGTAGAAGCCGCCAATGTACTCCAGCCAAACCAACTGGACTTTGGCCTCTCTCAAGGCTTCCATACCTACTGCTGCAGATCATGCAGCAAGGGCCTACATCAGGGACTTAGCAGAAGACAGGACCGTAATCAAACTTTAATTTATAACTGCCTTTAATATGGTAAAAAAATGTGGTCTTGCCTGCTGTTCGGGGTCAGTTCTCCAGTTTTTCCCCTCATTTCAGCTGGGTAGAGCAAACCCTCAATTATTTTGTTTAGCGAATATGAAATTCCCTCACCACAGGGTTATAAGCAGGGTGACCCACTCGCTTCATTTCTCTTCTGCTTGGCAGTAAGAGGGCTAACTTCCAGCTTGCACAGCGAGCTCAACTTCTGGAACCTAGATGATGGCACTCTGTCAAGTACAGAAGAGTCCCTCCTAGAGGACCTACAACGGATGAAGACACAGAGAGAAGCATTAGGACTAATCCTCAATACTTCCAAGTGTGAAATCATCACACCCAACCAGGTAATAATCACAGGTACCGCTCTTGGGAGCACCAATGGATCATCTGGCCATCAGCACAGTTGAAGATTGAGACACTTATGCAACATATGGGAATCTTTATTGAAGAAACGTTTCGCCACACAGTGGCTTCGTCAGTCCAATACACAGCAGAAAAGTGTAGGGAGAGGAGGAGTTTGAGGTAATCGGTCCCTCAGCCTGGAGTCTTATAGAATGTACAGCATAAGGCCGTAGACGTGGCTTAAATACTGTTGTCTGGTGAGGTGAAGTAGTAGGAGGCGAGGTCATAGTGGAACCATCCACTAGTCGAAGTAGGTCTTCGTCCAAAGATTGGACAAGTTTTGAAGAATTCTTTGTATCAAGATCCCATGATGCTGCAGTGTCTGACAGATGTGATAAATGGTTTAAAAAACCGACAATAAAGATTCTCATATGCTGCATAAGTGTCTCAATCTTCAACTAGTCGGTTTTTTTAACCATTTATCACAGCACAGTCCTCAAAGGACAGACTTAATGACTTGAAGAGAATGAAGGAGAAAATAAATGATCTTGATTCCCTTGATGCTCTGTATCTCGTCACAAGGTGTCTTACCTTGCCAAAACTCACATTTTGAGATGTGCACCATCTTTCGACAACCCAACACTTAGCGAATATCACTCACTCCTGAGATCTATATTTAAAAAAGCACTGAATCTTTCACTAGAAGATCAGCAATGGGATCAAGCAGCTCCCCCAGTGCGACTGGGAGACATAGGAGTGCGCATGGCAACGCAGGTAGCTTTACCTGTTTTTCTGTCCTCGTGCATGGCTTCCAGTGGACTAGTCAAGGATATTGTCCCCGAACGCTTGAGAGGTTAGGTAGTAGCTCAAGACCCCAGGTTCATTAAAGCAGCAACACGGTGGGACATCTTTGCAGATTCCTCCAGCAGACCAGCTCCTTCCAAAGAGCAAAAAAAGAGTCCCACTGGGACAAACCAATAATGTAAAAAATTGCCAACACAGTCCTCACCAACGCTTCAGGAAAGGAGAAAGCTCGTCTCCTAGTGGTGAAGGCACCACATTCAAGAGATTTCCTTTTAGTTATTTCCAACTCCTCTCTGGGTACCCGACTCGACCCACAGGCAATTCGGATTGGTGTTGCTCTTCGCCTAGCCGTCCCCATACTCATCGAACATAGGTGTATTTGCGGCAGAGCGTCGGCTAATCAATTTGTACTTCATGGTCTCGTGTGTCATACATCAGAAGGTAAGTATGCTAGACATATGGAGGTAAACGATATCATAAATTGAAGTCTCGCCACAGCCCGTTGCCCAGCTCAACGGGAATCCCAAGTATGGAGGTCCGATGGAAGACAAAAGCACCCAGATGGAGCCACAGTGTTACCCAAGAAGGATGATAAGCAGATTGCCTGAGACTACACCTGTGCTGCCATGTTGGCGGTCACCTACTTGCCATACTCTGAAGTTGAAAGAGGGTGGAGCTGATAGCTACAAGTAAATTCAGACGACCAGCAAATATGTAGACATGCCCCCTTGCTATAACTTCATCCCAGTAGAGTCGGAGACCCTGGGAGCAAGGGGGAAAGTGTGCTCTAAAGTTCCTCAGAGAGCTGGGTGAAAAGCTTATCACAGAAACCGAAGATTACAGAGCGGCCAGCTTCCTCTTACAGAGACTCAGTGTTGGAATTCAGAGGAAAAATGCCTAAAGCATTCTGCGGAAGCTACTACTGCCGCGCCGGGGACCTAGGTGATATCATCTCAGAGCTACATCTCAAACAGTGAGCAAACGGTGAGCAGCTTGCGCAGAATGCTGTAGGCATTTTTCCTCTGAATTGCAGCACTGAGTCTCTGAAAGAGGAAGCTGGCCACTCTGTAATCTTCGGTTTCTGTGATAAGCTTTTCACCCAGCTCTCTGAGGAACTTTAGAGTACACTTTCCCCCTTGCTCCCAGGGTCTCCGACTTTACTGGGATGAAGTTATAGCAAGGGGGCATGTCTACATATTTCCTGGTCGTCTGAATTTACTTGTAGCTATCAGCTCCACATTCATAATCAGGTTTTGTTCCTTTAATGAATTTAAAGACAAGAGCTGTAACTCTTAAGAGTTTATCCAAAGATGAGTATTTAGATCCATCAATGACTATTTCTGTTGTGTCTGCAGTATTTACGCAACTTATTTCTGCTGTGTTCAAGCAAACTGTTTCTTCTGGCATAATGTGAGCTTTTTGCTGAGGCCATTTATTTTCATTAGAGAGCCAGTTCGGTCCGTGGAGCCATAATTTACTATCCACAAATTTCTTGAGTGGGACACCACGTGACAACATGTCAGCTGGATTCTCTTGGGTAGAGAAGGAGAAAGAGATAATCTCTCTGCATCTCTTTTATTTCTGCTACTCTGTTCTGTACATAGACCAACTTACTCTTAATATTTCTTAACCACTGGAGAACTGCTTCATTATCACTCCAGATCACGGTTTTTTCAATAGTGAGATGATCAAATACTTTGTTGAGATAGATAGCTAATTTTGTACCTACATAGAGTGCTGTCAGTTCCAACTGTGGTAATTAGTGTACTTCCTTCAGCATTACTCATGTAAGCTACAGCGCCATAACCTCTGGTTGACGCATCACAGAACACATGTAATGTGTACTTGTTTCCCTCTTGACCTATTTGTCTGGGAAATTTAATTTGATGAAGTTGTTTAAACTCCTTGGATATTTCATCCCATGCTTGACTCATTTCTAGAGGCAAGTTCTCATCCCATCCAATTTTGAGTGTCCATGCATCTTGCATAAGCATTTTACCTTTTATGGTAATTGGTGAGACGAGTCCTAGAGGATCAAAACATTGTGATACCTCTTACAGTAAACTACGTTTAGTGAGTGGACTGCATGATTTATTGTTTATCCTTTTGAGACTCAAAGTATCTTCCTGTGTGTTCCAATTAAGTCCCAACATATTGTTGCAATCAGGAATTTCAGTTTCAGGGAAATCTTCTTTGATAAGTTCCCTTAATTGTTCTGAATTTGTATTCCACATCCTCAGAGGCATATTTGCTTCTTTCATCTCCTTGTTAGCTTCTCTGTATAAGGATTTCAAATTCTCCTCTTTATTCACACTACCTTGAAGATTGTCCACATAGAAACTTTTCTTTAAGATTTCTTTGAAGGGACTTTCAGATTTCTTCAAATGTGTATTTAGAGTATCTTCTAGTAAGAATGGAGAGGATGTTGCACCAAATAATACTGATTTGAAACGATAAGTTTTCACAGGACTTTGAGGATCATGTGGATTTTCAGGCCACAAGAATCGAGTATAATCTCTATTTCTTGTAGTCCTACTCTTAAGAATGCCTTGAAAATATCAGCCGTGTAGGCATATGGGTTTGTGCGAAATTTCAAAAGTACGTCTCCAAGCTTCTCAGTTAGTGAGGGCCCGTTCATCAGACAATCATTAAGACTTGCTACATCTTTATTTGCACGTGCACTGCAATTGTATACAACACGTAGTGGAGTGGTTTCAGAATCTTTTCTGACTCCATGGTGCGGGAGATAATGAGCTTCTGTCTTCAACTTATCTTCGACTACTTACTCAATGAATTTATTGTCCAACTGTTCTTGTATGATATTATCATAGACAGTCAGTAGCTCCGGATTCTTCCTGAGCTCATGTATTTGTGCTTTCATCTGTCCGAAAGCCATGCGATAATTGCTAGGCAGATGTGGTGGATTTAATTTCCATGGTAACCTAACCCAATACTGCCCATCTTCATATTTGACAGTGTCCAAATATTGGTTATAAATCTGAGACTCTTGTGGGCTTGGTTTATTTACATCAATACCTCTCGCATCTAAATCCCACAACTTATCAACTGGTTCATTCATTTCTTCCAGTTATTCTCGTAACTAGTACATTTTCCACTGAATCAATATCAGCTTCTTTCCCACTTTGAGAGGGAATGGGACCACATATCATGTGGCCTCCTGCAGTGATAATAATCACTTCCAATGATTAAATCAATTGGACTAATTGTGTCCGTCTGTATGTCAGGACAGGCTAACTTGACCTTAGCTGCTTTCAGTGCTGCAACTGTTTCTTTTAATCCCTGGATCTGCACAGACTTAGGCAAATCATCTACTACCACAGCTTCTACTGTCTTTTTCCTGTTTCCTAGACCAACAGTGAATCTGGCTAGGTCATATGTCTGTTTACCAGAATTGTGGAAAAAAACAGCTATGTCTAACTGTACTTTGGCATAGGGTTGTTTATTCAGTTTCTGCAACACTGTTCTTCTTATGAAGGACCTTTGTGAGCCTTGATCAAACAATGTTAGCACATTGGTTTTGTGTAATTTATTAGATAACTCAACTCAAGCTATCGGGAGAGCAGTAGCTTAAACTTATCTCTCACATTTAATGATGTTGCTTGTTGACTTCCTGTTTCTGTGGAAGTCTTCTGTTGTTTAGCAAAAGTATTTGGGCATAATGCTGTATGATGCATACCCTTGCATTTAAAACACTTCTTCAGTAGGCATTTTCTTCCCTTGTGCTCACCTAAACACTTGATGCACCTTTTCAGCTGATGAACACGTTGTTTACGTGCCTCCATTGATGTGTATTGACTACAATACTGTGCCCAATGTGTTCCATCACAAAGTACACATTTTGGAGTACGTTTATGTGTGACAGTTTGTTTACTGTCTGTTGTATTCACAGCTTGATAAATGCCTATATGGGATTTCCCATTCTGTGGTTTAGTGAGAGTAGGTATACTCTTTTTATACTGAGTTCAAGGTTTGTTATCCACGGGATTTGTGGATTTTTCATCTTGTCTCGTTGCTTGCATGTATGAAACTATTGTTTGTAAACCATTGCTAATTTCTTCACAAGTGAAATAGCGTTTATTGAACATAATATTTAATCGTTCAATAGTTTGTGGTGCAACTTATCCTGTACAATACCACTGATAAACCAATCACATTGCCTTAGGTCATATTTAGCACCTAGAGATCTGAGACTATTGTCTAATGTGATTCTAAATGCCTGTAAGTCTGAAAAACAATGTTTGGGTGGCTTCAAACTTGATATTAAGACTGCATGTCTAACTCTGGCTTTGTCAGCATCAAAGTAATTGTCTGCTAAGACACGTAAGGCTATCTGATAATTGCCTTTAACCACCGGAAATGACTTAATCAGTTCATAGGGTTCTCCCTTCACAAGACATTTAAGATAATTGAACTTAGCAATCTCATCTATGTCAGTTCGTGAATTTACTATGGATTGAAAACCGCTAATGAATTCTTCATAATTATGACCTTGGAAAATAGGTAATGACAAGGTAGGTAAGCTTGGTAATGGGATACTTGTTGTTGTTACAGGTGTAACAGGTGTTTGACCACTAGTTGCAGTAGGTCTCTGGGACAGAGTTTTACGGCAGATAGCCTGTACTCCTGTCCACCTTAATTGTTGATTACTAAATGTATCCAAAAAAATTTTAATTTCATCCTCAGATGGATCTGATTCAAGAAATTCCTTTTTGTAATCTGTATAGTCTGAATTAATTATTTCCAAACGTTGTGTAAGTAATTCAAATTTGACCTCAAGATCATCAAAATCTATGCTTGTATCTTGAGTTAATCCTATACAGACTGAAATTAGATTTTCTAATTGTGTAATCTTAGTCTGTAAAGACTGAAACTGAGTGTTCAAACAAGCCATTTTAATGGTATTCTGAAAATTTTAGCACCACACTTAGTGTTTAAAAACACTGTACTGCTATTAAACAGCTGAGTTTTTGTTATGCTTAAGTCAGCAATAATCGAGTCAGACACTACTGTCCCACTAAGCTTAACCTCAGGGTCAATGACCATGAAGGGTACAGAGTACATATGGCTGGTGTTTATGGCTTGAGTTTGCTGTGTCAGCCTGACAACGATGATTAATCGTAAATAACGATGTTATACACTTCATTCACTATACACTATAAATGTAGGCGAAATGTATCGTCAATAAACATACCCATCTGTTGCAGGTGCGTCTAAATATTCAACTTATGTTCTTATACGAAGAGTTTCTATCATAATTTACTACGGCGATAACGAAGAATTTTCTCTCAAAGTACATTTATTATGGCGTTTCAGAGAAATCAGTCACTACCTACAGACAAAATATAATTCACAAAAATCATGAAATAAAAAAAAAAAATTAACTTAAGTAGAGACTGGTGGCAGAGACATACCAGTTAGTGTGAGTCGGTGAAGTGTTGAGTGGGAACTGACACAGCTACACAGTCGTCACGCCATAGTTAACAGTAAGAGACAACAAAATAAAAGAAGCACAATTATTTTAATATAAATACAGAAACTATCAAGGTATAAGCTTAAATAAAACCCTTACTGTGTCTTAGTGTTGGAACATCCACATTCTTTTGATTCATCTCTACTGCACGACCCTTTTTCAAATAAATCAGCTTTAAAATTTCCTTCTTCGTTATTTAGTAACTGATACACTGGAAAGCGTTACTAACCTCATGCTCCAAATATATTAGTGGCGTTCTGCAACACTCATTGTTGTAGCTTGGAAGAATTTTCCTGCACTTCCCCGTGGAAATGTAATAAGACCCTACAACAGCAAGAACTATTAAGAAATTAGAATGGAACTCACATGAGTGCGTATTCTTGCACAATACCGTGTTTACATTATTTTCCATGGAAGTAGTAATAGCAAGAATTACCTGTCATCTTATGAATATATATGACAAGCACACCAGCGTTTCTGTTTCTGTTCCGGTCATATGTCATGACAATGGTGCCTTTCTATAACTCCGGTGTACAATATAATATGTTGGGTGACAGAGGTAGTCTTCTCCACCAGAACAGTTACGGGAACTCTGGAGTCCTCGGTGTTGACTTTACTAACATCTAAGTTTGCTTTATTGACTTACGTTGTGGATCCAACTGGCTTACCTTGGAAGAGAAACCTGTAGTTCATTAGGAGTATCTGGCTGGTCAAGGGAAAGCAAATGTAACGACCCAAGAACGGACAACTTTATTGTCTTGTCCTTGAATTTATGTTTTCTGGGAAATATCTGTCTAGATAAAAATATATATTTTCATTTCATAATGAACATCTATAAAATCTAGGAAGATTATTAGGTCTGATCAAGAAGTCCATAATCGTCCTTCAGCTCTGGAAAATACTTTGCAAAAATAGCTTCAAATGCATCCAATATTAATTTTTTTATGCTTCAGTCTATAACATCAGCTGACTCCTAAATGTTGTCACTACTTGATTAAATATTTATTTTTGTATACCGAGTGAAAACAATGCTCGTTTGTGCAGTAAATTGGTGTCCTCAGTGATACCATGGATCTTGCGAGATAAGGGAAGCCCTACCCAGAGGATTATTGACGTGATGGCCGACAAAAAACTGCAAGCTTTTTAAGTCTAAGAAAATTGGTTTCACAAACTTCCTTCCTCCTTGCAGTGAAGTTTGCGGCAACTTGGTGGATAACATTTCTTTGATAAAAAAAAGAAATCATGAGGAAACGAGAGGTGCAGTGAGTCCCAGGTAAAGTGAATCAACTGCCTGGTAGATTTGTCTAGATTCTAACACGTATTGAATTATCTGAACCAGTCTTGGTCCTGCAGGTGTCAACTGCATACCCTATAAAGCAGGGGTCTCCAAACTGCGGCCCACATGCGACCCGTCACAAAATTTTACCCTCTTCGCACCAACTTAAAATATTTATATACAGTACAGCTAATGAGCCCTAATTTTCAGTCATTCAGAGTTAAGGATTTTGTTACTTGAAATAATTTATATTTCAAAATATGTTCAAATTTTAGTTCTAGTCTTCTCATTTTTTAATTAATGAGGGAAAAAGGAAAAGAACAGTGCAGTGTCGCATGTTTAATGAAGAATGGGGCGTAAAGTACTTCTTGGTACAAGTAGGTGATAAAGCCTTGTGTGTCGTATGCCATGAAATTGTTGCAGTTTTGAAGGAGTACAGTATACATCTGCACTATTAGACAAAACATATACCAAGTTATTCCCAATTCACAGGAATTCACCGTTCCGAAAAAAATGAATCAAAACAACGCAGGTTGCTTTCTATTACAACCCAGGAGTCCCAAAGGCCTGTTATCCTGGGTGTAAAGGGAGCAAAATAAACACAGCAGAAAACTTTTGACTTATATTATCCTTCACAAATTTAGAACAGAAGTATGTACACTATATACACTACGTACAGCAATAGGTATTAGTGCACTCCACGGTAAGCAAGGCAGATAGAAGCCACTAGAGAGCAGACCGTGCTTCAACCAGCTCTAGAATGGGAATGACAAGGGCAGACAGGCGAGTGGTACCCACATAACCTCTGCGATTGCCAAAACCATCTTCTCATTGGCTGGAACCTGGGTACTAGTTGAACGACGGGGCCCCATCGCCAACCCTTAGTCCCCTGGTTCGCTGGTTGGGGAAGATAGCCTGTAAATGAGGGTGTGTACATGCGCCGAATAAACGTTACGTAGTCTTTGCACGCCACACTTTCCCAACAAGGCTTTTATCCGCAGAAGAGAGCTTAAAACGAAGTTTTAACCAGATCCAGTTATAATGTAGCTTATGCGTTAGCTAAAAGAGGAAAGCCATTCACCGATGGAGATTTGATCAATGAGTGTATGATGGAAGTAGTGGGAAAGTTATGCCCAGAAAAAAAATCTGTTCAAATACTGTTGCTCGTAGAATTGAGGATATACGAAACAATATATTTCACCAAATTACTGACAAAGCACGAAATTTTAAATTTTATTCTCTTGCACATGATGAATCGAATGGTGAAAATGACACATCACAACTCCTAGTATTCATCCGTTGCGTTGAGAAGAATTTAATGTCACACAAGAACTGGCATCAATGCATAGCATGCAGAGCACAGAAACCGGAGAAGACATCTTCATGAATTTCAAAAAACTGCATTAGAATATAACTTGAAGTGGAATATACTACAATGCGTGACAGTTGATGGAGGAAAGAACATGTCTGGGATGATGAAAGGTTTGGTTGGAAGCATCACAAAAGTTTGTGAGGATGGTAGGTTCTCAAAGCCCATATTTTTGTATTTCGTCATCCATCAGCAAGCATTGTGCGGAAAATATTTGGTTTCAGACCGAGCCGCGAGGGCGTTGACCCACGAAACCCTCTCCAGGTAAACTCCAAGTAATATCTTGCTTTCTGAAACCTGTTGTTTGAACAGTGAATTTCACTGTATCATACGGACTTAAATTATCATCGCCAGTTTCGAGATTTTCTGAAAGAAACTGATTCCGAGTTCGTTGACTTACCTTATTATTCAGCAGTACGATGGCTTAGTTGTGAAAAGATTCTATCACAGCTCATTCAGCTAATAAAGGAAATTGATTTATTTCTCACATAGAAAAATAGACTCGAACCACGTTTATCATACAATGACTGACTTCGGAAACTGACATTTTTTGCAGACTTAACAAGTCATATGAATCAAGTGAATCTGAAGTAGCTAGGTGAAACAAATTTAATTAGTAATCTGTTCACGCATGTCAAGACATTCAAGGGAAAAACTGATACTATTTGAAGGACAGGTGAAAGTTTCTAACTTGGTTCATTTCCCATGTTGTGGGAAATCATTAATGACTTGCTAAAGCAATTTCAGAAGCGATTTCCTAATCTTGATGGAAAAACATATGAAATAAAGCTGTTTCAAATCCTTTTGGATATAATGGTGAAACACTCCCAAGTCAGTTTCGATTGGAAATGATTGATCTCCAATTAGATGACATGATGAAAAAAAGGTATAAAAGAAATCTGAGACAATTTTTTAAATCTTTACAACCTTCGCATTTTCCAAATTTGTCGATTCGTATCAGTTTTTGGTACAACATACCTTTGTAAACAAATATTTTAAACACTGAAGTCTGTCAAGTCCAAATATCTCACAAATTGATCTGATAAGCATTTGAAGTCCATTCTTATAGTTGGATTCTCAAGCTTGAAACCTCAGTTCAACAATATTTTGAAATTAAAAATCCAATTCCATTATTCCCATTAATTTTGTGCAAATTAATCTTGTGTCAGCTTTTCTCATCTGCAGTTCAGTAATTGATTATACTGTCAGAGTATTGGCTTATGTTTGACATTTTTACTCATTTTATGTAATTTCTCATTGTATGCAAGGTATTGCTTTTTCGTAATTGTCAAATTTATCTTTTGTTCTGACTCATATCATGCTGATTACAAAATGGATCCAAATAAAATTTATTCATTCATTTAAATTTGATTCATTCATTTATTTTTATTTATAAGACTGATTTTTTTCTTTGGCCTGCGAAAATGTGTAAAATGTGGCCCTCGTGGTGAAAAGCTTGGAGACTCAAGCTCTAAAGTAAGCTTATAAGCTCTTCGTAACCCCTGGAGCTTCGTATGACTAACATCTAAAATGTCCCACATTGTGCGCTGTACTGAGTGTCTGTATAGATAAGTCCAGATACTGTATGTTCCTTTCTGACAGCTCAGCCCCTCCATTATGCTGACTACTGACCGAGGGTTTATATCGTGCCTCAGAGGAAGCTCTACAAGACTGAAAACTTCAGTTCATGAAGGTGAGAAAGAACGAGGAAAAAAAATTGTTTTCGATATTTTCATGGAATTTTTTTCAAAATTGGAAAGGTCTTCTGCTGCTAACCTGTGTACCTATGTCAAGGTGTTAGCTGTTTTTTTCACAACACTGAATTTTCGGAGTTATTCTGGACAGTATTGTTTGCTATGAGATGTTGTTTTCATCATGGAAATCATTTTGGAACAGGGATTTCACATGTGCCTCATTAAGTTCCCCTTCCTTATCCTATAAATTATTTTACTAAATTTTAACATTTAGTTTAGAATGAATTTTAGAATAGGGATTACAAAGCACGACTAACGGATTTTTCCGTGCCCCATACCCAACAGAAAATTTGAATGACTTTCAAATGGAGCGATAATTAATTATGGACAACAATTAAGCATTTGAGTTGCAAACTTTGAATTATGTCTTCAATAAGATATTTGCTATTACTCGTTACATTGTGAGATTATCATGCTTTTAATGTAATACTCATGATAATTGTAACAGACAACTTTTAGGTGTGATAAAACGGCTGCAGTTGTTGTTCAACGAGAATGTGTACAAAAAAAATCAAATGCAGCTATTTGTATCCAGCTGTTTGAGTCACATGGGATTGATGCTTTCTTAATAAATGCAGTTTTAATTCGTGGTAAGTGATGGGTAAGGAGCTGTGTAAACGTATTTTACTTCACAGTAATCATTTTGGCTGATGTTTGAGCTTTTAGACAGTAGGCGCTGCAAAGTGTCACGTTGTATTGCCTTGTGATGGAAATCTGATGATTAAGATTTCTTTATAAGGTGACATCTTGGATAGACGTTTCTCTAACATACTCGGACTATTTATTATTCATTGAATTTAAATTTACAAAAATGTGCATTTTTATTTCTTAAATTTCCTCAGCAAAGTGGACAAGGTACACATATGCACTTATGCTTTTACTCTTTCTCGATCTGATTATAAAAAAGATTACATTGTTTAATATTACCTTGCTTAAGCTGAAGATTAAGCCATGTGGTACAAAGAAACCCACATGGAGAAAATAATATCAGACGAAATTATTTCTTATGTCTGTAGACAGTGAAGTGACTCGCTGCCGACTTTATATGTGCTAATTATTCCTCTGAATAAGATGAGTGTCACGTAGAACTATTAGATAGCAGTTTCAGTGGCAAACTATCAGAAAATAGCTACTTAGGAATCATAAAATGATTATTTCTTTCCAAAAAAAGCACAAATTCTATCGCACTTGATCTGTCCAGACGTTAATTTTGCCTTTGTTCTACTAACTCTGATTCCCTACCCATACTCATAAAAAGTAGGTACTAAATCTGCTGCCTTAACTCACAATCTAGCGAGAAAATAAGCATCTCAGTTTGTCAGTGTTATTACAAACTAGATTATTCTTCTTATAGACCATCAGGCCTTAGAAATCTGAAATATCTTTAAGCATCTGCCTTGCAGATTTTTTAATATATGAATCTTTATTCTAGGAAGTGAATAAAAAGAATATTTTAAGAGGAATTAGGCTGCTGATAAGGGAGCAAAGACTGCATCATCTTTTCATCTGTCACTGTTAGGTCTTCTCTCTCATGAAAACTTTCTGTAATCTAAATTTATGGGAACTGGAAATGTCGTTGGGACGACTTCATTGGTACCAAAAAATTACGAGAAGACCAGAATGGTGTATGCAACTCATGCACAGCACAGCTTGTGTCTGAGTCAGCCATATATCCTTCCCATAAGACAAAGAATCTTAGCCTGTTTTTGGGCGAGTCTAGGGCCTCCATTTAGAATCTTATGAAGGCTATGGACATCCCCTCCATCACAAGGAAAATTATTATATGGAGGCCCATTCATACACTCAATGGCCGTTTTATCAGGTACATCCGTTAGTCCAAATCTCTAAACAGCTAATCGGTTAAAAACATTCAGTCGTTGTTCAGGCCGAACATCAGAATAGGGAAGAAATGTGATCTAGGTGAATTTTACCTTGAATTGATTGTTGGCGCCAGACGGGGTTGTCAGAGTATCTCAAAAACTGCTGATCACGTAAGACTTTCACACACAACATTCTCTGAATTTTACACAGAGTAGTGTGAAAAACAGAAACTATCTAGGGGACGGCAGGTCTGTGGGCGAGAAGGCTTTAATAATGAGTGAAGTCAGATGAGAATTGCCAGACTGGTTCAAACTTAAAGCAACTTAACCTAAACTCAAATAGAAATGCATCACAATAGAGGTATGAAGAGGAGCATCTCTGAGTGTACAACACGTCGAACTTAGAACTGGATGGAATACAGCGGTAAAAGACCACACTGTTTCTCTCCTGTCAGCTTAGAAGAGTAAACTATAGTTACATTGGGCACAGGCTCACCCAAACTGGACACTCGAAGATTGGAAAAACGTCACTTGATCTGGCGAATCACTATTTCCGCTGTGACAGGCAGATAGTAGGGTCTGATTTTGGCGTAAACATTTGAGAACTTGTGGAATGGGATATTCGCAACATGAATGTTCAACCGACAAATCTGCAGCAACTGCGTCATGCTATTACGTCAACATGGAATTGTATTTTTAAATGAGGATTGTTTCCAGCACCGTGTTGAGTCCATGCCACAAGGAATTCATTCTTATCTGAGGACGACGGGGGTCCCAACACAGTACTAGAAGTTGTACCATATAAAGTGGCCACTGAGTGTATATACAAGAGGCTATTTTAGTGAGTCATTGTTTACATTGTTTGAATAAAATAAAAGTCATGATATTAAAGAAAGAAACGCTTTCAAGGCTAATCTGAAAAGCTTCCCTCCAACAACTAATAACCTCAAAGCAAAACACGCTCATCTTGTATATACTTTCATTAAAAAAATAAAAACGAATTGCATTTAATATCTAAATTAACTTTGCAGAAATTTCTTAACACTTTAGTTGAAAGATGTCCTCGGATACTCCTCCTCACAGGAATGGCATTGCCATTTGGGGGAATCAATTACTTGACTAGATGCATTTTGGTTGCTATGCATCGTGAGAATAATGTTGCAATTTTGCATAATCCCAGTCCCATGTACTTCAATACACGTGACTGGAATAGTACAGAGTGCGTCATAAGCCTGTAATACAGTTGAATAATAACACTGAAAATCTGAAGTGAATCAAAAGAGGAATTCACAAGTCATCATATGAAGACTAATACCACATCTCTACCACACAAGTTTCATTATCAATTATCGATCAAAAGTTTCATTATCAATTTCATGTATTCTTATTTTTAAGTAACTAAAGAAGTAAGATACTGAATCCAATAAAATTTCACCTACACAGCTAATACCCCAAAAAACAGGTTATATCCATTTCATTCGATGCATCAGCCATTAAAGATTGACGCTGATCGGAACTGTTTATTTTAATCAAAGGCGGAAAGCTCAATAAGTAGGGAACATATAGCGTCTGTGTATAGCGCAGCACTCTAATTCGATTCAAGGAAAGAGAGGGTGAGTCCAGTTTTTTTTTTAGGTTAAACGTCTCACATCAGCATCAAGAAACGTCTTTTCAGGAAGACTTACCTACTTATTCAGCACTGGTCGCCGTTGCCCAGCGGTGAGAGTAGCGACTCTCATTGCTGAGGTCCAGGTAACAAACCCTGGACATTAACATAAAAAAAACCTACTTATACAGTATTTTGCAAAAAAAAAAAAAATATTACTAAACCATTTCCAGATTAAGAGATCCAAAAGTCACTTACACAACCCATAAATAATACCAAACTTTTGCTATATAGGATTCATTAATGTTGAAGTTTTGAAGCCTACTAGACAAGGCTGTATAAAGATATCTTTTGAAAAACAACTTAGCAGAGGACATCTGCTCTTCTCAGTTGCTCCGAGAACCTTCATCCAGCAATAGTTGACCAGGGTTGAAAATTTAAATCAGAACGGTTAAGGCGTTGGTAAAGTTGGAATGAATGACTACACTGTAGGTATCACGCCAACCACTACTGAAAGCTTATCTAAACTCGTGAAATTTAAAAAATAAATACAGTTGTATTATATTTAAAATTTTCTGCAATCCTCAAAGAAACAACAGTTGATTTTTTTAAGAAATTTCAATTTGATGAAATCTACAAAACTTAAAAATTTGGGAAGTAAAAAGCACTACTTTAATACTAAAAGATTTCGAGTCATGATACAATAATGCAAGTGTTTGAAGCTGATCAGAAGACGCATTATACATATTACAAGGAAATTAATTAATTATTTACATACATTGGCCAATTTTAAATCTACGTTGCTCTAAGATAAAGCCAAAGTTTCTTTTCATCTTGTGAAAGACTTCTGTCTTTAATGGCTGATGCATCTTACGGGCATGATAGTACCCATTAAGTTTAGTTTGCTTGCAGGCAAATTTGTTGATGTAGTAAAATAGTTATGAATTCTGTAATAGTTGGAATCCGTACCATAACAGTGGAATGACCCACCAGATCGGCTCCATATTTTCCCCACTTCTAAACTTTCCTGAACACAAAATTCATGTTGTTATTGTGTGGCAAAAGTCCGAATTTGAACAGTTTATGGCATAAATAATGATTCTCAATTTTCATCAAAAGCTGTGAAAGCCCTTTATCTGATCGGCTTCTAAATATTATAGAAAATGTATTCTATAAGACGAACGATACCTCATAAATTAAACCTCATTACTTGCAAATTTGAAATTTTACTGCAATTTATAAATAAAATAAGATATGGTTAGAATCAGATCATTTACTGATAAAATTTCTTTGCATTTCTTCATAGTTTCACCTATGGCGGAAGTTATTAAAAGAAAACTAGCATTCATTTGATCTGTGTAAATTTAAATTTCTCAGTTTTATCAAAAAAATTGCATTCTTATAAATTACTAGAGAACATCTCCTTTGATCGTCTTCACATTTTAAACACTAGTGTATTTTAATTGGAGTTATTGGATTGTAACGGTTCAAATTTTACTAAATTTGATTTTCATAAAATAATGAATACCGAATATTATTTAAAAAAAAAAATCTGTAGAGACACTGAAATTAAAAGAAATGAAAAAAAAAAAAACTTTAAAAAATAAAAATAAAAAAGAGGTTCCTTAGGACTTAAAGTGGACAGACTTTCTTTTTGTCAGAACAGTTTCCAGAAATATTTTTCTTTTATGACTAGAACGTCTTATTAGACTGACTTCAAATGAAAAATATTATGGTGATACCGACGAGATGTGGAAAAAACATTTACTGTTCAGGACATTTATTAGAGGAATCGTTTCCTCTAATAAATGACCTTAATTGTACATAAGTGTCTTTTCCTGGCTTAATTTTTTAAACACTGGTGTTCTATTGACAATACTACATAGTAGGCCACGCCTAGATTTTGTTTTTATGTCATTCTGGAGAAAACCTCCTCTGATAGGCTTCAAAAATTCAACATTGGTAAATCCAACTCAGAAGAAGGTTGATATTATTAACGAAGTTTGTAGACACCATTTGTCACTTTACAAATGAAATTAGTATTATTTTATATTATTGCGTTGTTTTTACTTCATGCTAAAGAGGGGTTCTTGATCCAAGGAACTAATACAGCACTTTTTCCTGATTAAAATACAACAAGTGTAAGATAGCGTCAATCAGTGAGTCGTCCTTTGAAATGGATGAAAGATTTCTTGACTTTTCGCGGTGTAGCTGCATATTTTGTTGTATTCTGTACAATAACAGCTGGATACTTCTTCTTGCTGGTATTTAAATTTTAATTTCGATGTGTCTTTTCACAATGGTAAATTTACTTTGATTTCAGGATGTGTAAGCACTAGTGGTACAATTACATTAATTTTTTTTTAGTGGAATAAGTCAAGAAAATGTCCTTTGATCAGAAATAAATTAAAGTGTCTGACCTAATGAGTTACATTAGTGTGTATCTACATGTTCATTAAATATTGTTTAATTAATAATTAGGTGCATGCTTACCTAAACCTCAGTCACTGATAAATCTAACTTAGAGACAGGTTTCGACTCAGTTTGTAATATGATGGTCCCTATTTTTACAAAAGAAAATCGCAAACTTTAATTACTAATTATTATATGATAATTTTTGAGTGCATCAACTAATTGCCTATATCACTGAACGGTGACTGATTTCAGTTTAAAAGTGCTGGTATATTTTACGGTACTGGTCCCTCTGGCGCTGTATAGCCCTTGTGGTTTAGCGCTTCTTTTGATAATAATATTAATAACAAAATAATAATAATAACAATAACAATAATAATAATAATGGTTCCTCTGAAATAATAATATCGTAATACTACAACTGCAAATAAATCACAGAAAGAGTGAGGCTCGAGTCCATGGCAAGCGAGTCCATGGCAAGCGAGTCCATGGCAAGCGAGTCCATGGCAAGCGAGTCCATGGCAAGCGAGTCCATGGCAAGCGAGTCCATGGCAAGCGAGTCCATGGCAAGCGAGTCCATGGCAAGCGAGTCCATGGCAAGAGAGTTCTAAACATCACATGGACCAATGGTTATCACTCTGACCTGCAAGTTCCTGACTGTTGAGAAAAGGATTTTGCGATTTAACGAGAATTCAATTTTATTTTGGCCAGAAAGTTGGTGTTTCCTAGTTGAAGGTATGAACTAGTTTTGGGATGTGTATGTCACCCACACCTTCAGTTCTCCACCCATTCCTGTACACCCTTAGTTCCCCGCCCACTCCTCCACGCCCTTAGTTCTCCACCAACTCCTTCACACCTTCAGTTCTCCACCCACTCATCCACGCCTTCAGTTCTCCACCAACTCCTTCACACCTTCAGTTCTCCACCCACTCATCCACGCCTTCAGTTCTCCACCCACTCCTTCACACCTTCAGTTCTCCAATCACTCATCCACTCCTTCAGTTCTTCGCCCATTCCTCCCCGCCCTTAGTTCTCCACCCACTCCTCGACACCCTCAGTTTTCGACCCACTCCTAAACGCCCTCAGTTCTTCACCCACTCCTCGACACCCTGTTTTCTCCACCCACTCCTCCACAAACTCAGTTTTCCACCCACTCCTCCATAAACTCAGTTCTCCAACCACTCCTCCACGCCCTAAGTTCTCCACCCACTCGTCCACAAACTCAGTTCTCCACCCACTCCACACACTCAGTTCTCAACCCACTCCACACCCTCAGTCCTCCACCCACTCCTCCAAACTTTCAGTTCTCCACCCACTCCTCCCCAAACACAGTTCTCCACTCACTCCTCAACACCCTCAGTTCTCCTTCCACTCCTCCACACACTCAGTTCTCTACCCACTCCTCTACACCTTCAGTTCTCCAACCACTCCTCCACTCCTTCAGTTCTCCACCCACTCCTACAAGCACTCAGTTCTCCGGCCACTCTTTCACTTACTCAGTACTCCACCCACTTCTCATACTCAGTTCTCCAACCACTCCTCCACACACTCAGTTCTCTACCAACTTCTCCACACCTTCAGTTCTCCACCTCTCCTCAACCCGTCCACCCTCTCTCACACTTACACTCAGTTACCATCCCACTTAATGCTCACTTTCGTCTTCATCTTTCGCACGTTATCCCCTTACCTCTCACTGTCTTCTTGGAGGTCGAAGATAATCCTGAATTTATGGATCCTGTGACAGTTAAAACCCCGCTGAGTAAGGCTTTATCGGCTTTTCATTTTAACTCTTAATGTCAGCAATTATACTCACTGGCCTCCAGCGGTTATACTCACAACACTACTTCAGTTATTCTCGCTGGCTTACATCAGTTATACTCACGACCCTAGGTCAATTATACCCCGAATCCTACATCAGTTATACTTACAACCCAACCTCAATTATACTCACATAGTTTCAGACAACTTTTACTATATTCCTGGTGAATTTGACGTTAAGAAGCACTGGAGAGGTATTACACATTTTGTCCGAAAAAAAACTTACAACACAAACTAAAGAGTGAATCTTGGAGATCTGGACAAATCATAAACTCATCCGTAAGTCATTGGACGAAATTTGATGTTCCAATGATCTAGAGGGAATCAAAACATTTACAGTGATAACTGTTAATTTTGCTCCTGTAATGTACAAGGATGCAATAAAAAAAAGTGGATTTTGTATCTAGATCTTCCATTTGCCCTACAACATGTTGCTGTGGGACAACAGTTGCCATGAACAAAGTTATCGTTTCTTGTGTGGATGACACAGCACAGTGTCTACACAGATCCAGGAAATAATGATCAAAGAGGATTACATTTGCACCAGTGACAATGAATTATTGCGACACCTGAATGGGCCACAATGTATATAATGTATATTACCTGTTCATATAATTTCATATTGCTTATATTTGCGATATTAGCTAAATCGTAAATATATTGCTTTATATTATTATTTGACTTAGTTATATTATTAGGTAGGATGTATTATTTATATATTATTCACTGCTCATAGTTCGAGAGCATTAAGTAGCAGACAGATTCGTCTCTCGACCTCTAGGGAGAGAGGACGCTACTGGAGCTCTGACTACCTGCCACCTGGTGAGCACTTCTGCTCTACAGTTTCAAGATGGCGGATCGTGCCGGCAGGCGAGTCAACACTGTTTGCTACTATGAATGTGTTTCTTCCAGCTATTATTAGAGACCTCTACGGCATTCCTAATGAGGAACTGTACGGTGTTGCCCTCAATGGTTTGAGGAGAGTCTTCGTGAAGTTCACGAGAGCCAGTTCCTACAGCAGTATGGTGGTTGAATACCAGGAACGAAGGATATGCCTTGACTCGACGGTGGAGGTGTGTATGCGTGATGTATCTACATACTTCACGTGGGTTAAGGTACGAAACGTACCGTTTGAGGCGAAGCAGTTTAGAATTGAGAACGTCTTAAGAAACTACAGTGTTGTTCATAAGGCTAGAGGGAAAGGTGTGGAGGGATGGCCCATATGTAGGCCTCCCAGAAGGTTCCTACACCCTCAAGATGACGTTGAGGAGGCCTATACCATCATATGTTCTGTTGACGGGATACAGAACTCAAGTCTACGTGCATTACGCAGGGCAAAGGAGGACGTGCTGTCTTTGTGACTCGTACGAGCACATGGCGGTGCAATGTGTACGTAGGGCTACCCCAAGTGTACCAACGCTTTTGGAGGAGGAACGACAGCTGAGTACGGTGGACACGGCGAGGAATGGAATGGATGGACAGAGGAAGGCTCTCTGGAGTGAGGAAGTGGAGAATGAGGGGGACGTGTGTCACACTCCCAAAGGATGCTAGTGAGGATCCACCAAGGCCTGTGGCGGTGGAGGAAGGGGAAACATAGATGCAGGAGGTGTTATTGGAGACTGTGCTACAGGATTTTTTAGAGGATGCTTTGGTCGGCGAGGACGTGGATGGAAGGTTCAGTGATGAGCAGAAGATGGAGGGGCTGCAGGGAAAAGTGGAGGTCTTGGGTAAGCAAGACCAGGAAACAGTTGTGGTAGCTGAGGTACATCAGAAGGATGTACCTGATGATGATATGAGTTTGGGTGGTAGCTCTAAGAAGCGGCCTGCGTGGTCGTCTGAATTAGACGAAGTATTGACACCTGGGCAGAGACCAGGTAAGAAGGCATGGGCAGATGTGATAGGAAAAGCCACTAAAGGGGGGGGGGCGGGTGCACAGGGGAAATCGGGTTGGGTGGGGCAAGGAGGGGAGGGGAGTCTGATTAGAAAGAATGGTAAGGAGAGTGTGGGCATCATAAAAGCTAGTGTGAGCAAGCTACAGGGGCACAGAGGTAAGCCGCCTTTCCTTGAACATTCAGGTGTGTGACTTTAAGCATTATGGTCTCAAGAATGAGGTCAAAAGGGTCTGGTTGGAGTGGTTTTTGAGAAAGTATGCCGTGGACGTTTGTTTCCTGTAGGAGCACAACCATAGGTAAGGATGTGAGTTGCAACTGAGGGGATATAAGATGTTGGCAAGTATGGCTTAGCATTTAAAGGGAGCAGTGGCTGTATTGGAGACCAGCCCATTGCGCATCATGGAGTGGGAGGAGGGGGGAGGGGGGAGGGTTGTTTGGGTGGATGGGTACTGGGGGGAGGGGAGGGTATGTTTTGTGGGTTTTTATATGCCGGCAATTAGTAATATGAGGATAAAAGCAGACTTTGTTAGGGAAGTTTTGTTCTACTATCTCAGGGGTTTATCTGCTATTTCGATAGTTGGAGGAGATTGGAATTGTGTGATTCTGCATGGAGATGTGATACCGAGGGGTGCGGGGTGTGTGTTGAGTGTTTTGAGGGATGCTTTACGGGATGTGGGGGTGGGTGTTGTGGTGGGCAGGGGGGGGGTATCATGTGGAACACATGTATGTGCAGGGGAGTTATGAAGCACGGTTGGATAGGATTTATGTTATGCAGGGGATGGGTGTGGAGAGGGTTAGGGCTATTGGCGTGGGTTTGTCTGATCATAGGGCGGTGTTGGCTGACCTTCGGGTAGATTTTATTCCGCGCATATTTCCGAGGTATTGGAAATTGAATGTGCGCCTTTTACAGGAGGAGGATCTAAGTTTGTCCTTTCAGGACTGGTGGAAAGTTTTTGAGAGGCAAGGGATGAGGATATGAATTTGCTAGACAGGTGAGAGCTGTATGCAAAGGTGGAGATTGCAAAATTTTTCAAGGCACGTGGCAGGGAACGGGCATGCTGGTGGTTTGGTCTGAAGAATTACTTAGAGGGGCAGTTGAATGATTGTTATGGGGAGGAGGTAGGGAAGGTGTGAGTGGTGTTATGGGGGAAATTAGAAGTCGCTAGGTGGGAATTCATAACGAACGGTTTGATGCACTCCACGTGAGGGCAGGCTTGGAGGACGTCTTAAAAGGTGACAGGCCGTCTGGGTATGTACTAAGGAAATTCAAGGACAGACAGTTGAGGACTACTGTGGTTTACATTTAGTGCTGGGGGAGGGGGGGCTATTTGCAGGGTCAGGGTCTTTCTGATACAGACAGTATCAGTAGGTATGCAGATTATTGGTTTCGGGAGAAATGGAAGAGGAGGGAGGGGGTTGTTGGGTTGGATTTATTTGGGGTTATACGGGCACATCTGGGTTTGGGGCAGGGGGACAGGGAAATGTTGGAGGGCAGCATTAAGGAGGCAGAGGTGGAGGAGGTGGTGAATGGGTTGAGTCAGGGTAAGGCACCGGGAATAGATGGTTTATCTAATGAATTTTATAGAGCACATTGGGAGAGTCTGCGGAAGTGCCTAGTGGAAGTTCTGAGTTATATGTTGAGCAGTGGTAGGATAGGGTGAACACAGAAAACTGGGGTTGTTGTATTGATGCCGAAGGGAAGGGAGGGTAAGGGTTTGGGTGATTATCGTCTGTTGTCATTAATGTGTTCGGATTATAAAATTTTTGCAAAGATATTGGGTAATAGATTGAAGAAGGTAATTGGGGCTGTGATACATAGAGGTCAGTATGGGATCCCAGGACGAAGTATGAAGAACGGGCACAGTAGGATAAGGGATTTTATAGAGAACTGCCCGGGAAGGGGCGTCCTTGGTTTGGATTGGGCTCAGGCTTATGATTGTGTGAAGAGGAAATTTTTATGGGTTTGGAGAAGCTGGGTTTGGAGAAGCTGGGTTTTGGAGGGGGGGGGGTAGTGAGTTGGATGCGCACTCTATATGAGGGGGCAGTTATGCGGGTGCAGGTTAATGGATGGCTGGGGGAGCCGGTGCTGATGGAACAGGGCTTAAGGCAGGGTTGCCCGCTCTCGCAGTTGCTCTTTGCATGTGTGCAGCATCCTTTCTTTGAGGCTGTGGCGGGGGAATTGCAGGGGCTATAGGGGGGCTGCATGGGGGGAATTGTTGGATATGTTGATGACACCACTGTTCTGGTAATGAGTGGGGGAGTTTTAAGGAGGATGGGTGAGGTAATTAAGAGTTTTGGGGATGTTTCGGGTATGGGAGTTAATCTTGCGAAGTCGAGGTTATTGGAGGAAGGGACTTGGGTTGGGGGGAGATTGGGGGAGGAGATGGAATGGTCAGTTGGTGACAGACTTAGGGTTTGTGGGATATGGTATATGGCGCAGGTGCAGGATTGCAGGAGGATCAACTCTGAACTAGTCATGAGTAGGGTTCTGGGCAAGCTTAGAGGTTTGAGGGTTAGTGAAGTGGCGTTACAGCAGCGGGGTTTGGTTATTAACTCTCTTGTGTATAGTAAGGTATGGGGTGTGATGGAGATGTTCCCTTTTCGGCCGCAGGACATTCAGGAAATACAGAGAAGGGTTTTGAGGTTTGTGTGGGGGTTTGGGAGGGCCTGGTTATCTAAGGAGGTGGTTATGACAGATGTGAAACGGGGAGGGGTCTAGGATTGTTGTCTTTGGGGCCTAGGGTAATGGCCTTATATATTAAGGAGAGGTATATTAGGGTGGGGGGAGAGGGGTGTTAGAGTGAATAGGGTAATGAGGGATGCTAGAAACTGGTGGAGTGGCAGGGACTTGAGGGGTTGCGAGGATTTGCTGAGGTTCTTATTGACAGTGAGACAGGGTTCAATATTGAAGGTTAAAACGTTGGTGGGTGTGGTGTGGGGGAGGGGTGTCTTACAGGGGGTTGCCGTGTACCCAATGTATAACTGGCAGGTGATATGGAGGGAGTTCAGGCTGCTTAAGATACCAGCAAGGGTCAGAGTTGGTAAACCGTTTCCTCATGGGGGTAGTAGCATCCAAGCATGTGTTGCATAAAATGGGGTTGGTGAGGGAAGCGACATGCTTGTTCTGTGGGGAGGAGGAAACCGCCTTTCACGTGGTATATTTTTGCTCATCTTTGAAGGGGGGGTGGGTGAGGGTCTGGATGGCGGGTGTTATCAGGCTGTTGGGGGGGGGTGGAGTTGGTCGTTTCTTAGGGCCTTGTCGTTTGATGTCAGTGGGGTATCAGGAGAAGTGGGAAGGGCTCTGATGTACTTTATGGTGGATTATTTGTATGTTTCTTGGGGAATGGGGGAGATTAAAGGACAGTTGGGGATAAAAGCATTATCAACTAGGTTCTATAGAACAATGTGTAGGAATAGATTAATCTATGGGGGGCGTTGGGAGTCCAGTTTCTCGGAGGGTTATCATAACCTCTCTGTGCCGAAACTCCTCCGGGCTCATGGTGGCGGGCAAGAGGCTGGTCTCCTTTAGTGAATGGTGGGTATGGTAAGGTTGTGGAGTTTGTGTTGTAATTGATGTGTGGGAGGAGTATGTGAGGGATTCAACTTGGACCCTGGTTGTGTTCCATGCGGGTTAATTCATCTTTTATTCCGGTCAGAGACACCCTGATTTCAGTTTAATTCCACATATAAGTCGTATATATTTTTTGGTAATTGGATAATTATTACACTGACTGTCAGGGACTGGTGGCTTAGGCATCTGTTATAGTGGTTTGTATAATGTCATGGGCCTTGTGCTGTTTTACAATTTATGTGAATTTGTTCCATTGTGTTACCAAGCATGTTCACAGGTAGTTTTTTGAATTACTTTGTAAAAGGTGTTTGGAGAAGTTATGCTCGCTAAGTAGGCCACGAGTCCGATGGTATGGGTTGTTTATTGCAGGTACCTCTTATTATTGTTTTATTCAATGCCCGATTTATGCTTATTACACACTTTCTCAAGTTAATGCATTGTACAGTTTTATTTTTACAATGATGTACTTTTGTGTTTCAAATAGGGAGATAAGGATTTTATGCAGTGTAACTAGGCAGTTTTGATACCTTACGTTAGGATTTTGTTATTTGTATGGGCTGTTATTGTATATATAATGTTATGTCTTTTACTTGCGGGTTTTTCCTGCTCAGTGTTTGTGGGGGGTTTCATTGTGTTAAGTGCCATTGTAATGTTTATTGTAGGCTTTCGTTTGCCTAATGTTTAAGTTAATGTACTCGTTTAGAAAGACACGTAAGCAAACACTATGACATATTTATTAGAAAACGTTTCGGTCCTGGGATCTTGATCACTTCTAACATACAGAGGTAGAAAGACATTATATATATAGGCGGAGAGTGAGGTGTGACGCACGTGACCTGAGGAATGTCATAAGAACATAAGAATGGAGGAACACTGTAGAAGGCCTACTGGCCCATGCGAGGCAAGTCCTTAACAAAACAACCTCTGCCTATGATGAGAACGGGTAGACGATGAAATCATGTGACTCCTGTGTTGTTGGGTTGGTTAGAAATATGATAGAAGTGATCAAGGTCCCAGGACCGAAACGTTTTCTAATAAATATGTCATAGTGTTTGCTTACATGTCTTTCTAAACCAACTTGTCGGTATTTATTACCAAGGTTTATACCAAGTTAATGTACTGTATAATTTTATTTTTTGCATGTTGTATGATATTTACTGTGTACTTTGTGCAAGGGGTCTAATTGTAGAGCTGTGAGGGATTTTGTGTGTGCACAGGCATAAATTGTGAGTTTTTGTTTTTGCTAATGTTATTTTCTGTGCTGGAGCTATCTTGTTCTTTTTATTCTGTTAAGCGTTTCTTGCGGGAAGCTTTAGTGTGGTATGTCATGGTTCTGTTTATTGTAGGTTTAAATCTGTCTTTTGTTTAATTTATTGTAATGTATAATTTTATCTTTTATATTCTCTATCATATCTTTTGTGTACCTTGTGCAAGAGAGTCTTATTGTACAGTTTTTGGATATTTTTTTTTTTTGCACAGGCATAAATTGTAGGTTTTGACATTGTTAATGTATTTTCTGTGGAGGAGTTACCTTGTTCTTTTCATTCTGTTAGGTGATGGTATATCCTTTAATACAATATGTACGTAACACTTAGGGTATGTAATGGGGTTGATGGTAGGTCATTGTATTTGCAAATGGCTAATTATTTTGTTATTTTATTTATTTATATGTTGTACTGTGTCTTTTTAAATAAAAATATAAAAAAAGTAGCTGACAGCATTGTCTAACTTAGTGATTTTAGACGTTGTACTGAGGTTGTGTGTCGCATAAACACTGAGAAACTCAGGTCCTGAGCTGTAGCTTCTGACCGAATTTGTACTGGTATCTGTGTACTGTACAAATTCAGTAGTATGTGACTTTTGTGGAGGATCTGCAGATGGTCCCTACTTAGTGTCGTTATATTATCTCCTTGTTCCTGATTCTGTGTCGCTGTTGCTTGTTATATTGCTGTTCGGCTTATCAGTCGTTTTATTGTTCAAGCAAGCTGTTCTGATTGCCAGGTTGGTCAAGAAGTTAGTTTGTGTGAAGACTTTTAGTCAGTCACTGGTTAAGTCTAGTCGAGTCTTGAAACAGCGAACTACTTAAAGCACTTGCACACATACACACAAACTTACTTGAAGATATATATATATATTATGTTATTAAATGTTATCAATGTACCAGACGGTACTTGAAAGCCATAAAGATGTGATATGTGCCTTCAGCGCAATACTACTGTACACGAGAGAAGTGTAGGAACTTGTATCCTATATTATATTCAATTGATTACTATAATTTACTTTGATCTTTTACCCCTAGACAACTTTATTGTTATTAATAAACTTATTAAATTTTAGTTTCTTTAGCATATAGCCTACCAGTTGTAATCCTGAAGCACTATTGAATCTTGCTAAATTCTAATGGATAATTGGACCAGGATACTGACTACTTGTTACAAAAACCCAGTAACAGGCTGGATGCTAGAAGGGCAGTCCTTTCTAGTATTCACTGGAGATCTCTATCATTATTAAAAATCGCGTTTTTTGTAACATGAATGTAGTCCGAGACAGTGTAGTTGTTAAAAAACAAATATCCTCTTCTCTCCTCTACACTTAAAATTTGGCTCGATGGAACAGTTCTTCAAAGCTTTACCACGACTGGAAGTGGTTTTAAATTTTTGTGGAAGATGTTTAGAGGACTGTGGGATGGAAAGCTAAAAGAAGATATAATTGGCAGCTCAGAGTTAAGGAAATATTTTCAGAATAAGAATTTTTTTAATTTACTTTGCTTGATGTTGAAAAAGATGCTTGAATTTTCTTTAAAGATGTCATAAAAAAGTTCTTAGACGTCCAGAACCAACAAAACTACATACAAATCGTGAATAAATTTTGAACAATTTCAAGACTTTAAGATGTAACATAAGTCTCAAAGTACATTTCTTAGATGCTTATTAGGACTAATTTCCAGAAAATCCGTGAGTTTAAAGTGAAAAGCAAAATGAAATAAAGGAAATAAAGATGTAGTATCAACAAGATGGCCGACTACTGATCATACAAAAACATTAATGGTAGAGTAACAAGTGATGTTTTGATGGGAAAAAACAGTGGTTTATTAACGAGTCTGGAACTTATTAAAGGTATATTAAAAATATATTTAATTGATTGTGGTTGTAACTTTAATATTTTTTATACCTTGCTTTTTTGTTGATAACATACTGTTTTATACACACTCTCCCCTCATGGAAGGTTCCTTGATGTTGGTGAGGGGCTCTTGATTTAGGTAATTAGATCTGTGCTCTAGTTCGCCGAATTAAGCCTGAATACCTTACACATACCCCCCATGCGCTGTATAATCCTACGAGTTTACCGCTTCCCCCTTGATTATTATAATAATAATAATAATAATAATATACACTAAGTAAACGTCTACATTATGTGTGAAGCATCCTTACGTTGTAGAGACAAAAAGAATAATATTATATTTGGAATCAACAACCACAAAAACCAAGGCAGGTGATGAATAATTTTTATGGTGTCACTGATGGTACACATCAACGATGTGTAGCACGTAACATTATACCACTCACCATTCTTTTTCTGTCTCATGTACAACAATTCCTCTTAGATACAGAGACGTAATAACAGATCTACTGTCGTCGTCCTAAAGTAAGTGCTCGAGTGTTATTGACCTTGATATGTGTTCATTGTGGAAATGAAGCTTTAATTAAAAACTAAAAATCTACACAAAAATTACTTGATTCTGTAAGAATTCTGTAGTATTTTTAGAAGCCTGGCAGAACACTTGGAAAATGCAGTTACAAAAGAAACAAATTAATGAAATGCAATGCGGTATCTGTCCTCTTAAAGAATTTCACACAAAAAGGAAATATTGAGAAACTAGAGGCCGGATACAAGAAGCAACTGGCAGAACATGAACATGCTGCTGAGAACTCAGGTAGGAACATCCCTGTACAAGATAAAAGAGCATCATTACGTAATTACTATGCAATGTCTGCTTTATTTTTGATAGACCTAGAGTTAAGAGGCATCCAGCTACACCCTTTCCACTAAAGATGCAATCTTATATGATGAATTATGTTGTTCAGTTGAGTGAAAACAATCAATGGAGCTCAAAGCTGAGTGACAACAACCAACGGAGCTCAAAGTTGAGTGGCAACAACCAATGGAGCTCAAAGTTGAATGAACACCAAAGGAAGCTCAAAGGTGAGTAAAAACAAGCAATGGAAGCTCAAAGCTAAGTGAAAACAAGCAATGGAAGCTCAAAGCTGAGTGGATGCACCGATCCAAATGATGCTCATGCATATGACTTATTATATCACAACAAATGTTATGCGAATAATGTATGTAATATTTTGCAAAGTGAAGAAAGCCAGATGAGGCGCCTCCGAGACTACCAGAGTGTGCCAACCAGGAAGAATTCAGGTCACTGCTGCAATCTATTACTAAAAAGGTGTTAAGGAGGAAAAAAATATTTCGAAAAAATATTAAACACACACACACACACACACACACACACACACACACACACACACACACACACACACACACACATACGCACACACACACACACACACACACACACACACACACACACACACACACACACACACACACACACACACACACACACACACACACACACACACACACACACATACACACACACATGTTGCAAGTATATGGAATAGGTGGTAAGTTACTAAATGCTGAAAAGAGTTTTTATGAGGATAGTGAGGCTCAGGTTAGGGTGTGTAGAAGAGAGGGAGACTACTTCCCGGTAAAAGTAGGTCTTAGACAGGGATGTGTAATGTCACCATGGTTGTTTAATATATTTATAGATGGGATTGTAAAAGAAGTAAATGCTAGGGTGTTCGCGAGAGGGGTGGGATTAAATTATGGGGAATCAAATACAAAATGGGAATTGACACAGTTGCTTTTTGCTGATGATACTGTGCTTATGGGAGATTCTAAAGAAAAATTGCAAATGTTAGTGGACGAGTTTGGGAGTGTGTGTAAAGGTAGAAAGTTGAAAGTGAACATAGAAAAAAGTAAGGTGATGAGGGTATCAAATGATTTAGATAAAGAAAAATTGCATATCAAATTGGGGAGGAGGAGTATGGAAGAAGTGAATGTTTTCAGATACTTGGGAGTTGACGTGTCGGCAGATGGATTTATGAAGGATGAGGTTAATCATAGAATTGATGAGGGAAGAAAGGTGAGTGGTGCATTGAGGAATATGTGGAGACAAAAAACGTTATCTATGGAGGCAAAGAAGGGAATGTTCGAAAGTATAGTAGTACCAACACTCTTATATGGGTGTGAAGCTTGGGTTGTAAATGCCGCAGCGAGGAGACGGTTGGAAGCAGTGGAGATGTCCTGTCTAAGGGTAATGTGTGGTGTAAATATTATGCAGAAAATTCGGAGTGTGGAAATTAGGAGAAGGTGTGAAGTTAATAAAAGTGTTAGTCAGAGGGCTGAAGAGGGGTTGTTGAGGTGGTTTGGTCATTTAGAGAGAATGGATCAAAGTAGAATGACATGGAGAGCGTATAAATATTTAGGGGAAGGAAAACGGGGTAGGGGTCGTCCTCGAAAAGGTTGGAAGGAAGGGGTAAGGGAGTTTTTGTGGGCGAGGGGCTTGGACTTCCAACAGGCGTACATGAGCGTGTTCGATAGGAGTCAATGGACACGAATGACATTTGGGACCTGACGATCTGTTGGAGTGTGAGCAGGGTAATATTTAGTGAAGGGATTCAGGGAAACCGGTTATTTTTATATAGCCGGACTTAAGTCCTGGAAATGGGAAGTACAATGCCTACACTCTAAATGAGGGGTTCGGGATATTGACAGTTTGGAGGGATATGTTATGTCTCTTTATACGTATATGCTTCTAAACTGTTGTGTTCTGAGCACCTCTGCAAAAACAGTGGTTATGTGTGAGTGAGGTGAAAGTGTTGAATGATGATGACAGTATTTTCTTTTTGGGGATTTTCTTTCTTTTTGGGTCACCCTACGGCCAACTTGTTAAATATATATATATATATATATATATATATATATATATATATATATATATATATATATATATATATATATATATATATATATATATATATTATAGGGAGGTACCACCTCTAGAACTGTCCTGGGGACCCTCATCCTCAGAGAAAAGAATAAACTTGCTTCGGGGGAAACTCAAGGTTCTCCCTGAAACTGTTTGAAAATATTCTTCTACCTCCCCCTGTCTATTCTACATATGCTTTACTTAAAAACAAGATACATTGACAAAACACATTGACAAAAATACAATATGGAGTAAAACAACGTAGATAACAACTCAGAGCTACATCTCGCATGCTTCGTCCAGCTCCCCGGCGGTGGGCAGCGTGCCCAGAATGCTTAAGGCATTTCCTCTCTGGATCGCGACACTGAGTCTTTGAAAGAGGAAGCTGGACACCCTGTGGTCCTTGGTTTTTAGGATGAGTTTTTCACCCAGCTCTTTGAGGAACTTTGGAGCACACTTGCCCCATGCTCCAAGGGTCCCCGACCCTGTTGGGATGAAATTGTAGCAAGAAGAAGGTCTTCATATTTGCGGGTCTTCTGGGCCTCCCTATAGCTGGCAGCTCCACCCTCTTCAGCTACAGAGTATGGCAAGTAGGTGTCTGCCAGTGAGGCAGCACAGGTGTAGTCCCATGCAATCTGCTTTCCATCCTTCCAGGGTAGCATAGTGGCTCCATCAGGACACTTTTGACTTCCGTCAGACCTCTGCACTTGGGGTTCCCATTGAGCTGGGCAACTGGCTGTGGCGAGGCTTCTCGTTATGATGTCATTGACTTCCTCATGTCTGGCGTACTTTCCTTCTGATGTGTGACGCACGAGACCATGAAATCTGAATTGATCAGCCGTCGCCCTGCCGCAAATACACCTATGCTCGGTAGGATGGGGGCGGCTAGACGAAGTGCAACACCAATCCGAATGTCCTGTGGGTCGAGTCGAGTGCCCAGGGAGGAATTGGGAACAGCGGTGAAGGCACCACACTCAGGAGTGTGTGGTGCCTTCATCGCTCGGAGACGAGCTTGGTCCTCTCCAGAAGCGTTGGTGAGCACTGTGTTGGAGATTGTTTCCGTGATCGGTTTGTCCCAGTGAGACTGTTTGTGCTCTTTGAAACCTGGGGTCTTGAGCTCCTACCACGTCTCTCAAGCGTTAGGGAACAATCTTCTTGACTGATGCACTGGACGCCAAACACAAAGACAGAAAAGTAGGTAAAGCTACATGTATTGCTTTGTGCACCCCTATACCTTCCAGCCGCACTGCGAGGCCTACCTGATCCTATTGCCGATCCTCTAGTGACAGGTTCAGTGACTTCTTAAAGGTTAATCTTAGGTGTTCGTCATATTTCTAGAGTGTTGGGTTGTCAAAAGAGGGTGCACACCTCAGGAAGTAAATGAGTCTTGGCATAGTAAGACACCTTGTGAGGACATACAGAGCAATGATACAGTGAATGGTTCTTGGAGGCTGGATTGCTTATTGCTGTACTATGTCCCTCTCAAAAAGTTCCTAAGAATATATATATATATATTTTTTTTTTCAACAAGTCGGTCGTCTCCCACCGAGGCAGGGTGACCCAAAAAAGAAAGAAAATCCCCAAAAAGAAAATACTTTCATCATCATTCAACACTTTCACCACACTCACACATTATCACTGCTTTTCCAGAGGTGCTCAGAACACAACAGTTTAAAAGCATATACGTATAAAGATACACAACATATCCCTCCAAAACTGCCAATATCATATATATATATATATATATATATATATATATATATATATATATATATATATATATATATATATATATATATATGCAATAAGATCACAGCTTTACGTATTTGTAGTCCAGAGTTCATAGATGAAGAAATATCCAAAATTTATGAAATAGCCAATGATCTGAAATACCGGAGAAATGTAATTGATAAATCATTTAAAATTGCTAAAAATGCTTTTTACAACCCAAAAAGGGACAATCAACCTTGTAAAGTCAAAGGACAAAAGTGCAACTAATGTGACATTTTATTGTGGCAACGTTTCGCTCTCCAGGAGCTTTATCAAGCCATTACAAACAATACATGGACACAGAAGGTATATATAGGCTCAGAGTGAGGTGCAATACTAGTGGTAGTAGTAGTAGCAGTGACAAAAGTTGTAGTAGTAGTAGTAGTAGCAATACAATATGGTAGAGCAATTAATTCGTACATGAGTAAAAGGATATAAAAGCTATTACTTGGGTAACATAAAAATAGGTTGGACAAATATAGACTGGATAGAGGCAACCTGTTTCAGTGTTCACTCTCTGTAATGTGCTTTGTGTAGTATAACAGGAGAGACTATGTGATGGAAGGGTTTACTGTTTTCAGGAGGATTCTTGCTAAGACTTCAGAGATGGTGAAGCTGCCGTTGTTTTGTTTAATTGTATTCAAAACAGCGATCAGTGCTGATTCGAGGCACTTGCGTCTGCGGAAATTAGTTTCTTTGATCACTAATTGGGCGTCCCTGAATTTCATGAGATGATTGGTGGAATTTCGGTGTTGTACACAGGCGTTGTTCAAGTTATCGTTCCTACATGCGTAAATGTGTTCATTGAGGCGGGTGTCGAGGTTTCTTGCTGTTTCACCTACATAAATCTTGTCACAGCCTACACAGGGTATAGTGTAAACTCCTGCGTTGACTGGTTCGTGGTGCTTTGATATTGTCCTGGTTAGATCCTTTATTGAAGTGCTAGAAGCGATGGCGACTCAGGTGATAGCTTGTGAAAGTACTTTAGAAACGTTCAGTGCAACCTGGCTGTTGGGAAGAATTATAACTTTGTTGGGAGTGGTGTTGGTGCGTGGAGAATTAATGATCTGAAGAGCTCTTTTCTTGCAGTCTTTGATGAAAAAGGAAGGAAAATGTAACTCAGTGAAGGTTTGGTGAATGTATGTACATTCCACGTCAAAAAACTCAGGACTACAAATTCGGTATGCTCTTAGGAAAAACCCGATGATGATGCCTCTTTTGGTCTTGGTATCTTGACTGGAATAGAAGTATGTGAGATCATTTTTATTGGTAGGTTTCCGATAAACTTGAAATCTTAGGTTGTTGTCTACTTTGTGAATGAGGACGTCGAGGAAAGGTAGCTTGTCATTGGACTCTTCTTCTAGTGTAAACTGGATCGCCGGTTCAACTGCATTGAGCCTTGCCTGAAGATTCCGTACATCAAAACGTTTGGGCGTTATTACGAGGACGTCGTCCACGTAACGTAACCAAGTGACGCTTGAAGGGATGATGTTGGCGAAGTGTTCGGACTCTAGGTGTTCCATGTATAAGTTGGCTAGGACGGCACTGATGGGGGACCGCATTCCCATGCCGTAGGTTTGTTTTAGAGCTTGTTATTGAAAGAAAAACAGTTGAAATTAACACAGAGTTCAATCAAGTCAACAAAATCTCCGGGAGGTAGAGGAAGATTAAGGTCCTGATTGACTTTACGTCGTAGAACCTTGATGGCTTTTGTAAAGGTAGGTACTTTTGTGAAGAGGGAAGTCACGTCCAAACTGCTTAGTTTCTTGTTACGGATGGAGAGGTTTCGGATGCGGTTGAGAAGGTCGCCTGAGTGTTTAAGATGAGCGGGGCTGATGGTCCCCAGAAGGCAGGAAAGATGTTTGGCAAGAACTCCGGCTAGTTTGTGTGGAGCACTGCCTATTCCTGACGTGATTGGTCTGAGAGGAATATTGTGTTTATGGGTCTTGGGTAAACCATACATGTGTGCTGGTTTAGGGTTGCTTGGTAACAAGTACAGATTTCAAGTTTATCGGAAACCTACCAATAAAAATGATCTCACACACTTCTATTCCAGTCAAGATACCAAGACCAAAAGAGGCACCATCATCGGGTTTTTCCTAAGAGCATACCGAATTTGTAGTCCTGAGTTTCTTGACGAGGAATGTACATACATTCACCAAACCTTCACTGAGTTACATTTTCCTTCCTTTTTCATCAAAGACTGCAGGTGTTCCTCCTTTCTTATGTTCTTATGAAAACGTTTCTAAAGTACGTTCACAAGCTAACACCTGAGTCGCCATCGCTTCTAGCACTTCAATAAAGGATCTAACCAGGACAATATCAAAGCACCACGAATCAGTCAACGCAGGAGTTTACACTATACCCTGTGGAGGATGTGACAAGATTTATGTAGGTGAAACAGCAAGAAACCTCGACACCAGCCTCAGTGAACACATTTATGCATGTAGGAACGATAACTTGAACAACGCCTGTGTACAACACCGAAATTCCACCAATCATCTCATGAAATTCAGGGACGCCCAATTAGTGATCAAAGAAACTAATTTCCGCAGACGCAAGTGCCTCGAATCAGCACTGATCGCTGTTTCGAATACAATTAAACAAAAGAACGGCAGCTTCACCATCTCTGAAGTCTTAGCAAGAATCCTCCTGAAAACAGTAAACCCTGCCATCACATAGTCTCTCCTGTTATACTACACAAAGCACATTACAGAGAGTGAACACTGAAACAGGCTGCCTCTATCCAGTCTATATTTGTCCAACCTATTTTTATGTTACCCAAGTAATAGCTTTTACATCCTTTTACTCATGTACGAATTAATTGCTCTACCATATTGTATTACTACTACTACTACTACTACAACTTTTGTCACTACTAATACTACTACTACTACCACTAGTATTGCACCTCACTCTTAGCCTATATATACCCTCTGTGTGACGTGTCCATGTATTGTTTGTAATGGCTTGATAAAGCTCCTGGAGAGCAAAACGTTACCACAATAAAATGTCACACTTGTGTCCTTTTACTTTACATATTGTCGGTAATTCTACCAACTTTATTACACAACCAACCTTATTCAACTAAAAATATGTTGGTTCTCATTTACCATGAAAGCTTGGTTGATATGCCTTCTCTTCTTAAGACTTTTAATATTAAAGTTGTATTTAAAAATCTTGATATAGTAAAAAAAACTTTTGATGAAGAATTCCCCAAAAAATGCTGACGGATGTATCTATAAGATTCCTTGTAAAATTTGCGATAAAATTTTATTACGGTCAAACTGGTAAAAGTCTCGAACTTAGATTAAAACAACATAAATATAGCATTAGAACTGGACAAGATTCCAATGCTCTATTTATTCATGTGAGAGACTTTAACCATCCAATTGATTTCCAAAAAGTTGAGAGAATTGTATCAAGCAAGTCCACGGTTGACAAATATAATTGAATCTTGTTTCATAAAAAGCAGTTTTGAAAATAATATGAATATTTCCTTAGGTTTATATAAATTAGATTCATTTATAATTAATAAAATTTTGTTAGAGATTAATAATACATTGGACAAATAATAAACCTTATTTCTTGGGTACAATAATTTGTTAGTGGGATGTCGTGAGGACCTGTCTAGTTGGACCAGCGGACCTAATGCAATGTTTCTCTTACGAGTCCGGTATTGTCCCGCGTCAGGTGTTTCTTTGTTGTGGGAGTTGACTGTGAGGTGTGGTCTAAGCCCTTTAATTGCCTTCCTTTGATGTATTACTTTCATAGTTCCTTGACAATGTGAGTAGTCACGAAAGCGCTTGGAATTTCACTACTCTTTCAAAGTGGTTGTTTTGCATATTTTAAAATCACCTGTTTACTGTGATCTTATTGCACATATATATATATATATATATATATATATATATATATATATATATATATATATATATATATATATATATATTCTATGTCCCTCTCAAAAAGTTCCTATAAATATAAATAAATAAATAAATATATATATATATATATATATATATATATATATATATATATATATATATATATATATATATATATATATATATATATATATTTATTTATTTATATTTATAGGAACTTTTTGAGAGGGACATAGTACAGCAATGAGCAATCCAGCCTCCAAGAACCATTCACTGCGGATTTCGTTGCATCCAATTAATGTATTTATCTATGCTTACCCAGGCAGAAGCATTTCTGTTATGAATTCAAATATGAACGAGCTTGAACTAAACTAGAGCTCGCAGGTGAAAACCCACAAGAGGTGTGAGGAAAGTAAGGATAGGTGAAGAATAGGTGGGAGGGGCAGAAGAAAAGGCTGTAGGAAGAGACAAAGAACTAGGGCTAGACTCATCAACAAAATGAAAACTATATTACACTGCTAAATTACTTGGAAAAATCATCCTGACTGACGAGAAGCGGAAATTTGCAATTTTCATCACGCAGGAACAAGTTACAGAAGTAATACCACAAGTACTGAATACTTTTTTTTTATATGGTGTGTAAGTGAAAGAAGACTGTTTGATGGACTGCAATATGCAAATCTGCAACTGGCCACAATGTTGCTATGTTAAAAACTTTTAACACAGCGTGTCTAACAGACAGGCAGGCCTCTTGTGGTAATTAAACTTCAGGAAAGTGAAATTACACATGAACTTTCTCTTCAGTTTGCTGTTGACCTAACGATACTTTCTAAACCTCGAAGCAAATTCTTGGTGCAACTTATGCATTTTTCGGGATCCTCCAACAACTATAACAATGTTCTCCTGTGATAGCCTCAGTTAATGACGTTCTATGACGCATAGAGGATCATGTAGGAGTATATGTCTCACCCAATCTTGTAAAAGAAAAATTTACGACTGTGCGGCCAAAATTTTGATGTCATGACAAATATGAATCACATTCCATGACGTTGTTGGAGAGAAATGATATATTATACCGCCAAGATGGATAAAGGCACAATTGCAGTATCATGCGATCCTTTATGTAAATGTTTGTGAAAACTGACAAGGAGATGAATGAGACACTTCTGCAACATTTGGGTTTCGTTACCATGAAAACGTTACGCCAGTCAGTGGCTTCATTCAGTACTGAGAAGAACGGTGGAAGATGAAGAGGAAATTGAGGTAATGAGTCCTTTAACCTAGAGACGTGTTCAGTTTATTAATATTGATTAAAGTAAAGCATATATGCAGAGAAGTGGCTTATATATTGTAGGCAGGTAACGTGCAGCAGTTGTTGACGGTGTCACCGGTTGACAAAAGCCACACAAGATTGTAGGTCTTGCCAATAGGCATGACCTTGCATTACAGATCATGCCTATAGCAAGCTAGACGGGATCTTTTCGAATCCAGTCTCTCCTCAGCTATATATTTGCCCATTGTGACATCAGTCAACCAAGAATTAGCTTAGTATAAATCACCTCACTCGTCACGCCACTACGCTCACATTAAATATGCACACCATTTTCTCTGCATGTAAATATGTTTATGGCCTAATAAAGCCCACTGTGTGGGCGAAACATTGTTTATCTCATTATTCTTTATTTCTTATTTTATCCATATTAAATGGTACTCTACAGAAATTATCTTACTACATGTGTGGCATGTAAAGAATACATTAAATTTATTTAGCGTATGTACACATTCCGATATAGACTGCCTCCCAACCAGCAAACCGGGTGCTAAGAGTTTAATGATTAAGGGGGCCCCATCGTTAAATCAGTATGGTTCAACCAATCATAAGGTGGGTCTGATGATGGCGGAGGTGTTGTGGTGTCACATTCCACTATTGCCAGACTCATACAGCTGATGGCTGTCAATGGTTCGCTTTCTCTGACTGTTGTTTTGCCTTGCTTACCATGCTACACTTACACTCCAAACTCCTGTATATAGTATACATAATTGTAAATGCCTATAATCAAACCTGGTGAAGGAAAACACAATTTAAAGACTATTTCTGTGTTTATTTTTGCTCCAAGTCCCTCTACGACCCAGGATAACAGACCTTTTTCACCTAGGTGCATGATATCATGTTAGACTTCATCTCTTACAATGGGATAAGGCTCCCGAAGCTTTTAATTTTAACAAAGGAGCTAGAAATCTGCAGTCTAAAATATTTTAAGAAGTAGAATTGGCATGGTGTATTTGAAAACTAAAAGAATAACAAAATTTACAACTTTAAATGTAGCGAGCAAATAACTTGCAAAATGATGACATATTTATTGGACACTCCCAAAATGAATCTAAGAAAATATGCTTAGGTCGGTGGTCAGTACACTGAGGTCAGTGGTCACGTGTGATCATACCTGTCTTGAGCTGTCTGGGTATTAGCGTGGGGTGTTACCTAGCACCATAGCTTGTTGTAGTGTTTTAGAATCTCAGCTTTAAGTGTTGAAGAAAGAGGTTCTAGTTCTTCAGTTGGAAAATAGGAGACTGAAGCTTTGCCTAGATGTGTTTGGGAGTGAGTGTGAGATAGTTTGTGCTGGTAAGAAGGAAATGCTTACCGCCAGAGAGAGTGGCAAGTGGTTCACAGTTCAGGAAGAAGGAAGATAAGGAAAGCTAATAAAGAAGATGTGAAGGTAGGAAATCGTTTCTCTGTTCTCCAAGACGAGTGTACTTAAGTGGTTAGCGAGGTTAAAGGTACCTCTGACTCCCCTGCTAATCAAGGTAAGAATATTCTGATTGTGGGAGACTCTCAGGTAAGATATATGGACTGTGCGTTTTGTAACAGAGATAGAAAAGTCAGACAGAGAGTGGGCCTCCGAGGAGCTGATGTTGGTGATATAGTCAGCAGGTTGAATAACATTATGTCAGGTAATGGGAACAAGCCCATTATCTGTTTTAGTGCTGGAGGAAATGACACTGGAAAGGGCAGGAGACAGGAGCTACTGGATAAGTACAGGTCAGCCAAAGTAGTAGTCAGGTCTAAGAGAGGGATCCCTATCATATGTAGCATCTTGCCTAGAAGGGGAGTGGGCAATGAGTGGATGTCTAGGGCAATTGATATAAATTGCTGGCTAGACAGGTACTGCAAGGAACTTGCAATCCCATTCATTGAACACTTGGACAAATTCTATGGCAAACATGATATGTATGCAAGGGATGGGGTTCATCTCTCTGGGGTTGGAGTGGTTGCATTAGCCAATTCGATTGAGGGGGTAATTGATGACCTGTCTAGGACTTTAAACTGATAGATTATAGAGGTATGAACATAAGAACATAAGAACATAAGAAAAAGGAACACTGCAACAGGTCTACTGACCCATGCAGAGCAGGTCCATGTCCCTCAACCGAATTATCAAAATTATCCACCCCCCCTGGATTACCCCAATGACCCATCCAGTCTGGCCACCTGCACTCAAGGAAGGAGTACGGCACCAGACCCAGCAGCACAAGCTAGTCAGATCCAACTCACACCCACCCACACCCAATCATGTATTTATCTAACCTATTTTTAAAACTACACAACGTTTTAGCCTGAATAACTGTATTCGGGAGTTTGTTCCACTCATCCACAGCTCTATTGCCAAACCAGTCCTTTCCTATATCCTTCCTGAATCTGAATTTTTCCAACTTGAAACCATTGCTGCGAGTCCTGTCTTGGCTGGAAATTTTCAGCACGCTATTTACTTCCCCTTTATTTATTCCTGTTTTCCATTTATACACCTCGTTCATATCATCCCCCCTAATTCTATGCCTTTCTAGAGAGTGCAGATTCAGGGCCCTCAGTCTATCCTCGTAGGGAAGATTTCTGATAAATGGGATCAGCTTTCTCATTCTCCTCTGTACGTTTCCAGAGCATTTATATTCATTCTGTAATACGGTGACCAGAACTGAGCAGCATAGTCTAAATGAGGCCTAACCAAGGATATATAGAGTTGAAGAACAACCTGAGGACTTCTATTAATTATACTTCTAGATATGAAGCCAAGGATTCTGTAAGCTTTATTGCGAACAATAATGCACTGTTGTCTTGGTTTTAGATTACTGCTAACCAGAACTCCTAAATCCTTTTCGCAATCAGTAGTATTAAGATCTACATTATTTAGTTTATATGTGGCATGGTTATTTACCTGTCCAACATTTAGAACTTTATATTTGTCAATATTAAACTGCATCTGTCAATTCTCCGACCACTGCATCAGTCTATTCAAATCATCCTGGAGTGCTTTAGTGTCATCATTAGAATGAATTGGACGGCCTATTTTGGTGTCATCAGCAAATTTGCTTATGTCGCTATTTATTCCCTCATCTATGTCGTTTATGTAAAATGTGAACAACAACGGGCCCACCACTGACCCATGAGGAACACCGCTTGTGACGTGCCCCATTCTGATTTCTCCCCATTTATGCAAATTCTTTGCTGCCTATTTGTCAGCCATGCCTCTTCCCAGGAAAAAAATTCTCCTCCTATTCCATGTGCCTTAAGTTTCCTCAGTAGCCTTTGGTGTGGAACTTTATCGAAAGCCTTACTGAAGTCCCTATACACAATATCATATTCATTACCATGATCTTCCTCCTCAAACACCTTAGTGAAAAAAGTTAGTAAATTCGTAAGACAGGAATGCCCCATTGTAAAACCGTGTTGAGATTCATTAATCAATCTGTGCATATCAAGATGGCTACGAATTGCTTCGGCATTATGGATTCCATAATCTTTTCCACTATGGAGGTAAGGCTTATTTGTCTATAGTTTGAAGCCAAGGACCTGTCACCTGCCTTGTAAATAGGTATTATATTTTGCCACTTTCCACTTATCAGGCACTATGCCAGTTTGTAGTGATATATTAAAAAGATTAGCCAAAAGTATGCTAAGTTCCTCTTTACATTCCTTTAACACCCTTGCAAACAGTTCATCAGGACCTGGGGATTTGTTAGATTTTACTTTCTCTATTTGTCTGAGGACCATGCCACTAGTTACTGCATTCGTGCATAGTTTATTATCACCCTGTTCGACATAATCTGTTATTTCAGGAATATCGCCAGTATTTTCCTGGGTGAAAACTGAGAGGAAGTAGGTACTGAGAATTTCACGCACATATCTTTAATACTGTCAGTGATCTGACCAGAGTTACTCTTAAGTAGGCCAATCTTGTCCCTAATCTTACTTCTGTATAACTGAAAGAACCCTTTTGGGTTAGTCTTTGAATCCACTGCGACCTTAGCCTCATAATCCCTTTTTGCTTTTCTTATTCATTTCTTTATTTCTCTCTTTAATTGAATATATTGATTTTTTAACTGCTCATCCCCTCTTTTGATACGCCTATATATGTCTCTCTTTTGACCAGTGAGATGTTTTAATCTATTGTTCATCCATTTGGGATCATTTTTGTTAGATCTGATTTCCCTACTCGGAACAGAAGTTGTCTGGGCAGCTAGAACTATGCTCTGAAAAACGTCATATTGGCAACCAAGATCACCTACTTGACCCATAGTCAGGACATCCCAGTTTAGCCCACCCTGGTAATTTTTCAGTCTCATGAAGTCGGCCAAGCGAAAATCTGGGACAGAGATTTGATTGCAATTATCTGGGTAATTCCATGATATATTGAAACTAAGTGATTTGTGATCACTTTCTCCAAAGCTCATCATTAACCTCAAGATTATTAATTAGTGAATCTTTGTTGGCAAGAACCAAGTCAAGCAGATTTTTACCTCTAGTTGGTTCTGTCAGAACCTGTTCTATCAAGCAATCCTGAACCGAATCAAGAAAGTCACTAGACTCAAAATTTCGTGTCATATTGTTCCAATCAGTTTGTCTAAAGTTAAAATCTCCCATTATCACAACATTTTCATATCTAGATGCCTTATGAATTTCGTACCATAACAGCTTACTGCCCTCCCTATCAAGGTTTGGGGGCCTATAAATCACACCCAAAATTAATTTGTCACGTCCCTCGAGAAACTGTAGCCAAACAGATTCTGTGCTCGATGTTTCTAATCTTATATCATGTCTAAGACAAAAATTAAAATTTTCTCTGACATACATCGCCACACCACCACCCTTCTTGTTGACCCTATCAGTGTGGAATAGTTTATAACCCTGTATGTTGCACTCAGAAGGCATTTCTCTATCTTTCAGGTTGAACCAGGTCTCTGTTATACCAATAATATCTATATTACCTACACTTGCAAGTAATCTTAGCTCATCTATCTTATTTGTTAGACTCCTACTATTTGTATAGTAAACCTTATGGTTTACTATACAAATAGTAGGAGTCTAACAAATAAGATAGATGAGCTAAGATTACTCGCAAGTGCAGGTAATATAGATATTATTGCTATAACTGAAACCTGGTTCAACTTGAAGGCTAGAGAAATGCCTTGTGAATGCAGCATAAACGGTTATAAACTATTCCACACTGACAGGATCAACAGGAAGGGTGGTGGAGTGGCGATGTAAGTCAGAGATAATTTAAATTGTTGTGTTAGACCTGATATAAGATTAGAAACATCGAGCACAGAATCTGTTTGACTACTTTTTCTCGATGGGTATGAAAAAATAAATTTGGGTGTGATATATAGGCCCCCAAACCTTGATAGAGATTGCAGTAAGCTGCTATGGGACGAAATTTATAAGGCGTCTAGATATGAAAATGTGTTAATGGGGGATTTTAACCTTAGACAAATTGATTGGAACAATTTGACAGGAAATCTTGAGTCTAGTGGCTTTCTTGATACAGTTCAGGATTGCTTTTTAAAACAGTTTGTGACAGAACCAACTAGAGAAAACAGTCTGCTTGACTTGGTTCTTGCCAATAAAGATTCACTAATTAATAATCTCGAGGTTAATGATGAGCTTGGGGAAAGTGATCACAAATCACTTAGTTTCAATATATTATAGAATTACCCAATAAACTGCAATCAAATCTTTGTCCCAGACTCCCTCTTGGCTGATTTCATGGGACTGAAAAATTACCTTGGTGGGTTAAATTGGGATGATCTGACTATGGGTCAGGAAGCTGGTGCTGATTGCCAATATGACTTTATCAGAGCATAGTTCTTGCTGCTCAGTCAACTTTTGTCCTGAGAAGGAAAATAAGATCTAACAGAAATGATCCCAAATGGATGAACAAAAGATTAAAACATCTCATAGGTCAAAAGAGAGGCATTTTTAGACGTATCAAAAGGGATGATGGTCAGTTAAAAAATCAATACATTCAATTAAAGAAATAAATAAAACAAAAATGAATAAGAAAAGCAAAAAGGGATTATGTGGCTAAGGTCGCAATGGATTCGAAGACTAACCCAAAAGGGTTCTTTCAGGTGTACAGAAGTAAGATTAGAGACAAGTTAGGCCCACTTAAGAGTACCTCAGGTCAGATCACTGACAGTGATAGGGATATGTGTGAAATTTTCAATTCTTACTTTCTCTCAGTTTTTACTCAGGAAGATACTAGCAAAATTTCAGAAATAAAAATTTATGTAGAACAGGACGATAATAAACTATGCACGACTGCAGTAATTAGTGACATTGTCCTCAGACAAATAGAGAAATTAAAACCTAACAAATCCCCAGGCCCTGATGAATTGTTTGCAAGGGATTTAAAGGAATGTAAAGAGGAACTTTGCATATCTTTCTCTAATATTTTCAACAAATCACTACAAACTGGCATAGTGCCTGATAAGTGTAAAATGGCAAATGTAATACCTATTTACAAGGCAAGTGACAGGTCCTTAGCTTCGAACTATAGACCAATTAGCCTTACCTCCATGGTGGGAAAATTTATTGAATCAATAATTGCCGAGGCAATTCGTTGCCATCTTGATAGGAATAAACTGATAAATGAATCTCAACACAGGGCGTTCCTGTCTTACGAATTTACTAGCTTTTTTTCGCTAAGGTGTTTGAGGATGTAGATCATGGTAATGAACACGATATTGTGTATATGGACTTCGGTAAGGTTTTCGATAGGGTTCCTCATCATAAACTTTTGAGGAAACTTAAAGCACATGGAAAAGGAGGAGAAATTTTTTCCTTTGTAGAAGCATGGTTGACGAATAGGCAGCAAAGAGTTTGCATAAATGGGGAGATATCAGAATGGGGAGCACGCCACAAGCGGAGTTCCACAGGGGTTAGTGTTGGGCCCCTTGTTGTTCACAATTTACATAAACGATATAGATGAGGGAATAAATAGCGACATAAGAAAATTTGCTGATGACACCAAAATAGGCCTTTCAGTTCATTCTATTATGGACATTAGTGTACTCCAGGATGATTTGAATAGGCTGATGCAATGATCGGAGAAGTGGCAGATGCAGATTAATAAAGACAAATGCAAAGTTCTAAATGTTGGACTGGACAACAACCATGCCAATTATAAACTGAATAGTGTAGATCTTAATACTACTGACTGCGAAAGGGATTTAGGAGTTCTGGTTATCAGTAATCTGAAACCAAGACAACAGTGCATATGTGTTCGCAATAAAGCTAACAGAATCCTTGGCTTCATATCAAGAAGTATAAATAATAGAAGTCCTCAGGTTATTCTTCAACTCTATATATCCTTGGTTAGGCCTCATTTAGATTATGCTGCACAGTTCTGGTCACCATATTACAGAATTGATATAAATGCTCTGGAAAACGTACAGAGGATGAGAAAGCTGATCCCATGTGTCAGAAATCTTCCCTATGAGGATAGACTGAGGGCCCTGAATCTGCACTCTCTAGAAAGTCGTAGAATTAGGGGGGATATGATTGAGGTGTATAAATGGAAAACAGGAATAAATTAAGCGGATGTAAATAGCGTGCTGAAAATATCCAGCCAAGACAGGACTCGCAGCGATGGTTTCAAGTTGGAAAAGTTCGGATTCAGGAAGGACATAGGAAAGCACTGGTTTGGTAATAGAGTTGTGGATGAGTGGAACAAACTCCCGAGTACCATCATAGAAGCTAAGACCTTGTGGAGGTTTAAAAATAGGTTGGATAATTACAAGAGTTTAAGTAGTGACGTGTACTTATCTCTGTGATGGCCTGTTTGCACGCTCTCTACGAATTGAAGCAAGATGCCCTCCATCGAGCAACTTTACCAACAGCTTAAGTAAGAATTGAGGATGGCGAAGTTGGAGATTCGGCGACTGACCGAGGAAAACAAGAAGATTCGTAGTAGTCCTCCTGTTTTGAGTCCTCAGGTCAAGAAAGGAAACTGGTCAGTGGCTGGACAGCAGGGAACGAAGTTGACGATCAAGAAGACGAATGGAAAGGTAGAAACGATGAAGAAGAAAGAGGCTGCCGTAAAAACTGTTGTGGAAACATCTAATACATTCTCAGTGCTACCCGACGAATGTGAGTCGACTACTAGGAATGTCACGACGAACGACACCAAGGAAGGTAAGAATATTGTTGTTGTTGGGGATAGCCAAGTTAGGTATATGGATAGGGCGTTCTGCTTGAAGGACAGGAGTAGGAGACAGAGGGTTTGCTTTCCTGGTGCTGGGATGGAAGATATTGTGAGCCGTCTGGATGACATCATGAGAGGTAATGGGAGCAATCCTATTATCTGTCTCAGTGCTGGAGGCAACGATGTTGGCAGACGTAGGAGTGAAGACTTGATTAGCAGGTATAGGTCAGCAATAGAAATAATTAGGAGGAAGGGTGGGAACCCTGTCATATGTGGTATTTTGCCAAGGAGAGGAGTTGGAAATGAATGGTTGTCCGGGGCAACTGGTGTCAATTGCTGGCTGGACAAATACTGTAAGGAAAATAGGGTAACATTCATTGACAACTGGGACCTCTTCTATGGCAGAAATGACATGTATGCCAGGGATGGGGTTCACTTATCTAGGTCTGGGGTGGGAGCACTGGCAACTGCAGTGGAGGGAGCTGTTAGGACTTTAAACTAAGAATAGTTAGTGGTATGGGTTTTGGCAGGAAAACAGTGAAGTCCCAGTGTAGTAATATTATGAGTTCTAGTGGAACTAGTAATAAGCAGAACGAGGTAGTTATTGAAAAGCCAGTGACACTGGGTGATAAGGACAGTAATAGGTTTAGTAGAAAAACAGAAATGAGCAGGAAGGGTAAAGAGAAAGGAGAGTCTTTCAATGTTTATTATGCTAATAGCCGTAGTGCTAGGAATAAGATGGACGAGTTGAGATTAGTTGCTAGTGCAGGTAACATTGATGTATTTGCCTTAACTGAGACGTGATTTAATTCAAAAAGTCGGGACATGCCTGCGGAATGTCACATTCAAGGTTTTAAATTGTTCCAAGTAGATAGAAGTATCGGGAAGGGGGGTGGGGTGGCATTGTATGTCCGAGATCGCTTGAACTGTTGCATAAAAACGGGTATTAAGTCTGAAGTAACACATACAGAGTCTGTTTGGATAGAATTTTCAGAGGGGCATGAAAAACTAATTTTAGGAGTGATATACCGTCCCCCAAACTTAGATAGGGACCAAGGGAGACTACTATGGGAGGAAATTGTTAAGGCCACAAGGCACGATAATGTAGTAATTCTAGGAGACTTTAACTTTAGTCATATTGATTGGAATTTTTGACTGGGAATTTAGAATCATACGACTTCTTAGCAGTAGTTCAGGATTGCTTTTTGAATCAGTTTGTGACAGAACCTACAAGGGGAAATAACCTGCTTGACTTAGTTCTGGCAAACAATGAATCCCTTGTTAATAATTTATAAATTTCAGAGGAACTGGGTGCTAGCGACCACAAATCAATTACATTTAGCATTGAATGGAAGTACGATAGTAGCGATAACTCAGTAACAGTCCCAGATTTTCGCTTAGCAGATTACGATGGGCTTAGAGAACACTTATCATCTGTTGACTGGGGTAACGAAGAGAGCTATCAATATGACAGTTTTCTGAACACTATACATGCTGCTCAAAGAACGTTTATCCCATATAAAGAAAATAGATCAAATAGAAATGACCCAAAGTGGATGAATAATAGGCTCAAATATCTACTAGGGCATAAGAAAGTAATTTATAGGCGTATCAAAAGAGGTGAGGGTCATCTTATGAATCAGTATATTGACATTAAGAGGGACATTAAAAAGGGGATAAGAAAAGCTAAAAGGGACTATGAAATTAAAGTTGCTAGGGATTCTAAAACTAACCCAAAAAGTTTTTTCCAGGTCTATAGAACAAAAGTTAGAGATAAGATAGGTCCCCTTAAAAATAACTATGGACATCTTACTGACAAAGAGAATGAAATGTGCTTGATTTTAAATAATTATTTTCTCTCGGTTTTTACACAGGAAGACACTAACAATATTCCATTAATTAATTTTTATAGTAGCTAGAAGAAGATAAATTATGTAACATCACAGTCACTAGTGAAATGATTGTGAAGCAGATAGACTGACTGAAGCAAAATAAGTCGCCGGGTCCTGATGAGGTTTTTTCAAGGGTTCTTAAGGAATGCAAAATGGAACTCTGTGAACCATTAACTAATATTTTTAATTTATCTCTTCAAACAGGTGTAGTGTCTGATATGTGGAAGATGGTTAATGTAATTCCTATTTTTAAAACAGGGGACAAGTCGTTACCGTCAAATTACCGCCCAATAAACCTGACCTCAATTGAAGGCAAATTACTAGAGTCAATTATAGCTGAGATTATAAGAAGCCATCTCGATAAGCATAGCTTGATTAATGATACTCAGCATGGATTCACAAGAGGCCGGTCTTGTCTAACTAATTTATTAACTTTCTTCAGTAAAGCTTTTAAGGCTGTTGACCACGATAAAGAGTTTGATATTATTTACTTAGATTTTAGTACGGCTTTTGATAGAGTTTTGCACCAAAGACTGTTAAAGAAAGTGGCAGCTCATGGCATTTAAGGAAAAGTGCTCTCATGGATCGAGTCATGACTCACAGACAGGAAGCAGAGAGTGTCCATAAATGGGGTTAAATCCGATTGGGGATCTGTAACAAGTGGCGTTCCACAGGGATCAGTCTTGGGCCCGTTGTTGTTTATAATATATATCAATGACCTTGATGACGGAATTACTAGTGATATGAGCAAATTCGCCGGTGACACAAAGATAGGTGGGATAATTGATTCAAACGTAGATGTTAGGGAACTTCAGGAGGATTTAAACAAACTATATTCTTGGTCAGAAAAGTGGCAGATGCAGCTCGGGAGTGTCCATAACCCTAGCACTTATAAGTTAAATGATGTAGAACTTAGCCATACAGATTGCGAAAAGGACTTGGGGGTTATGGTGAGCAGCAACCTTAAACCAAGACAGCAATGCCTAAGCGTACGTAATAAGGCAAATAGAGTACTGGGATTTATATCAAGAAGTGTAAGCAACAGAAGTCCAGAGGTCATACTGCAGCTTTATACATCATTAATAAGGCCTCACCTAGATTATGCAGCTCAATTCTGGTCTCCATATTACAGAATGGACATAAATTCGTTAGAAAACATTCAGCGTAGGATGACTAAATTAATACATAGCATTAGAAATCTTCCTTATGAAGAAAGATTGTAATAAAGTTGGTAGAATTACCGACAATATGTAAAGTAAAAGGACACAAGTGCAACTAATGTGACATTTATTGTGGCAACGTTTCACTCTCCAGGAGCTTTATCAAGCCATTACAAACAATACATGGACACAGAGGGTATATAAAGGCTCAGAGTGAGGTGAATACTAGTGAGGTACCATTTCGATGTTCACTAGTGGTAGTAGTAGTAGTAGTAGTAGTGGTAGTGACAAAAGTAATACAATATGGTAAAGCAATTAATTCGTACATGAGTAAAAGGATATAAAAGCTATTACTTGGGTAACATAAAAATAGGTTGGACAAATATAAACTGGAATGAGGCAGCTTGTTTCAGTGTTCACTCTCTGTGCTTTGTGTAGTATAACAGGAGAGACTATGTGATGGCAGGGTTTACTGTTTTCAGGAGGATTCTTGCTAAGACTTCGGAGATGGTGAAGCTGCCGTTGTTTTGTTTAATTGTATTCGAAACAGCGATCAGTGCTGATTCGAGGCACTTGCGTCTGCAGAAATTAGTTTCTTTGATCACTAATTGGGCGTCTCTGAATTTCATGAGATGACTGGAGGAATTTCGGTGTTGTACACAGGCGTTGTTCAGGTTATCGTTCCTACATGCGTAAATGTGTTCATTGAGGTGGGTGTCGAGGTTTCTGGCTGTTTCACCTACGTAAATCTTGTCGCAGCCTCCACAGGGTATAGTGTAAACTCCTGCATTGACTGGTTCGTGGTGCTTGGATTTTGTCCTGGTTATATCCTTTATTGAAGTGCTAGAAGCGATGGCGACTCTGGTGTTAGCTTGTGAAAGTGCTTTTGAGACGTTCAGTGCAACCTGACTGTTGGGAAGAATTATAACTTTGCTGGGAGTGGTGTTGATGCGTGGAGAATTTATGATCTGAAGAGCTCTTTTCTTGCAGTCTTTGATGAAAAAAGGAGGAAAATGTAACTCTGTGAATGTTTGGTGAATGTATGTACACTCCTCGTCAAGAAACTCAGGACTACAAATTCGGTATGCTCTTAGGAAAAACCCGATGATGATGCCTCTTTTGGTCTTGGTATCTTGACTGGAATATAAGATTGAAGACTCTTAAGTTACATTCACTTGTTAGACGAAGAATGAGGGGAGACCTGATCGAAGTGTATGAGTGGAAGATAGGTATTAATAAAGGGGATATTAATAAGGTCTTGAGGATATCTCTCCAAGAGAGAACCCGCAATAATGGATTTAAATTAGATAAGTTTAGATTTAGAAAGAACACAGGAAAGTATTGGTTTGGAAATAGGGTAGTTGATGAGTGGAACAGTCTACCTAGTTGGGTTATTGAGGCTGGGACTTTGGGTAGTTTCAAATTTAGGTTGGATAAGTACATGAGTGAGAGGGGTTGGATTTGAGTGGGACTTGCACATCAGAGCTTATTTCTTGGGTAGCATTAAAAATTGGGTTGGTCAAATGTTTTGCCTAGTATGGGCCAACAGGCCTGCTGCAGTGTTCCTCCTTTCTTATGTTCTTATGTTTTTATGAGTGAGTATGGGTTGGTGTGAGTTGGACCTGACTAGGTTGTGCTACCAGGTCTGGTGCCGTGCTCCTTTCTTGAGTGGAAGTGACCTGACCAGATGGTCATTGTTCTCGGCCGCAGGGTGGCATGGACCTTCTTCGCATGGATCAGTAGGCTTGTTGCAGTGTTTCTTCTTTCTTATGTTAAGAACATAAGAACATAGGAATGGAGGAAGACTGCAGAAGGCCTACTGGCCCATGTCTTCTTATGATCTCTATCTTGTGTATGTTCCCTTTTGGACTGTTTTGGTGTAACGTTGCAAGAAGTGCTGAAGCAAGCAACTTGCTACTCCAACCGATCGTTCATTTCAGTTGAATTTGATGACAAGTTTGAAAAAAAAAATAACACAACTGTTATAACAAAGTTAAGATATATTGAATGTTCAGACACCAGGTTGAGTTCTCCACCCTCTTGTGCAGAGAGTTAGTCTCAACAGTGTCTTGGTGAGTGTTTTCATTTTACGATTTGGAAAACTACGCTTATAAATGTTACCTTGAGCTCTTTGCACTCTCACTGATGGATCTGCTGTTCCTGAAATATGGAATATTCGAGACAGTGAGAGCGTTGTACAAATGATCATCAGCATCAACAAATTCGACATGCTAGAGAAACTTTTTTTTTATTGTATGACTGCTACTTGAAAGTGCATAATTCTTAATAAAGTTGAAGTATTACAATCAAAATAAGAACATAAGAACATAAGAACGAAGGAACACTGCAGAAGGCCTACTGGCCCATGCGAGGCAGGTCCAAGTCCCTACCGGCTTAAGCCAATGCACCCAACCTAGTCAGGTCAGGTCACATTGACTTAAGGGAGGAACACGGCAACCGACCTGTTAGCACAAGCTATCAGGTCTAACTCACACCCACCCACATCTACTCATGTATTTATCCAACCTATTTTTAAAGCTACACAACGTTCTGGCCTCTATAACGGTACTTGGGAGTTTGTTCCACTCATCCACAACTCTATTACCAAACCAGTACTTTCCTATATCCCTCCTGAATCTGAATTTTTCCAACTTAAAACCATTGCTGCGAGTCCTGTCTAGGCTAGATATTTTCAGCACACTATTTACATCCCCTTTATTTATTCCTGTCTTCCACTTATAAACCTCAATCATATCCCCCCTAATTCTACGTCTTTCTAGAGAGTGCAGTTTCAGGGCCCTTAGTCTATCCTCATAGGGAAGGTTTCTGATACATGGGATCATCTTTGTCATCCTCCTTTGTACATTTTCCAGAGAATTTATATCCATTCTGTAATACGGTGACCAAAACTGTGCAGCATAATCTAAATGAGGCCTAACCAAGGATGTATAGAGTTGAAGAACAACCTGAGGACTCCTATTATTTATGCTTCTTGATATGAAGCCAAGGATTCTATTAGCTTTATTGCGAACACTTATGCACTGTTGTCTTGGTTTCAGATTACTGCTAACCAGAACTCCTAAATCTTTTTCGCAATCCGTAATATTAAGATCTACATTATTTAGTTTATATGTGGCATGGTTATTGTCCTGTCCAACATTTAGAACTTTGCATTTGTCTATATTAAACTGCATCTGCCACTTCTCCGACCACTGCATCAGTCTATTCAAATCTTCCTGGAGTGCTCGAATGTCCTCGTCAGAATGAATTCGACGGCCTATTTTGGTGTCATCGGCAAACTTGCCGATGTCGCTCTTTATGCCCTCATCTATGTCGTTTATGTAGATTGTGAACAGCAGGGGGCCCAACACTGACCCCTGTGGAACACCGCTCGTGACGCTTCCCCACTCTGATTTCTCCCCATTTATGCAAACTCTCTGCTGCCTATTTGTCAACCATGCCTCTATCCAGGAAAAAATTTCTCCTCCTATTCCATGTGCTTTAATTTTCCTCAATAGTCTCTGATGTGGGACCCTGTCAAAAGCCTTACTGAAGTCCATATACACAATATCATATTCATTACCATGATCTACCTCCTCAAATACCTTAGTGAAAAAAGTTAATAAATTCGTAAGGCAGGAACGCCCCTTTGTAAAACCATGCTGAGATTCGTTGATTAATTTATGCTTTTCAAGGTGGCTACGAACTGCCTCGGCAATTATTGATTCCATAAATTTTCCCACTATGGAGGTTAGGCTTATTGGTCTATAGTTCGAAGCTAAGGACCTGTCACCTGTTTTGAAAATAGGTATCACATTTGCCATTTTCCACTTATCTGGCACCATGCCAGTTTGTAGTGATATGTTGAAAAGATTAGCCAAAGGTGTGCTAAGCTCCTCTTTACATTCCTTTAGAACCCTTGCATACAGTTCATCAGGGCCTGGGGATTTGTTAGGTTTTAATTTATCTATTTGCCTAAGGACCATGTCACTTGTGACCCTAATAGTGCACAGTTTATTATCGTCCTGTTCTACATAATTTATCATTACTGGAATATCGCTGGTATCCTCCTGTGTAAAAACTGAGAGGAAGTATGTGTTAAAAATTCTACACATTTCCTTATCACTGTCAGTGAGCTGACCCGAGGAACTTTTGAGTGGGCCTATCTTGTCCCTGATCTTACTTCTGTATACCTGAAAGAATCCTTTTGGGTTAGTCTTCGATTCTCTTGCAACTTTAACCTCATAATCTCTTTTTGCTTTTCTAATTCCCTTTTTTATTTCTCTCTTTAACTGAATATATCGATTTCTTAATTGCCCCTCTCCTCTTTTGATTTGCCTATATATGCCTCTCTTTTGACCAATCAGATATTTTAATCTATTGTTCATCCATTTAGGATCATTTTTGTTTGATCTGATTTCCCTATTTGGAACATAATTTGACTGAGCAGCTAGAACTATGCCCTGGAAAGCATCATATCGGCAACCATCACCACCTACCTGACCCCTAGTCAGGTCATTCCAGTTCAGCCCACCTAAGTAATTTTTCAGTCCTATGAAATCAGCCAAGCGAAAGTCAGGGACGGAGACTTGATTGCCATTATTAGGGGAATTCCATGATACGTTAAAACTGAGTGATTTGTGATCACTCTCCCCAAGCTCATCATTAACCTCAAGATTATTAATTAGTGTTTCCCTACTGGCAAGAACCAAGTCAAGGAGGTTATTTCCCCTAGTTGGCTCTGTCACAAACTGTTTTAAAAAACAATCCTGGATCGTATCAAGAAAGTCACCCGACTCTAAATTTCCTGTCAAATTGCTCCAGTCAATCTGTCTATAGTTGAAATCTCCCATTAGCACAAAATTTTCGTATGTAGATGCCTTACGAATTTCGTCCCATAGAAGTTTACTGCACTCCCTATCAAGATTTGGGGCCCTGTAAATCACACCCAAAATTAGTTTTTCTCGGCCCTCGAGAAGCTGTAACCAAACAGATTCAGTGGCTGACGCTTCTAATTTAATATCTTGTCTAACACAACAATTTAAATTGTCTCTGACATACATCGCTACTCCACCACCTTTCCTGTTGACCCTGTCAGTGTGGAATAATTTATAGCCTTGTATGTGACATTCAGAGGGCATCTCTCTATCTTTCAGATTGAGCCAGGTCTCTGTTATAGCAATAATATCTATGTTTCCTGCACTTGCAATTAATCTTAGCTCATCTATCTTATTTCTAACACTCCTGCTATTAGTATAGTAAACCTTAAGGGAGCTAGTCCCTTGCTGCCCTCTGCTGTCCCCCTTTGTTTGCTGACCTGTTCTATTGTCTTTATTTATAACTTCATGCTGAATGCCTTTTATACATTTACTGTTTCCAACCCTAGTGTTGCAACCTGCTTGTTTCCCACACACACCCATACCTCTATCTTCCATCAGTTTAAAATCATAGGCATTTCACCAATGGCCTTCTCAATCGAGTCTGCAAGTGCTACCACCCCTGCCCCAGAGAGATGAACCCCATCCCTTGCATACATATCATGTTTGCCATAAAAGTTGTTCCAGTTGTCAATGAATGGGATTGCAAGTTCCTTGCAGTATCTGTCTAGCCAGCAATTTACACCAATTGCCCTAGACAACCATTCATTTCCTACTCCCCTTCTAGGCAAGATGCTACATATGATTGGGATCCCTCCCTTAGACTTAATGAAATCTATAGCTGACCTGTACTTAACTAGCAGCTCTTCTCTCCTACCCTTCCCAATATCATTTCCACCAGCACTGAGACAGATAATGGGCTTGTTCCCATTACCTGACATGATATTATCCAGTCTGTTGACAATGTCCCCAACACCAGCTCCAGGGAAGCACACTCTATCTCTCATCTTCTTATTCCTATTACAAAAAGCGCGGTCAACATATCTTACCTGAGAGTCACCAACCACAAGAATGCGCTTACCTTCATTAGCAGGGGCAGTAGTACCCTTACCTTCACTGGCCACTGAAGTACATTCATCCTGGAGAACAGAGAAGCGATTTCCTACCTTCAGATCTTCACTCTTAACTTTCCTTACTCTGATGCGCCTCCCATTACTGTGAACAACTCGCCACTTGTAGCAGGTGCTGGGCTGCACCTCACTGCTGGTAGCCGTTGCTACCTCCCCACCTACAGCCTCCTCACAGTGAGAGACAGACTGCACCTCACTGCTAGAAGCCTCATTCCCCACATCTCCAACCACCTCACACTCTCTCCCAGGCCCATTGAGGTGGACCTTCAGCCTCCTAATCTCCTCCTGGAGAAGCAAGACCTCCTCCTTCAACTCTCCAACCTCAGTTTTTAAAACACTGCAGAAGCAAGCCATGCTTTGTAACCGTCCACACTAATCCCCAAAGCAGCTCAGGGTCTGTGACCTCACGTGACGACTGACCACTGAACATATATATATAACAAAAGAAGATATATTCAAGACCTAATCGTATACATCGAGAAATGTCAGGTGTCTGAAAAAATTAAGAAATTTAACTATGTTCAAGGATAGTCTAAGAACACATTTATAACAATGCAGGAATACATAGAAACAGCGCAATCTATGCTGCATGAAATGAGAATGTTGATTGTAATGCTCACATTTCATCGGTGGAAGCAATCGTTGGGTACTTCTTTGCATTAAATGTACTTAATTACTCTGGGATGATGGTATACTAACTTGCAGAAATGATTGCTAAGAAAGATCTGAACCAGTTAAAGTGAAACTGAAAGTGCTTGTGGTTGGTGGTGTTACAGAGGTAAGCTACTTGATGCAAGCTGATAAAAAGTGTCTAGTAGATATAATTATGTGAGACAAAAGGCCTCTATGCATTCTCTGTTGTACCACTATTGGTGCATAATAATGGAACTCTGCACCTTTGCCAGCATAAAAGAAAACCGATCGATGTCTAAAGTTGATACTAGAAGACAGGAGCAGCTCAAACAGCAACAAAGTCCATTAGCAAAAATTATCTTCACGTGACAGTATCTTCTCAGCTGCAACTTGTTATGATAGATCTACAAGCAATTTATAAATCAAAAGACAGTCATTCAAAGATATGGGTGCAGCGTATACAAAAAAAACATCAAAGTACTGGGAGTATACTGAAATACATTTAGCGTTTTACTCATACTAAGGAACCTCAGTCAATAGTATAAGAAAAAAGAGGCTCCAGGATAAAGTGCCAACCCGCAATAAAAGCCGGGATAACACAAACATAAATTAATGTTATGATGCGCAAGCTACTGTCACACACCAGCTCGTAACTCAAAAAAAAAAAAGTTCAGCATGAACAGATAATCAAAAAATAGTTTGCACTGTTGTGGCGTACAGAAGAGTTGCCTCACATAGATCTTTAGACTGTCTTCATAGTACACAAGAAGAGTCAGATATGAACTCACATGGCCTCACTTCATGCTATCAGTGCTACAGAAAGAGAAGATGCAAAACTCGGTATATTTGTGGAGGATACATCTTTTTTCATGATATAAGAAGGTAGCCAGAAGTCTTCACCTAGTCTTGCTTTCAGCCAGCTTCAAGACATTTCAAATGCAGATATATTCCTATCACTTATCTCTGAAGCTTTCTGCATTTCCCGCATTTCAGGTCTTGTCTGGATCTGACTGCACAAGTATTTTGTCAGGAGAAAAGTCGAATTTTACAGAAAAGCTGTCGGTAAAGCGATTAAAGTCACACGTTGGGCACTTAATTCACTAATAACTCAAAAAAATTCCTACTTTTGTACCGGATAAGTTGGATGCATCCATTTACAGTCTCTCAGCCTAGATCCATTATACCTAAAGTTGAAGAATTGCGCTGGTACATGATTTCTGAGACACGGATGAGCTGGGAAAAGGTACCGCCTAAAAGAAGTGCTTTCGTACCTACAATGACGAGTCAACTCTCAGGTTATGAGCTGTACCCAAAACGATAAATCATGGCTCCTGGCCCATTCTTCACTTGATGAGATGCTCGAGTGTGGAAGAAGTGATAGAGTTCACTGTATAAATGTTCAACCAAAAATCTACATTGTACAGATGTGTGAGTGAGGACGAAAAGGATGAACTCTGTGATTATTATTCTTGTACTGTACCGGACTTAACAGAATATGACAGTCAAGATGATGACAATTAGTAATTTATTAAAGGTCGTTATATTAGTATTATCTCTATATATTTTTGTAATCTCAGTATAAAACTTAATATCTTTTATCTACTATGGAACTATCCAAGAAAAATGCATTTGAAATCTCTGAGAAATTATTGACTTTATTTAATGTTGCTTTGACCAAAGTTTAAGGCCTAAAAGCTAGCGTTAAAATGAGACCTTGAAAATTCAAGATTGGTCAATAAATAACAGAGACACGGAAGATTTTATAAAATTAATTGGTGGCCATCATCATGGTATCTTCAATACAACACACACGCACCTTAGAATGACTTCTTAAAAATTATTCATGAATAGGGAATTTCTGATGAAAACAACAGTCACGTTTAATTACTAACACAGGTGTTGCATGGCCTGCAACGTGATCGTAATGGGATTCAACGTGGAGCAAAACAAAACTCAACATTAGTATATGACTTGTATTTTCCTTCACCTTATATAAACTGGCAGATGTACATACAAGTATGTACACTACGTACAGAGGTGGAATAGGAAGTGCACCACACGGTGACAAAAGATGGCAGAAGCAGAAGCCAAAGAATTCACCGTAATCAACCAGCAGCTCAGACAAGTCTGTCGGTTCGCTTAACACAAGTGAACCACGTTGCTTTAACTATACGGGCTTGTCTGTGATTCGTCAGTGAACCAAGATACTGATTTAACCACGGATACCCTATTGATTATTAAACCCTCAGCACCCGGTTCGCTGGTTGGGTGGTAGCCTATATGGGAGTGTGACATACGCTGAATAAAAAATAACACACTCATAGCATGCCACACCTTTTCATATTTAAACCTGCCAGGAAATTAACCATAGGTTCATTGCATCTGCTCACTCTTTCTAGAAAATAAGTTGTTTTTAATCAGTACACAATATAGACTTCTCTTTTATGCTACGATTTCAAAAAGAATGAGATGCACGAAATATATAGACTGAAAAAACGTAGTCACGAATTAAAATTCGTAAGGGAAAGCAGATTATGGCGTGAGAGCGAGAGTGTGAACACCGGATATATGAGGCACTTAAGATTACAAATGTTGGACGAGGCTCATATTACCAGCAGGGAAGGCAGGAAAAGATGATGGAACGAAACTTCGGAAAGAAGCAAATTTTCTAATTTATAAAGAAGTGGTTAGTCAGAGATGAGAGGAGCAACATATTAATAGATGCGCGCAGGAATATTCAATTCAATTAATTTTAAAGCCCATGCCAAGAGAACAAGAGTAGAACAAAGAGTATAAGAGCACCTTGGCAGGAGGGAATTATACCAATCATAATATGATACTTGTGCAGAACAACCACTGTGAAAAAAATAGTGAAATTCCAAGCGGTTTAACTATTTTTTCACAGTGGTTCTGCATATTGTGATATCACCTGTTTACTTTGATTTTATTGCATCAGTATGATACTTGTGCTACACGTCAACACCATGGTATGCTAATATAACGTTCGTCTTCTTCTATTGCCTTATTTTCAGAAATAACCTGTTTGACATGACCTGCTTCGAGTATTGATCCCCGCCCATCTATGACTCGATCTTCAGCTACTGAAGCTCACTTCTGGCAAACAGGTCTCCGTCTTCATGCTTCTGTTTCAGGCTAAGACAGTAACGAGCGCCTATCAAGGCTGATGGTCTCAGTACCCCAAATTAAATCTCCACTTGTAATAAAGTTGGTAGAATTACCGACAATATGTAAAGTAAAAGGACACAAGTGCAACTAATTTGACATTTAATGTGGCAACGTTTCGCTCTCCAGGAGCTTTATCAAGCCATTACAAACAATACACGGACACAGAGGGTATATAAAGGCTCAGAGTGAGGTGAATACTAGTGAGGTACCATTTCGATGTTCACTAGTGGTAGTAGTAGTAGTAGTAGTAGTTGTAGTGGTAGTGACAAAAGTAATACAATATGGTAGAGCAATTAATTCGTACATGAGTAAAAGGATATAAAAGCTATTACTTGGGTAACATAAAAATAGGTTGGACAAATATAAACTGGAATGAGGCAGCTTGTTTCAGTGTTCACTCTCTGTGCTTTGTGTAGTATAACAGGAGAGACTATGTGATGGCAGGGTTTACTGTTTTCAGGAGGATTCTTGCTAAGACTTCGGAGAAGGTGAAGCTGCCGTTGTTTTGTTTAATTGTATTCGAAACAGCGATCAGTGCTGATTCAAGGCACTTGCGTGTGCGGAAATTATTTTCTTTTATCACTAATTGGGCGTCTCTGAATTTCATAAGATGATTGGTGGAATTTCGGTGTTGTACACAGGCGTTGTTTAAGTTGTCGTTCCTACATGCGTATATGTGTTCATTGAGGCGGGTGTCGAGGTTTCTTGCTGTTTCACCTACGTAGATCTTGTCACAGCCTCCACAGGGTATAGTGTAAACTCCTGCATTGACTGGTTCGTGGTGCTTGGGTTTTGTCCTGGTTAGATCCTTTATTGAAGTGGTAGAAGCGATGGCGACTCTGGTGTTAGCTTGTGAAAGTACTTTTGAGACGTTTAGTGCAACCTGGCTGTTGGGAAGAATTATAACTTTGTTGGGAGCGGTGTTGATGCGTGGAGAATTCATGATCTGAAGAGCTCTTTTCTTGCAGTCTTTGATGAAAAAAGAAGGAAATTGTAACTCAGTGAATGTTTGGTGAATGTAAGTACATTCCTCGTCAAGAAACTCAGGACTACAAATTCTGTATGCTCTTAGGAAAAACCCGATGATGATGCCTCTTTTGGTCTTGGTATCTTGACTGGAATAGAAGTGTGTGAGATCATTTTTATTGGTGGGTTTCCGATAAACTTGAAATCTTAGGTTGTTGTCTACTTTGTGAATGAGGACGTCGAGGAAAGGTAGCTTGTCATTGGACTCTTCTTCTAGTGTAAACTGGATCGCTGGTTCAACTGCGTTGAGCCTTGCCTGAAGATCCCGTACATCAAAACGTTTTGGAGTTATTACGAGGACATCGTCCACGTAACGTAACCAAGTGACGCTTGAAGGGATGATGTTGGCGAAGTGTTCGGACTCTAGGTGTTCCATGTATAAGTTGGCTAGGACGGCACTTATTGGGGACCCCATTCCCATGCCGTAGGTTTGTTTGTAGAGCTTGTTATTGAAGGAAAAACAGTTGAAGTTAACACAGAGTTCAATCAACAAAGTTATAATTCTTCCCAACAGCCAGGTTGCACTAAACGTCTCAAAAGTACTTTCACAAGCTAACACCAGAGTCGCCATCGCTTCTACCACTTCAATAAAGGATCTAACCAGGACAAAACCCAAGCACCACGAACCAGTCAATGCAGGAGTTTACACTATACCCTGTGGAGGCTGTGACAAGATCTACGTAGGTGAAACAGCAAGAAACCTCGACACCCGCCTCAATGAACACATATACGCATGTAGGAACGACAACTTAAACAACGCCTGTGTACAACACCGAAATTCCACCAATCATCTTATGAAATTCAGAGACGCCCAATTAGTGATAAAAGAAAATAATTTCCGCACACGCAAGTGCCTTGAATCAGCACTGATCGCTGTTTCGAATACAATTAAACAAAACAACGGCAGCTTCACCATCTCCGAAGTCTTAGCAAGAATCCTCCTGAAAACAGTAAACCCTGCCATCACATAGTCTCTCCTGTTATACTACACAAAGCACAGAGAGTGAACACTGAAACAAGCTGCCTCATTCCAGTTTATATTTGTCCAACCTATTTTTATGTTACCCAAGTAATAGCTTTTATATCCTTTTACTCATGTACGAATTAATTGCTCTACCATATTGTATTACTTTTGTCACTACCACTACAACTACTACTACTACTACCACTAGTGAACATCGAAATGGTACCTCACTAGTATTCACCTCACTCTGAGCCTTTATATACCCTCTGTGTCCGTGTATTGTTTGTAATGGCTTGATAAAGCTCCTGGAGAGCGAAACGTTGCCACAATAAATGTCAAATTAGTTGCACTTGTGTCCTTTTACTTTACAAATCTCCACTTCTTGCAGTGTCTTATATTTTATAATATTTGCATTAGACTGAAGAAACCGCCAAAGATGGCGAAAAATTTAGCAATAAAGACTCGAATGTATCTGACTCATCAGAAAAGAAATAGCATCAGTGAAAAGAATACGAGAATACTACGAGCAGACTGCTGGAACATGCATTAAATTATCTCTGTAATCAGTAATTTTCTATTTAGTAGATTTTCTTAATGAGCGTTGCAGAACAATAGTTAAAAACTACCTAAAAGTAATTCTGACACGTTCCTTAACCTACTCCTCTTTTATTAACACATCATGCGGTGGTGACCACTTTTCGATTTTTAAGAGTATGGAGAATATCAGATAATTTAAACAAGATTACTCTTAATATAATTTGCTAAGCTTAATTAATTTTTACGGTATGTCCCTTGTGAATGTTCTGTAGCAGGAGTGCAACTAATGTGCAACTAATGCAACATTTTTCTGTCCCATGGTTTATATTGGATCCTAGTGACTTGACCTCTGCCAAAACTGTCTTCCTTTCTTCAAGCCTTCACAGACGCCGTCTTATTGTGGCAACGTATCGCTCTCTAGGAGCTTTGTCAAGTCAGTACGGCTCGATGAAGCTCCTGATGGAGCAAAACGTTGCAGCAATAAAATGTCACATTAGTTGCACATATGTACTTTACCTAACATATTGTCGGTAATTCTACCAACATTATTACACGAGTTTCTTGGCAGTGCAAAGAAACCCAGTTCTCACACTTTCTAACTTCAAAGTGTTGCTATAAAGGAGGGTTCTTTGCGTCAAAGACGCTGTTTGAAGAGGCCAGAATCACAGAAACTCATACATACTACATCAAATTATATTACAAAAATAAAATTGAAAAATTCATTTAAGTTAGGTTTTTATTTCCATCACTGGTGAATATTCAACTACATTTCTTTTTTGTTTTGGTCTTTAATTCAGAAAGAAGCAATTTAAAATAAAATGTTGATAAAATAATTAACTTTGAATTTGTTTATTATTCTATATCTCAGAAATTTACGTATGTTACTGAAGCATGTTTCCGCATATTTGTCAAGAGAGGAGAAACAGTCTTCAAACATATAACAGCCATTCATTACCTTATATTAAATGTCACAACTAGCACATTCTTATACCGCTAGTTGCAACAGTCATTAGGCTAGCACGCTGCCATACTGTGTTATATTGTCATAAAAATAGCACCTCAATATTTACAGTATCACCAGTCATTTGCTGTATCCAGTATCAACATGTCCATTAAGACTGCATCTTGCTACTTCCATTGTCATTAGGGTTATTAAGCTAACACTAGGCTGCTTATGCAGTCACCAGAATCAATTAGCTAGCAAATAGTTACTGTCACCATAGTCATTAAGCAAATGCCTTGCTATTTATAGTGTCACAACAGTCATTAAGCTAGCACTTTGATACTTTGAGTTCCACTACAGTCCAGCTAGTCCCTTGCTACTTGCATTATCACCATAGTTATTAAACTAGCATCTTGCTACTTACAGTAACCATTAGAAACATTAACCTAGCACATGGCAACGTATATTGTCACCACAGTCATTAAGCCAGCACCATGCTAATTTCAGTATCTTCACAGTCATTAAGCTAGCAGTTTGCTACTTAAAGTGTCACTAGAGTCATAAACTTTTTTTTTACTTTATTTAAAAAACGCAGTATACAGTATACATGTATATCATACATAATTGACATAATCACAATACATGAACCATTTACAAGAAAACAAAATTCCAGATAACTAATGGATATCATACATCAAAAATTGCTACTTTTTTTTGTTTGTTTGTTTATTTTAATTAAAAAACATACAGTGTTTACATGAGTAATACATCATACAAGAACAGAAAGATGAATCCAAGGTAAAAGACAATGAAGACTTCCACCTCCTCGGAGGAGGAAAACTAACCCTGATAGAATGAATAAACTCATAGTATAAAACTCACTATCCAACATAAGAACATAAGAACATAAGAAAGGAGGAACACTGCAGCAGGCCTGTTGGCCCATACTAGGCAGGTCCTTTACAATTCATCCCACTAACAAACATTTGACCTACCCAATTTTCAATGCTACCCAAGAAATAAGCTCTGATGTGCAAATCCCACTCAAATCCAACCCATCCCACTCATGTATTTATCCAACCTAAATTTGAAACTACCCAAAGTCCTAGCCTCAATAACCCAACTAGGTAGACTGTTCCACTCATCTACTACCCTATTTCCAAACCAATACTTTCCTATGTCCTTTCTAAATCTAAACTTATCTAATTTAAATCCATTACTGCGGGTTCTCTCTTGGAGAGATATTCTCAAGACCTTGTTAATATCCCCTTTATTAATACCTATCTTCCACTTATACACTTCGATCAGGTCTCCCCTCATTCTTCGTCCAACAAGTGAATGTAACTTAAGAGTCTTCAATCTTTCTTCATAAGGAAGATTTCTAATGCTATGTATTAATTTAGTCATCCTACGCTGAATGTTTTCTAACGAATTTATGTCCATTCTGTAATATGGAGACCAGAATTGAACTGCATAATCTAGGTGAGGCCTTACTAATGATGTATAAAGCTGCAGTATGACCTCTGGACTTCTGTTGCTTACACTTCTTGATATAAATCCCAGTAATCTATTTGCCTTATTACGTACGCTTAGGCATTGCTGTCTTGGTTTAAGGTTGCTGCTTACCATAACCCCCAAGTCCTTTTCGCAATCTGTATGGTTAAGTTCTACATTATTTAACTTATAAGTGCTAGGGTTATGGACACTCCCGAGCTTCAGAACCTTGCATTTATCTACATTGAACTGCATCTGCCACTTTTCTGACCAAGAGTAGAGTTTGTCTAAATCCTCCTGAAGTTCCCTAACATCTACGTTTGAATCAATTATCCTACCTATCTTCGTGTCATCGGCGAATTTGCTCATATCACTAGTAATTCCTTCATCAAGATCATTGATATATATTATAAACAACAACGGGCCCAAGACTGATCCCTGTGGAACGCCACTTGTTACCGATCCCCACTCGGATTTAACCCCATTTATGGACACTCTCTGCTTCCTGTCTGTGAGCCATGATTCAATCCACGAGAGCACCCTTCCCCCAATGCCATGAGCTGCTACTTTCTTCAACAGTCTTTGGTGCGGAACTCTATCAAATGCCTTACTAAAATCTAAGTAAATAATATCAAATTCTTTATCGTGGTCAACAGCCTCAAAAGCTTTACTGAAGAAAGTTAATAAATTAGTTAGACAAGACCGGCCTCTTGTGAATCCATGCTGAGTATCATTAATCAAGCTATGCTTATCGAGATGGCTTCTTATAATCTCAGCTATAATTGACTCTAGTAATTTGCCTACAATTGAGGTCAGGCTTATTGGGCGGTAATTTGACGGTAACGACTTGTCCCCTGTTTTAAAAATAGGAATTACATTAGCCATCTTCCACATATCAGACACTGCACCTGTTTGAAGAGATAAATTAAAAATATTAGTTAATGGTTCACAGACTTCCATTTTGCATTCCTTTAGAACCCTTGAAAAAACCTCATCAGGACCCGGTGACTTATTTTGCTTCAGTCTGTCTATCTGCTTCACAACCATTTCACTAGTGACTGTGATGTTACATAATTTATCTTCTTCTGATCCACTATAAAAATTAATTACCGGAATATTATTAGTGTCTTCCTGTGTAAAAACCGAGAGAAAATAATTATTTAAAATCGAGCACATTTCATTCTCTTTGTCAGTAAGATGCCCATAGTTATTTTTAAGGGGACCTATCTTATCTCTGACTTTTGTTCTATAGACCTGGAAAAAACTTTTTGGGTTAGTTTTAGAATCCCTAGCAACTTTAATTTCATAGTCCCTTTTAGCTTTTCTTATCCCCTTTTTAATGTCCCTCTTAATGTCAATATACTGATTCATAAGATGACCCTCGCCTCTTTTGATACGCCTATAAATTCCTTTCTTATGCCCTAGTAGATATTTCAGCCTATTATTCATCCATTTTGAGTCATTTCTATTTGATCTAATTTCCTTATAAGGGATAAACGTTCTTTGAGCAGCATGTATTGTGTTCAGAAAACTGTCATATTGATAGCTCTCTTCGTTACCCCAGTCAACAGATGATAAGTGTTCTCTAAGCCCATCGTAATCTGCTAAGCGAAAATCTGGGACTGTTACTGAGTTATCCCTACTATCATACTTCCATTCAATTCTACATGTAATTGATTTGTGGTCGCTGGCACCCAGTTCCTCTGAAACTTCTAAATTATTAACAAGGGATTCATTGTTTGCCAGAACTAAGTCAAGCAGGTTATTACCCCTTGTAGGTTCTGTCACAAACTGCTTCAAAAAACAATCCTGAACTACTTCTAAGAAATCGTATGATTCTAAATTCCCAGTTAAGAAATTCCAATCAATATGACTAAAGTTAAAGTCTCCTAGAATTACTACATTATCGTGCCTTGTGGCCCTAACAATTTCCTCCCATAGTTGTCTCCCCTGGTCCCTATCTAAATTTGGGGGACGGTATATCACACCTAAAATTAATTTTTCATGCCCCTCTGAAAATTCTATCAGAGGGGCATGAAAAATTAATTTTATTGGAAGTACATAATTGGTGATTATGACTGATAACAAAAACTTTTGTATGAAAACACACATCAAAAAGGAACAATGTACGACAAGTAACATAAAACTCATTTAACATCAGGTATATGTTCTGTTGTGCTATTAATTTAAGTTAGATAACTCCCTATAACAAAGTACAGTTATAAAATCGTTTATGTTGCACTGAGAATAGAAAAATTTGAATACAGCCTATAAGGTGGGTACATAATTTTTACATGGCCTCCAGATTATGTATTATTATATTCAAAAGGTAAGATGACACTAAAGGTGTCAGTTGTAATACCTAACTACCCTGGAAATAAATGGTATAAAATACCGACACAATGGCAATATAAACACAAATGCAGTATAATGTGATCCTTTATTGACTACGTTTCGCCCACACAGTGGGCTTTTTCAAGTCACAAACAGAACTACCTGGGGTGGAAGGAACGCGAGTATTTATAGTCCAGCTGAGGTCAGGTGAAGAATGCTGCATCTGATGATGTACCGAGTTGGGTTGTAGAGTCTAAAAACTTGGGTAGCTTGGAAAGGAGATTGAATAAGTTGTGAGCAGACCTTCTGCAGTGTTCTTATGTGGGATAGCGATGAAGAAGTTTCTTGGATTCTTCCGAAGAATCCTGGAATCATCACTCATTTCTATATCCGACAACTTCAACCAGAATAGTGGCTTCTATAACATAGCTGAACCACTTGCCAAGAAACTTCTTCATCGCTATCCCACATAAGAACACTGTAGAAGGTCTGCTCACAACTTATCCAATCTCCTTTCCAAGCTACCCAAGTTTTTAGACTCTACAACCCAACTCGGTACATCATCAGATGCAGCATTCTTCACCTGACCTCAGCTGGACTATAAATACTCGCGTTCCTTCCACCCCAGGTAGTTCTGTTTGTGACTTGAAAAAGCCCACTGTGTGGGCGAAACGTAGTCAATAAAGGATCACATTATACTGCATTTGTGTTTATATTGCCACCTAACTACCCTAACGGTTAATATGCTCATCGAATAGCATATTAGTCTTAACATTACCAGTGAGAAGACTTCTGCATGCCCCCCCCCCCGTTGAATCTATTTCATTACATCAACACATTATCATCAAATTCTTAAGAATATAAAGGCATTTATAATTATTAAGTAATTTGTTAAAACCACAGTAGTAGCTAACTGTGCATTCCTTTGTAAAATTTTCCCGACAAAGCTATATGGGCTGGTCGTTTAACAAAAGGCGTCCCAAAGGATTGGTTATTTATTACAGGCCATTCGTGATGCTTAAAAAATACACTATCAACAATAACGCTAATTAATTGAGTCTGACGTCAGTGTGACAGTTATATATTACAATATGAACGTGCCATTACAGACACTGGAAAAGACCCACAAGGACACCTCCCGTTACGAATAAACCATTACCAAAATATTATTTATTTATTTATTTTTTAATTTATGTATATACTCAAAAAAACCCATTCACTGCTGTGTTTATTATAATTTATCAACAAAATAATTTCTTTCTCATCCGTTTTTCAGGATTTCTATACCAAATACCAATTACTCAACACATACTCAACACATAGCAAACTTTCAAAAGCATATAGCCTATACCATAATTACAAACACACTTGGACACGCAACCTTTCATTCCAAGAATCTTAACGTGTCTTGAGAAGTGCCACAGGACGGGTCCAGCCCCTCGGTGCCTTACCCTCGTCTCAGTTGCAATAATCCCCGTACCGTAAAACTTTTATAGTTTACCGGGAATGCGGATCCCCACCTCCCACCGTAAATTATTCTATTCCTACAAACCGTTCTATAAATACCCGCTGCAATTGCCCTGATCCTAACCGGTGCCTCAGTTTCCCTCATACCCCATGAGCTATAAAGGAAATCCACCACCACATACCGGATTGCTCTTTTTACCTCGCTGGATTCTCCGCTGACATCCAAGGATAATGCACGGAGAGTTGAGATGCGTTTCCTACTTATCAACCTTAAAACCCTGTTCAACCACGTACGAACGTCCTCCAAAGCATCACAAAAATAAACAGCATGGTATGCAGTTTCTTCCAAACCACAATGTGTGCAATGCGCCTCTCCTGCCAAACCCATCCTGTTTAAAACTGATTTTGAGGCTAAAATACCCATAATAAATTTAAATACTACTTCACGAACCTTCGGTGCTAATTGAAGCTTACAGAACTCATCCCATATTTCTTTCCAATTATACAACGGAAAAGCAGAAACCCCTTGCACAGGTGTCCTATGCCAACATCTCACAATCTGCCCCGCCCTAATTCTTTTAACATTTTTCAATTTGAGCAACAGTCGCAATATATCCTCACATTCAAATAAGGCTTTACCACTCCACCATTTACATACATCCGCGATTACCCTACCTACCCTTTCTCCTCTCTCTCCACCCTTACTCAGAAATGGCTGCTTTACATACAGAGCCTTTGCCCGTGGTCCCAAAGCCATGAGACCTAGTCCCCCAAAACGTACATGTGTCATAATCACCTCCCGACTCAACCAAGCCCTCCCATAGTTCCATACATACCTTAATACCCATCTTTGCAGCTCTTGAATATCCGTGTCCCTTAAGGGATATACCTCCGCCACACCCCATACCTTGCTATAAACGAGAGAATTGACTACCACTGCCCGTTGTTGCAAAGAAACAGTACCAGCCCTTAACCCTTTAAGTCGGTCTACAGCCTTTTTGACCACCATTTCAGAATTTACCCTATGTCCCTCCATCTCATCCGCCATGTATACAATCCCACAAATTTTTAATTGAACCACTACCGACCAACCATACCTTTCGCCCAACCCCTACCCCCTACCCACGTTCCTGCCTCCAATAATTTCGATTTCGCTCTGTTAACACGCATCCCTGTTACTTCAAGAAAACCCGCAACAACCCTTCCTACAATTCGCAAATCCTCCTCCCCATTTATCAAAATTGTTGTATCATCCACATAACCGATTATGCACGCACTCTTATTACTCTGTACCCCACCCCCAAACTTGTCATCCACCTTATCGTAAAAAGGGTTTTGCGCACAGGCAAAAAGCAACTATGACAGAGGGCAAAATTGCCTCAAGCCCCGTTCCATACGTACAGGTTGCCCTAATTTACCATTCACCTGTACTTTTACTAGTGCTGACTCATACAAGGTATCGACCCATCTTACTATTCTTTCCCCAAAACCCTGTTTTATTAATATGAGCATTAATAAATCTCTGTCGCCACAATCATAAGCATTTTGCCAGTCGAGACCTAAAACACCTCCCCCTGACAATCCCCCAAGAATTCCCTAATCCGTCTATGTCCGTCTCTCATACTTCTGTCAGGTATACCTATTTGTCCCTTATGAGTAACCCATCCAATGACTTTCCTCATCCTGTTGCCTAACACTTTCGCGAAAATTTTATAGACTGAAGACATGAGGGAAATTGCCCTATATGCACTCAGACCCCTGCCTTCCCCTTTTTTGGGCACTAACACCACAACCCCTGTACGCTGGGACATGCCCATACTCCCCAATTCAAGCATACAATTCAACACCTCAACCAAGCTTTGTTTGATGATTTCCCAATGTATTCTATAAAATTCATTGGATATACCATCTATGCCTGGTGCTTTTCCTTTACTCAACTTGAAAATCGCCTCTTCAATTTCCTCTACATGTATCCTACCTTCTAATGCATCCCGATCCTTTGCACTTATGACTTTTCTGAAATTCCCCCCCAGCAGACTCCCCTCATGATCCCTTCCCGCTCTTCGTCGAAGCTTTTCCTCAAACCAAAGGTCAGTATAATGACTCATGCTGTTCGTATTAGTCAGTACTTAACCAGTGCAATACCCGCTCAAATCAGAGCATACCTCCAAATTCAAAAGGGATGTCGCCTGCTGTCTAGCCCTAAATTTCCGTAGGACAAAACCCGAAGGCTTGTCTCCCCAGAGTACCTCTTCCATCCCTGCCTTGATTCGAATCGCATCAAATCTCTCGTTATGTAATTCGGCTAATTGATTGCGCAAAAGCTTAATTTGTTCATACTCACCACCTCCGTCCCTTGTATAATAAGCATTCAGCTGTCCCTCCAGGTAATTTTGTAGCCCATATCTCCACCTCGCTTCTTCCTTACCCCGTGTCCTATAAAAAATTCGCTATTCCTGGTTTAGCACACATTTCCCACCAATCTAACAAGCATCCCCAATCCTTCCGGGTTTCCCAAAGTATGTTCCACCAAACCCGAAAGGTAGACCCCGCCCCTTCTTCCTCTAAAAGCCTTACATTTAGTTTCCAATAACAGGGATAAAACTGTACCATTCCTTCCCAATCCAAGGTTGCTATCACTGCATGGTGATCCGAGATTCCCATATCAAGAGTTTGAACTCGCCTTACTTCAATGTTTCGTGTTACATAAATTCTGTCTAGTCTTGTTGCGTAGCCTCTGCGAACAAAAGTGTGTTCCACCCCCCACCCACCCCCTCCCACCACATCATAGAAACCTGCGTCCCCAAGCAGATTACGTAGGACGGGTAAAACACACCCTGCCCCCCTTGGCTCAACATCACCATGACGGATAACACAATTCCAGTCCCCGCCCAAGACTGATATTAAAGGTAAACCTCTAGTATGATACGTTAAAGTGTTAAGAAATCTATTTTAACTTTGACTTTGCTATCCACAGGCATATAAACTCCTAGAAAAGTAACTCTAACCCCACCCCATGAACCATCCACCCTTACCACCCTTCCACCCCCCCTCCTCCTATCCCAAAACATTCCAAGGGCTGGACTCTTTCACTGCAATAGCCACTCCACCTTTGAATTTTAATGAATTACTCACATACATGTAATAACCTTTCAACCTCAATTCTCTACCATACTTATTTATAATTGTGCTACTGTATAAAGCAAACATCCACGTCATAACGTCTCAAAAACCACTCCATCCATACTTTTTTAAACTTTGTCTTTAAGCCGTTGGCATTAATGGTAACACACAGGAATTTATAGGTAAGGAGGTTTTTCTCTATGCTTATGGGTCTTTCCCAGTCCTACACGCATCTTTGGTTGTCCGACTTTGGTAGACTTTTTCTCGATACTCCTCCCCCTCCCCCAGCTCACTACCCAATTTTTGATGCCTTACAACTTCCCCTTCCACGGGGGGCAGCTCAGCCACTTTCGCCTACGTTTTCTTCCCCGAGAATTGACCAGGCGTCAATACCTCGTCCATGTCTGATACTCCCGCCGGTCTTTTGCGAGAGCCTGCATCCACAAGCATATCCTCGCCAGACTTTTCATCCTGGTGAACCTCCACCACCACCTCCTGCTTCCCTATAACCGAGATGTTGTCTTGCAACTTCGTGTTAGATGATTCCTCACAACACGCTGTTTGATCTTCAGGACCACTCACTGCTTCATCTAAAAGGTCATGCAACACATCCTCCAGCAAATTAACTTGCGTCAGATCCTCGGAACTTATAGGCTCTACAGAAAACGTTGGCTCTGTTGTATCATTCCCTGACAGGGTGGCGCACATCGTAGATTGCGTGTCCTGGTCATTCATTTCATCACTCCAAAGTTTATGAACATACCCTGCATAGGAACTAGGTTCAGGTACAACAGCCTCAGCCTGTTGACTCACAGGTGAAGGGTCCCTAGAACGTACAACCGGTCGGGGGGGGGGGGACTGGGCAGCCAGGTGCTCATAAGAATTGCATAATCTTCACGTCTTCTTTTGGCCTGCATAATGTACAAATACCTGGGTTCTGTATTTCTCAAGGCGTATGAAAGATGGGATGGGTTGTCGGAGCATCATCTTGATGGTAAAAGAGCCCTCCGGGAGCCCCTCGTAAGGGCCCTCTCTCCACACACCCCTGGTCGCTGCATGCACCATACCATACCTGCCAAAAACTTCTCGCAGATCGTATTCCTCTGCCTCAAATGGTACGTTTCTTACCCTAACCCAAGTAACATATGTTGATACATCGTGCAGGCATACCTCTACAGCTCTATTTACCACCATTCTCCTCTCTTGAAAGGTTTGTACAATCTTGTTGTAGAAGTCGGCATTCACGAATTTTACGAATATCCTCTTCATTCCATTCAGCGCTACTCTATAAAGTTCCTCATTAGGGATGCCGTAGATGTCACGAAGTATGCAAGGCATTAATGTGTGCATCGTAGATCCATTCAGGGAACCATGGGTAAAATCAACACAGACTGTGCTCACTCTCCGACCTTGTCATTCCGCCATCTTGTGAAAATGTAGTTCACAGTCCGCCGCTAGTTGGGAGCCAAAGCAAGCTCAGAGTGCGTCCTTCCAGCCCGCAGGTTGAGAGACAAAATAGGTGGAGTCATAAACTAGCACCCTGCAACATTCATTGTTTCAATAGCCATAAAGCTGCCACCACCGTGCTACGAAAAGTACACCATAGTGATTAGGCTAGCACATTGGTGTGATTACTATCATCACAGACATTAAGCTATCCCCTTGCTACAGATAGTATTACCACTGTCATTCTGCTACCAGTAATGTGAACAGAACCATTAAGCTAGCACCTTGCTGCTTCCGTTGTCACCACAGTCATTAAAAGATCTCCATACTAATTATTATGTCTCACGAAATCGTTATGACACGATTGCAAACAAATCATACCAAGGGTGGGGTTTGTACCCGCGATCAGAGAGTCACAAAACTCCAGACCGTCGCATTAGCCACTGGAGCAGCTGGCTTCAATAAGATTCATCCAACTAGGTATATTTCTGCACCATAGGAAGGTTACCATCGGCACCACTGTGTTAATTATGGTGCCTGTGACGGGTTGTACATCACTGCAATGACTACCTTATATCCCCCAGACTGAACTGTACCTACTATGTAGTCCTTTTCGCTCATTTGGTCCATTCCTTTCACTTCTCAAATCCCTCTTCCTTTTTAATGAGCAGTGCCCTCCTTCTCCCCCTCTGCTCCCTCTATCTTTCCTTAAGAAATGATATCTGGATTGGAAGATTGCGTCTGTTATCACCCTGGTGAGTTTCATTTCTCTGAGTGCTATGATGTCTGGGGACGTCTCCTTGACTCTTTCATGCCACTTCTCACATTTTTTTGTTATTCTATCCGCATTTGTATACCAAACCTTCAACTTCTTTTCGGAAACTGGGGTCTGGGGTTTACGTTGGGGATGAGGAAGCGACAGACCTGGCAGGAAACTATGGGAGGGGGCTGTGGGGGTGGAGTTTGTGATGAAGAGGGTATGGGCAGTGGGTACAGTGTGTGCGTTTTGGGTTAGATTGGTTGCATTGGGGATGTCTTGCTTAGGGTCTTGTGTATGTGTTTCTGAGGGAGGTTATATTTGCTCTTCCTCCTGAGTCTGGGTTCTCCGGCTCATCTCTATCTTTGCCTCTCTTTCCTCCTTGTTAATTTGTACCCTCTCTTTCAGTTTCTGCTGTCCTTCTTGTGTTCTGTCACAGTCGAGGTACATTCTCCAGTACTTTTGGTATGTCCCTTAGTTGTGTTTTCTCCTGCAGGAGCCTGTTTTGAGCAGATTCTGCCTTGAGAATCACTTTGACTCGCCGTTTTTTTCTTCTTGCAAACCCTCCTCTTCTCAGAAAAATTGTCAGCTGGGTTATGCCGTCCTCTCTTATTGCTTTCATGATACTTTCAATTGCATTTTTCTCCCCATCAACTTTCTGGAGCCTATAAACAAAAACCGACCTCTCCTTTTCATCGTCCCACTGCATTTCCCTTTGCATCTCCTGAGTCAGTTTAGTTGCTTCCATTGTGATGTCCTTAGTATGTGTGTATGCACCAGGAGATGGGAATGTGCGGGTTAAGAATACCTTTGTTAGGGAGGAGTTAATCTATTTTCTTAGGTATTTGACTGCATTGGCTTTAATGGGAGGAGACTAGAACTGTGTGATTAGGAGGGGGGATGTTGCACTGAGGGGGGAGGCAGAGCATTATTCTCTAGTGCTGAATGAACTGGTGCACGATGTGAACTTGAAGGATGTGTGTGATAGGACTGTGATGGTGACTGGTCATACTTTTATGAGGGGGGTATGGGCATGCTTGTATCGGATTTATGTGACGTCTTGTGTGAAAATACGTTCTTTCCTTCAATCTCTTCTCTATCTGATGTCCCTGTGCTAGTGGTCTGTCATTTTCCCTCCTCAGCTTTTCCTGGGCATTGCTGTGGTCTGTTAGGGCCTCTGCATATAGCTTAGCTCTTTCATTTTCATCAGTATCCTCGTTTGTTTCCGTTGCATTCCTCGTCCTTTCATGGGCTCCACAGTGGTCTGATAGGTCCTCTGTGTACAGTATAACTCCTTTTTTCCGTAAAGTCCCCTCGTTTGTGACTGATATAGCAGTTCCTGGAGTCATTCCCATACTGTTCTTTGCTTCTTTCGACTGTTTCAGATTTTTTAGTTCCTCTACTGAGCTCTGTATGTGTCTTTTGCTGCTGTGGCTTGCAGCTCCTATTTCCTGCCCTCTGGAGCTATCACCTTTTATATTTTATTGCTAAGCTCTTCCAGCTTCCTTCTCCACTCTTCTTCCCTTTCCACGAGGTCTGCCACCCAGTCTTTCCTCCCATGCTCATCTGCCAGTCCCCTGGTTCTCTGTCCTGCTCAATGGCAACCCAATTTTTTTTCTTTTGGGTCACCACCGCAAGAAAACATTATGGTATTTTCCTGTGGTCGTTTGTGATGTGTGTTCGTGAGTGTGAGTGTGTGTGTGTGTGTGTGTGTGTGTGTGTGTGTGTGTGTGTGTGTGTGTGTGTGTTTGTGTGTGTGTGTGTACTCACCTAGTACTCATCTAGTGTGTGTGTGTGTGTGTGTGTGTGTGTATGCATGTGTGTGTGTGTGTGTGTATGTGTGTGTGTGTGTGTGCATGTGTGTGTGTTTATGTGTGTGTTTGTGTGTGTGTGTGCAGGTGTTTGTTGGAGGGAAGGACAGGGGAAGGGAGGTAGGGACAGACGGGAGAGGGATAGAGAGTTAGAAGGGGAGACAGTGGTAGAGGAGGAGAGAGATGAGGGGAACGATAGAGGAGTAAGAGGAAAGAGGGGGAAGGAAGAGAGGGAAAGGCAAAGGGGGTAGAGAGGGAGAGGGAGATATAGGGCGAGGGAGAGGAAAGGGAGGGAGAGAATGGGAGGAGGAGGAGGAGGTAGAGGAAGAGGCGGAGGAGCAAGAGAGAGAGAGAGAGAGAGAGAGAGAGAGAGAGAGAGAGAGAGAGAGAGAGAGAGAGAGAGAGAGAGAGAGAGAGAGAGAGAGAGAGAGAAAGAGAGAGTGATAGTGTGTGATAGAGTGTAAGAGTATGAGAGTTTGTTGTGGAGAATGTGTGTATGAGGAAAAGGGCGGCGACGCCTGCCCAAAGGCGAGGGAAAATGGAGTGGATGGATGTGACTAAGGGTACAGGGAGTGGAAGGAATAATAAGCAATGCGAAAACAGGGCTTGAGGTGAAGAGTAAAGTGAGTAAAGTAAGTTTAGCGATCGACAGGGTGCCCATCATTAAATCAGTACCTTGGTTCATTGGCCAATCACAGGTAAGCCCTCCAAAGCTGAAGCAATATGGTTCACTTTCAGTAAGAATTGGCAGACTTGCCTACCTGCTTGTTGATTGTGGTGCAATCTCCCTCGCTTCTGCTTTGTCATCTGTCACTGTCGTGCACACTTATTATTATGCTACCTGTACACATTGTACATAGTGTACATACCTGGGGTGAAGACAAATATACATTATAGTTTACTGCTGAGTTTGTTTGCTCCAGTCCTGTTACAACCAGGTCTCACTGGTCATTCATTACCCGTGTTCGTAATAGTGAGTCATACAAGGGTGAGGACGTGAAGGTTAGCATCGGGCAGTGTGGAAGAATATCTCAACTATTGGCCTTCGGTGTATGACGATCAGTGTGAATGGTCTATGTGTGGCTGTGAAGAGAGATTTGTTTGAGGGACTTGTACATCGGTATCATGTGTATGTTGTATTTATGCCAGCATAATATTAAGGAATTGAGGGACTTTTGTGGCACCTGGATATGTGGCATATACGGTGCCCTCTGTGCATTGAAAAGGGGTGTGAACATTTCGGTAAGTGAAGCATGCCCATTTGTGTATCGCCATAGTGGAAACAGAGGTGATGGGCGAGTGATCCGAGTGGATGGGACCTGGCAGAATGATGTGATGTTCTTAGTATGTGCGTATGCACCGGCGGATTGGAATGTGCGGGTTAAGAATACCTTTATTAGGGAGGAGTTAGTCTATTTTCTTAGGTATTTAACCACATGGGCTTTAGTGGGAGGAGATTGGAACTGTGTAATTAGGGATGAGGACGTTTCACCAAGGGAGGGCGGAGCATTATTCTACAGTGATGAATTAACTGGAGTGCGATGTGAGCTTGAAGGATGTGTATGATAGGATTGTAGTGGTGATGGTTCATATTTTTGTGAGGGGGGATTATGGGCACGTTTGGATCGGATTTATGTGATGTCTTGTGTGAAGATATGTTCAATGAGCACGAACACCGGAACAGCGGCTTATTTTGAACATAGGACAGTTCTTGCTGAGATGAGGTGGGAATCTTTGGGTGCTGAGTGATGGGGAGGCAGTGGTGAGTTTCGAGGAGTGGTGGTGGGGAAGTGAGTGGGGGGATGGCGGGGAGTTGGTGAATTGGTGGGATGAGGTGGCCAAACGGCGATATGTAAGTTTTATATGGGCGAGGCTAGAAGGGTTAATAATATGAAATAGTGGCTGGCAAATTATTATGAGGACAGACTGAGACAATGTCATAGTCAGGGGGCAGTGATGGGGCTGTACCCGGTGGATGAAATTGAAGGATTGAAGGAACGGGTTAGGGGCAAACATAATGAGCGTTTTGATGCGATGAGGGTTCAGGTGGCGGTGGAGGAGGATGTTGTGGGTAGATAAACGTTCAGCCTGTGTGTTGAGGGGGCAGCAGCAGAGGAGACAGGCAACTAACATTCCAAGCTTGGTGGTACATTGCAAAGTCAGGGGTTTCAGGGAGGGGCAGAGGTTCTGAACAGTATGGAGGTGATGAGGTTTATGCGGTGTTACAAAAAACGCGATATCTAATAAGCATAGAGATCTCCAGTGAATACTAGAAAGGACTGCCCTTCTAGCATCCAGCCTGTTACTGGGTTTTTGTAACAAGTAGTCAGTATCCTGGTCCAATTATCCATTAGAATTTAGCAAGATTCAATAGTGCTTCAGGATTACAACTTGTAGGCTACTAACTAAAGAAATTATAATTTAATAAGTTTATAAATAACAATAAAGTTGTCTAGGTGTATAAGATCAAAGTAAATTAAAGTAATCAATTGAATATAATATAGGATACAAGTTCCTACACTTCTCTCATGTACAGTAGTATTAAGCTGAAGGCTCATATCACGTCTCTATGGCTTTTAAGTACTGTCTGGTACATTGCATTTAATGACATAATATATATATATATATATATATATATATATATATATATATATATATATATATATATATATATATATATATAAGTTTGTGTGTGTGTGTCTAAGTGCTCTAAGTAGTTCGCTATGTCTCAAGACTCGACTAGACTTAAGCAGTGACTGACTAAAAGTCCTCACATAAACTAACTTCTTGACCAACCTGGCAACCATAACAGCTTGCTTGAACAACAAAACGACTGTTAAGCCGAACAGCAATATAACAAGCAACAGCAACACAGAATCCTGAACAAGGAGATAATATAACGACACTAAGTAGGGACCATCTGCAGATCCTCCACAAAAGTCACAAAACTCCCATACTACTGAATCTAAGTTCAGCATTAGAAAATCCCCGACTGTGACAGTACACAGATACCAGTACAAATTAGGTCAGAAGCTACAGCTCAGGACCTCAGTTTCTCAAGAGTGTCAATGCGACTCACAACCTCAGTACAACGTCGAAAATCACTAAGTCTGGGCCATGCTCTGTGAACAGAGTTACACAGAACCAACAACAAGAAAGTGACAGGACAATCCTCCAACAAGGGCCCACAAGGGAGAGCTGGAGAGAGGCATCTTGTTGGAAGGCACATCAAACAGACAAGAAGGAGCGCAGGTGAGGCAGACTCTACTCCAGGCAAGGTGTGATCAACCCCCCTGATCACGTGACTCTCCGTGGACTGCTGCTGCCCAGCAGCTACAGAGAAGACGGCAGCAAAACGAGCGGAGCGATAATTACAGTAGTTAGACAATGCTGTCAGCTACTTAACACTTACGAACTTTGAGCACTGAATAATATATAAATGTTAGATCCTACCTAATAATATAACTAAGTCAAATAATAATATAAAGCAATATATTTACGATTTAGCTAATATCGCAAATATAAGCAATATATAATTATATGAACAGGTAATATACATTATATACATTGTTACCCATTCAGGGGTCACAATATGCGGATAGGTGGGAGGAGGGTTTTTGGAGTAGGAAAGTTGTGGGAGAGGGGGATGTGGTGGGAGTTTGTAAGGAAATACCGTGTAACCTTTATCAGAGTCACAGGAAGGCATAAGAATTAACAACTGGGCGTCTACACTGCAAACTGAAATGTTTCTGATCCTAATGGCACTAAAGTTAACTTATGACACTGAGCTTGACTCTATCATCATTACTGATTCTGTCATCATTGAAGGCTCTTGACTCATATAATGACTCCAACAACATGCTCATTGGAGAAGCCAAGTATAGATACTCAAAAATCCAGGAAAAAATGAATCTATGCACAATTGCTATGGATCCCATCACACATTGGATTACTCCTCATGATAAAGTTGATGCGTTAGCCAAGAAGAGTACCCTGAAGGAGAATGTAGAATATAATTTTGATATATGTGTGTCTAGCATCAGAAATATAAATAGGAGAGAAATATATAATGACAATGAATGTTATAGGAATGCAATTAGAAGTCTGGGTAGATCTATATCCCACTACAATAACATGAACGTAGATAAGTATGTTTATGGAGCAACATGCGATGTGAACAGACTGATGTTGTAGTCGCCAGGCTTAGGCTATGTTACAAGTACTTCTGGCAGTTTGGGAGACACACAAATGATCAAACTAAATGTAGATTATGTGCTCAAGCATATGGTCACTGTCTTGAACACTATGTGATTAATTGTCCACTCACTGAGGAATACAGATAGACAGTATAATAACCTTTGTGGCATGTTTACATATCTCATTAATGAAAATAAGATACCAGATATACTAAGCAAATTTCTTAAATTTACTTGAAACAGATAAGTGAACTGTAGATATTGATCAAAATGTACACCTGAAACCCTTTCAGGCCTAGTTCCTAGGCCTTTTGTGTATCCATTTGCTCTTGCTCTACCGTCCACAGGATGGATATGGGGTGCACAATAAAGTAGCCACTTCGGTGGCAAAATCTAATCTAATCTTCATGTAGGATTAATTTCATGATTAAATGTTTTATATATTCTATACTAGTTCTACATATTAATAAAATTGTTTATTTAATTATGTTATCATTGATGTTTCTATCTTTCCATTTCCACAGGAGGAATCGGCCTTTTCAAATACTGTGTGAGGTGATGCCAGTGAGGGGAACATAATAAGTGAAGGGACGTACTTGCTTCAGCAGTACTTATACTAAAATTGGAATGATACAGAGATTAGCATGACCTCTGCGCAAGCATGACACGCAAAATCGTGAAGCATTCCACATTTTTCATTTTCTGCTCAGACGTTGTGCTGAGCGTTTGTCAGCTGCTTCTGCTCAGTCCCAACACCTGGTGGAGGAGCTTTTGATACATCAACAACAATGGCGACTGGTTTTCGCCGGAGAGTTAATACTGTTTGTATTGAACTAATACAGGGCACAATCACCAGCGCATAGAAAAATGTGTTAGTGCCAGCGAACATTCGTGATACATATGGCATCTAGCGTGAATCCCTGTGTGGCGTCGCCTTGAATGGACTTTCCCGGATTTTCGTCAAGTTTTGTGATACTCAGACCTATGAGCAGATTGTCAATCAGTACCAGGATGTTAGCAAGCAAGTCACCCCAGCAGTCACTGCTCAGCTGCACGAGGTTTCACGATACTATACGTGGGTACGTGTGCGAAACGTGCCTTTTGAGGCCAATGAAGTCGACATACGTGACGCTTTTGAACGTTATGGGAAGATCCACCAGGTTACTATGGGTCGATGGTCTGACGGCCTCTATGCTGGTCTTCAAGAAGGGTCCTTCATTTTGAAAATGTCCCTACGCCAGCCAATTCCTTCGTAGGTACACCTGGAGGATTTTCGTTCCCAGGTGTACGTTACGTATCCTGGACAGAGACGAACTTGCCACCTCTGCGGCGCTTTGGATCACATGGCGGCACAATGTGTTCAGCGCCAACCACCCTCGGGACGTGGTCGTCGTTCTCACGGCGAGGTTCCCCGTCAGACTCAGGAAGACGAAGTCGTCGTGGACTTGCAGCACCTGACATCGTGGAGTGCTGAGGTTGATCGGGCCATGCTAGTAGAGTCATCTTGTGTGACTCTACCTGGGATTGTCTCCCATGATGAGGTGGAACACGTGAGAAGTGAGATCCCTCTAGCAAGAGAGGCAGATGACATAGAGGCTAATATTGTATCTACATTGAGCGACCTTTTAGTGTCGCATGAGTATGATTCTGTGCCGTGTGTGCCTTTGTTGAAGTGTTCAGGTGAGGAGAGAGCACGCTTAGATGTTGATCAGTTAGTTAAGGTGCGAGATTTGAAGGGTCCGAGAGGGTCTGTTGAGGTAGATATTCACAAGGAGAACACCTCAGGTACTGACATTGCTGAGGATGCTGTTTCTAGGAAACGTGCGGCTACCCTGTCCGACTCCGACGACGTCTTGACCCCTGGACAACGTTCAGGGAAGAAGACGTGGTCGGAAATCATGGGTGGGGGGTCGCGCGGGTCCAGGACAGCAGGTATTACCACGGAGAATGCCTAAGGCACGGGCAGTGGCTTAGGTGCTTGCCGACGCAAAGAGAAAAAGGGTGTGGTGCCCCCTAGAGGAAAGCCACCTTTGGCAAAGTTAGGTGTGTACTATTAATGTTAATGGTTTGAAAAATCTCAGAAAGTGTGTACAGGTACGTGAGTGGTTGAATCGTTTTGCAGTGGATGTGTGTTTTTTGCAAAAACATGTGGGCCCGTTCGTTGTACAACAGTGCTGGTTTTAAAGTACAAATTAATGGGAAGTTAGGTGTCTTTGTCCACTTGAACAGGGGCATTCGACAGGGATGCCCCATGTCTCAAATGCTTTTTGCATGTATGCAGGACCCTTTTTACTGGGCTGTTTGTGGGCGGGGAATAGATTATTCGTGGGGTTCGAGTAGTGGTCGACCGGCCCTTGTAGGTTATGTAGATGATACTACTGTGCTATTACGTACGAGGGAGCATTTGGGTTTTGTTGGGAGACTTATTGATGTATTTGGTAAGGCTACAGGGATGTGTGTTAATAGAGAAAAGTCGAAGATTATGGGGATGGGAGAGTGGGTGGGGAATGGGGTGGGTCCAGAGAGGTGGACGGTGGTTGATCGTATCACTATATGTGGTATTCAATATATGCGAGAGGTTGATCAGACGAGGGCATGTAATTCTGGGAGGGTGGTACAGAGTGCCGTGACATTTAACCCTGCACCAGAAGGCGATGGTCATTAACGTTCTGCTTTATAGCAAAGTATGGCATGTTGGTGCACTGTATCCTCTGTTGCAGGGGGATGTCAAACGTCTTCTGCATAGAGTTTATAGATTTTTGTGGGGCTCCGGTTGCGATTGGCTCACAAGAGCGGTGGTAGAGACACCAATGCATCAGGGAGGGTTAGGTCTCATTCCTCTAGACTAGAGGCTCGTGTCATAGCGTGTTACGTGAAGCGTCGTTTTCTCGGACTGGGTGGGACGAATGGTGGGTTAACTGATATGTATCGCGACCTTCGCAGGTGGTGGGGAGGGATGGATTTAATTAGGTATGAGTCGATGCTCCGCGTGTTATTGCGCATGAGGGACGTGCGGTGTGTTAAATTATGTACTATGGAAAGGGCGGGTATGGAGAGAGTCGTGGTGCGAGTTGAAGGAATGTACCCCATGTACACGTGGAGTGATATATGGAGGCAGGTTCAACAGTTGTGTCTCCTTGCTCAAGTACGGGAAGTGGTTTTTAAATTTTTGCATAGAATCTTGCCGTCCGGGGTGGTGTTGTATAATAGGCGTTTGGGGGAGGACCGAGGTTGTCCGGCGTGCGGGGTGGAGGAATCTGCTTTTCACGTTGTGTATTTCTGTGAGACTTTAGGAATGGTACGTGAGTGGTTTAGTAGGGTTTTGCGCTTGATGGGGGGATGTTTGTCGGCGCTCCGAGCGTTGAGTTTTGATGTAGGTGGGGTTGACATGAGTGTACAACGTGCGGTGTCGTACGATGTGGCCGATTGTATTTATGTGCCATGGGCTGTGAGGCACGTTGAAGGTAACAGTAGAATTCGGGTTTTAGCGGGAACGATTTATAGGACAAAGTGTCGAAATAAGTTTGTATATGAGGGGAGATGGGAGAAAGACTTCCAGTCTGAATATAAAGCCTTGGAGTTAAAAGATTTGACATAGTTTGTGAGCGTTCAGTGGGTAATCTAACGGGCTGGTCAGCTGTAACTAATTGTGTATAATAGTTATGTGAATGTTTTGTTGTCTCCGTGTGTATATACGTCTCCTATGTGATAGTGACGTCGCTATATCTGTTAAGAGTTTGTACGTACAGAAGTTAAAAGGTCTTCCGTCATTTATTTCTCGATACCAGTTGTTTGTGTATATTTGTATAATGTGCTTCCTAGCAAAAGTGATCGGTTCTTATTATGTTTGTTTTATGCCGTAGTTATAGTGTGCTTTTCAGTAATATTATTTTATATTACATGTAACTGATTGCATTATTATTTTCTTTGTTTCATTTGAGATGTAAAATATCACATCGTAGATTAGTTTTGTTATATTGGATGTTTTTATTATTTGTGACTTGTTTTCCTTCTTTGAATTAAGACCCCGTGATAATCGCCTAAATTAATGTTTGAGTATCGTGGTGGTCTGTTGGGCACCTGAGATCTTAGATTAAGTCTTGAATACGTGTATGTTGACAGGCGGAAGCCTGTCAACATACACGTAGTGTCATTTACAGATGTAGTGTCATTTTGTATATACGTGACTGATTGTGTATGTGCGTCGTTGTGTGTGTTTGTATTTATCACAATGTTTTATTGTACAGTCTTTATAATTTCCAGTGTTTGATGTTTTTTTTGACACTCTTGTTCATACCATTGTAATGTTGTGTTTTTATTATATATTACCTTGTTAGTGGTGTTCTTAAATAAAAAGAAAAATATCACTGTACTGTATAGTGT
>NC_091298.1:34212108-34499608 GCF_038502225.1 Cherax quadricarinatus
ACAACATATGATACAGCAGATAATGAAAGTAATTTGTGGTTGATGGGTAGACTTCAGGATGTACATGTATAGAGGGCAACGGATATATCGGATCATTATCTAGTTGTAGCTACAGTTTGAGTAAGAGGGAGATGGGGCAAAAGGAAAATGGCAACAGTAAGTAAGAGAGAGGTGGAAGTTTATTTACTAAGGGAGGAGGAAGTTATGGTGAGATATAAGCAAATTTTGGCAGGAAATTGGGCTAGTTCAAGTATGGGTAGTGGGACGGGAGATGGGGTTAAAGAGGGATGTGATAGTTTTTAAAATGCAGTATTAGAATGTGATGCAGAAGTTTGTGACTTCAGTAGGGTGCACAAGGCTCTCAATAACATTGTTTTAATCCATCGTACTAATAGAAAATTCAAATTTTCAGTGTATAGGAAGTCTACCAATGTGTCATCATACATTCACTATTATTCCAGCCACGAAACTAGGGTAAAAAGGAGTGTGTTCCTTACACTGTTCTTGAGAGCCTTGCGCATCTGCAGTCCAGAGTACTTAGAGGACGAAATCAGCAAGATATTCAACATAGCCACAAAACTGGGATATCCCAGGGATTTTGTCGAGAAAGCACTAATGTCGGCAAGACTTTTTACAGGACTGAACCTAAGAAAGTGATTGCCAGGAAAAATGAGAGCCTGGTTTGCCTACTTGAAGCATTAAAAAATATCAATATAAACCTTGCTTTCAAAACCACTGGGACTGTAAAACAAACGTTGATTAAAAACACACCCTCCAACATAGTTGGTGGGGTTTACAAGATCCCATGTACTCAGTGTCCTCTCTCATATATTGGTCAGGCAGGTAAACTTCTGGAAACCAAAATAGTCCAATATAAATACTCAGTCAGGAGAGGGCAGGAGTCGAATGCGATTTTTAACCATGATAGTTCTTGTAATCACGCACCGGGGTGGGCTGCTACCCAGATTATTGTACCAAATGAATCTGTCATATAAAGAAACATAATTGAATTTTCTCTCTTGAAACATGTCAGGTACAGTATATTGCTCAAATTATGGGTTATACAAACTCGACAGCTATTTACTACAGTCTGTTGTACACAGTCTTAAACAACAATGCTATACAAAATCACACGATTACTCATTATGCCAGGTGGTCTCATAATGGATTGGTGATGCTCGACCAGTGTCTATGCACCAAAACATCATGTTATGTCAGTTGTGTATTGTTATAAAACGCGTTCAGCTGTTACTGTACCATACATTGACATGTACACAAGATTGCGTAATAACATAGGTTATTATGTAGAGCATTTCGGGTAAATTAGGTCAGTTTTGTCCCAGGATGCGACCCACACCAGTCGACTAACACCAAGGTACCCATTTTACTTATGGGTGAAGTTAGACAACCGGTGTAAGGAAACACGCCCAGTGTTTGTACCCCTTCGCCGGGAATCGAACCCGGACCTCTCACCGTGTGAATCGAGAGCTTTTGCCACTAGGCCACGGGGCATGAGATAGAGTAACTAAGAGATAGTTAATAGCCAGCTGTAAGCTTCTAATTACTGGGAACAGGTTGTGTGGCATAAGAAGATTCATTACTATAGTGGATGATCCTCATACTGAATGTAGCAGTTGTGTACAACCTTCTAACTAATAAAATGGAAGGAGTAAATGCCTCGCGATCAAGGACAACTACTGAATTACCTTTGTCAGAAGAGAGAGTGAATAATCTTTAATGTCTCATCTCAGCTTGCCCTTAGTCTAAATTCTCCCTTACCGACTGTGTTACTAATCTGTCTTCTGTCATACTTTCTCAACATGAGCTTGAACTGCTTGGTTTTCGTCTTTCCTTTGCCACTTCACTTACCCTTCGTGCTGGTATTGACCTGATTAGCTCTTTTGATTCTTTTCGTCAGTCTCACTCTCGTAATCTTTCTGACCTGTCCACTTTTTCTGGCGCTCTCCTTCTTGCTCTTGATAATCTGTCTTCTAAGAATTACCACCTTCCTCGACGCTAACAACTTGCCCTTTCTTCTCTTAAATTTAACACCAACATTATCAGATTCTCTTCTGACAAAGGTAATTCGGTAGTTATCCTTGATCGCAAGGATTACCTCCGCAAAACTGATGTCTTGCTCTCTGACTCACGTACCTACACTCCTCTCGTTTCCAACCCTCTTGATCGCATCAAGAGAACTTTCAACAAGAAACTAAGGACTCTCTCCGACGTCTGTCCTCCAGACTTTGACCTTCTTCAACTTTTTCGTGTCATCTGTCCCTCTCTGCCCTATTTCCATGGCCATCACAAAACTCATAAACCTGATATACGTCTGCGTCCCATCATATCCTCTGGAGCTCCTGTCTCTTATTCTCTTGCTTCTTGACTGGCCAAAACCCTCACTCCTTGTCTTGGTACATTTTCTCCTGCCCACCTTCGTCAGTCTCAAGACTTCATCGAACGAGTTCGATCTCTCCCGACCTGTCGTGACGCTGAGTTCCTCTTCACCAATGTCCCTCTTGATGATGTCATTAATTAATTTTCTCAGAGAGAAGGCAAGTGAAGAGTTACTTCATCTTATCTGCCTTTGCGTGGACTCAAATTCCTTTTACTTCCAAGGTAAATATTATTCTCAAACCTTCGGTGTCGCTATGGGCTCACCTCTATCTCCTGTTCATGTTAATCTTTATATGGAATACTTCGAGACTGTTCTTCCTACTATTCATGTGCGCCTTTCACTCTGGCTCCGCTATGTAGACGACATCTTTTCTCTTTGGCCTCATGAATCTAGCCTCTTCCAAACATTTCTTGATGCTCTTAATAATCTTGTCCCTTACATTAAGTTTAAAGCTGAATGATAATCTAATTCCTTGCTTTCTTTCCATGATGTTCATATCCACCGCTCAGATACAGGTTTTGCCTTTCCCGTGTACTGCAAGCCTAAGCACTTCCTGACTACTCTGTGACTGAAGAAAGACTTCCTAACATCCCTTTGACTCATCTGAGTCTTCAACTTCCCAGCATAACCCCTTGTTTCATTGTCCCCTCTCTGGAACATCCTGTCTCTGTCCACCTTGTCTATTCCATACAGTATTTTGTATGTCGTTATAATGTCTCCCTTAACCCTCCTGTCCTCGAGTGTCGTCAGGACGATTTCCCTTAACGTTTCTTCGGATGACATTCTCCTTAGTTCTGGAACTAACCTTGTCCCAAACCTTTGCACTTTCTCTAATTTCTGGAAGTGCTTGACCCAGTGTGGGTTGCAAACTGGTGCTGCATACTTCAGTATGGGCCTGACGTACGCGGTGTACAGTGTCTTGAACGATTCCTTACGAAGGTATCGGAATGCTGTTCTCAGGTTTGTCAGGAGCCCATATATTGCAGCAGTTATCTGGTTGATGACTGCTTCTGGAGACGTGCTCGGTATTATACTCATCCCATGATCTTTCTTCGTGAGCGAGGTTTGTACTCTTTGGCCACCTAGCCTATACTCTGTCTGCAGTCTTCTTTTCCCTTCCCCGATCTTCATGACTTTGCATTTGGCGGGGTTAAATTCGAGATGCCATTGGCTGGACCACGTTTCCAACCCGTCCAGGTCTCTTTGAAGTCTTGCCTAATCCTCATCTGATTTGATTCTCCTCATTAACTTCACATCTGCGAACAGGGACACTTCAGAATCCATCCCTTCCATCATGTCATTCACATATACCAAAAATAGCACTGGTCTTAAGACCGACCCCAGTGGGACCCCACTCGTCACAGGTGCCCACTGTGATACCTCATCATGTACCATGACTCGTTGTTACATCCCTGTCAGGTATTCTCTGATCCATTGCAGTGCCCTACCTGTTATAAACGCCTAATCCTCTAGCTTCTGCACTAATCTCTCTCTTGAGGAACTGTGTCGAAGGCCTTCTTGCAGTCCAAGAAAATGCAATCAACCCACCTCTCTCTCTCACGTCTTACTTCTCTTACGTTATCATAAAACTCCAGAAGGTTTGTGATGCAGGATTTGCCTTTCATGAATCCGTGCTGGTTGTCGTTTATACTCTTGTTCCATTTCAGGTGCTCCACCACTTGCCTCCTGATAATCGTATCCATGACTCTGCATACTATACACGTCAGTGACTCTGGTCTATAGTTTAGTGCCTCTTTTCTGTCTCCTTTTTTTAAAAATGGGAAATACATTTGCCATCTTCCATGCCTCAGGTAGTTGCCAAGTTTCAAGTAATGTGTTGAAAATTGTGTTTAGTGGTAAACACAGCGTTTCGGTTCCCTCTCTAAGGACCCACGGATATATGTTCAGTCCCACTGCCTTTGTGGTGCCAAGGTCCCTTAGCAGCTTCTTCTCCTCTTCCTCAGTTGTGTGTATGCCCTCCAACACTTGTTGGTATATTCGTTGTTGGTGTCCCCCTTTGTTCTATCTTCCCAGAGTCTTTTCTGTCTCCACTGTAAATACTTCCTAAAATCTGGTGTTGAGCTCCTCTCATACCTCTTGATCGTTTTTTGTGAGTTCCCCACCTTCTTTCCTCAGCCTGATCACCTGGTCTTTGACTGTTGTCTTCCTCCTAATATGGCTATACAGCAGTTTGTGTTAGACTTAAATTTCGATGCTATGTCATTCTCGTACTGTCGCTGGACCTCCCTCTTTATCTGTGCATACTCGTTTCTGGCTCTTTGACTACTCTCCATATTTTCCTGGGTCCTTTGCCTTCTGTATGTTTTCCATTTTCTAATGCTCTTAGTTTTTGCCTCCCCTACACCTTCGGGTAAACCAAGGACTCACTTTGATCTTCCCATTGTTTCTGTTGCCCTTGGGAGCAAACCTTTCCTCTGTCTCCTTGCATTACATTGTTACGTATTCCATCATTTCGTTTACTGACTTTCCTGCCAGTTCTCTGTCCCACCGAACCTCCTGCTGGAAGTTCCTCATACCTGTGTAGTCCCCTCTTTTATAGTTTGGCTATTCCCATTCAACTCCTGTTAACCTCTCCACTTGTAACTCTACTATGTAATTAAAACTCAGAATGACGTGGTCATTAGCTCCAAAGGGCCTCTCATATGTGGTGTCCTCAATGTCTGAACTGCTCAGGGTGAACACAAGGTCCAGTCTTGCTGGTTCATCCTCCCCTTTCTCTCTCTGGTAGTATTCCTGACATGTTGATGCATGAGGTTTTCCAGTACCATAGCCATCAAACTGGCTCTTCATGTTTCAGGACCCCCACGTGGCTCCAGGTTTTTCCAATCGATCTCCCTGTGGTTGAAATCGCCCATAAGCAGTAACTTTGCTCTGCTCGAGTGAGCTCTTCTTGACACCTTAGCCAGTGTGTCCACCATCGCTCTGTTGCTCTCTTTGTATTCCTCTCTAGGCCTCCTGCAGTTTTGTGGCGTGTTATACATCACTGCAATGACTACCTTATGTTCCCCAGACTGAATTATACCTACTATGTAGTCCCTTTCTCCAATCTCGTCCATGCCTTCCATTTCCTTAAATGCCCATCGTTTTTTTTATGAGTAGTGCAACCCCTCCTTTCCCTCTGCTCTTTCAATCTTTCCTCAGGATCTGATATCCTGGTGGGAAGATTGCATCTGTTATTGTCTCAGTGAGTTTCATTTCTATGACTGCTATGATGTCATTGATTCTTTCATGCCACTCCTCATATTTATTCGTTGTTCCGTTCACTTTCATGTATCAAACCTTCAGCTTCATTTCTGTCACTGTGGTCCTGGGAGAATATTGGGGTTGGGAGAGCAGGAGCCCTGGAGGGGGCCTATGGTTGGTTGTCATGTGGGTGGGGTTTGTGATGATGGGGGTGGGGGTAGAGTGCCCATAAGAGGCTGCTATAGGAATGGGGTTTGTGGTGTGGGGCTGGGGGCAGAGGGAACAATGTGTGGGTTTTGGTTTAGATTGTTCAGTATGTTGCGGTTGTCATGGTTGGAGTCCTTCTGCGGGTGTTTCTGGAGTGTGTGTTTGCCCTTCCACCTGGGTCTGGGTCCTGCTCATCTTCATCATTGCCTCTCATTCCTCATTTTGCCTTTGTACCCTCTCTTTCAGTATCGTCCTTTCTTCTTGTGTTCTATCACGATAGAGGTACAATATCTGGTACTCCGGATTGTCACTCACTTATGCTTTCTTCTGCAAGATCCTGGTTCGAGCTGATTCTTCTTTGAAAATTACTTTGACAGGCCGTTTCCTTCCACTCGCAAACCACCCAATTCTCTGAAAATTTGTCACCTGGATCATGTCGCCTTTACCTATTGTTTTCATGGCATCTTCAATCGATTTTGTCTCCTTTGTTTTCTTTCATTGTAAGTTTCCCCTTCAACTTCTTGGAGGCCGTAGGCAAAAATTGACTTCTCCCTTTCCTCCTCCCACTGTGTCTCCCTTCTCTGAATTTTCTGAGGTGTTTTAGTTCTTACTATTGGTAAGTTCCTGCCTTCAATCCCTGCCCTTGCTGAAGCCCCAATGCTCAGTGGACTGTCTTTCCTGCTCAGCTGTTCCTTGCCACTGCAGTTTTCGGTTAGAATCTCTGCATATTGCATAGCTCCTTCATTGTCTTCAGACCTCTCATTTGATCCTAGTCTGCTCCTCGTCTTTTTTCTGGCCCCACATGGGTCTGATAGGGCCTTCGCATAAGGCATAGTTCCTTTTCTCCCTACAGTCCCCTTCTCTGTGACTGATATAGAAGTTCTGATGCCATTACTGTCATTTATCTCTAATCTGTTTCAGGTTTTTTAGTTCCGCTTCTAATCACTGCATCTTATCTTCTGCTGCTAAGACTTGAAGTCCCTACTTCCTGCTCTCTTCAGCTATCTTCTCCTCCATTTTCTTGCAAAGCTCTTCTAGCTTCCTTTCCCACTCTTTCTCCCTTTTTCTGAGCTCTAATTCCCAATCTTCCTTCCCAGGTTCTTCCTTCTCAGGTTCACCCACAAGACCCCCTGGTTCTCTGCCGATCTGGGTAATCTATTTTTTTAACACAGAAAGAACCTTACGTATTTTACCACAGAAAGAAGCTTATGTATTTTACCACAGAAAGAAGCTTATGTATTTTACCACAGAAAGAAGCTTATGTATTTTACCACAGAAAGAAGCTTATGTATTTTCAGTGTGTGTGTGGGGGGGATGGGGGTGAGGGAAAAGACTAGAGATGAGATGGAAGAGAGGGAAGTGAGGGGAAGGCTAGGGGTGAGAGAGAAGTAGGGAAAGGCAGGGGGGAAGAGTAGGAGGAAAAAGAAGATGAATGGAAGGTGGAGAGGAAGAGAGAGGGAGATAGATTGGTAGGTAGATAGAGGGAGGGAGAGAGAGAGAGAGAGAGAGAGAGAGAAAGGGAAATCAGGGAGTGGGGGGAGTGGCAGGAAGAGATGGAAAAACGGGGTTAGGGGGTTATGTGCGGTCATTTCCATGAGCCCACTGGCTGTTCATGTATGTGTGTGTGCACGTGTGTGTACTGGCTGTGAACATTAGCTGTCGCCAACCTTCTTATCCTCGCTACCTTAATTTAAAAACAATAAGTCACGCTGTGAGATTTTATAGGTTATCCTACGTTCTCTACACATATGCTGCTATGTACGATAATTTATGCACTTACTCGTGTATACCTGAATAACTTTACTTACTGAATAAACCATAGTGTAATATGTCTGACCTAGAGTGCCTCATGATCCCTCAGTTAATCCGCTGCCAAGTTCTTCTCCTTTGCTAAGTGTTAAGTGCTCTAAGTATGATATTCAGCTCTCCAAAGCAGGGTTAATAACCCTCATCTATCAGTAATCCAGGGCCAGACCAAGACCCATCACTATACACTGTATTCACTAACTCATCTATCCTTATCTCTTATCTTCCTCGCTTGGGTCCTGCTTATTCTTTTTGAATTTTGGTATTGGGATGTTACAATACCACTTACACACACACTAGGCCTATGGCCATCTTCTCTCTCTCATGGCACTGATTCAAATTGTTTTTATATGACTGTGAACGTTAACTCACTTTTCTGATTGGGGACTGTTCATGTTTCATTTATCAGGTTGTTCACTGACACTGTCAACTTTCGACGACCCTGGCAATGGCTTTGATGGGCCAAAAACTACTGAAGATTCATGAACGCAAACAATCTGTAACTCCCGTTGAGTGTCTGTGGGTGTATATGTATGTACTCACCTATTTGTACTCACCTATTTGTGGTTGCAGGGGTCGAGTCTTAGCTCCTGGCCCCGCCTCTTCACCGGTTGCTACTGGGCCCTCTCTCTCCCCGCTCCATGAGCTTTATCAAACCTCGTCTTAAAACTGTGTATGGTTCCTGCCTCCACTACGTCATTTTCTAGGCTATTCCACTGCCTTACAACTCTATGACTGAAGAAATATACTTCCTAATATCTCTCTGACTCATTTGTGTCTTCAACTTCCAATTGTGGCCTCTTGTTTCTGTGTCCCCTCCCTGGAACATCCTGTCTTTGTCCACCTTGTCTATTCCATGCAGTATTTTATATGTCGTTATCATGTCTCCCCTGACCCTCCTGTCCTCCAGTGTCGTCAGGCCGATTTCCCCTAATCTTTCTTCATAGGACATTCCCCTTAGCTCTGGAACTAACCTTGTGGCAAACCTTTGTACTTTCTCTAGTTTCTTGACGTGCTTTATCAAGTGCGGGTTCCAAACAGGTGCTGCATACTCCAGTATGGGCCTGACATACACGGTGTACAGTGTCTTGAACGATTCCTTACTAAGGTATCGGAATGCTGTTCTCAGGTTTGCCAGGCGCCCATATGCTGCAGCAGTTATCTGATTGATGTGTGCTTCCGGAGACATGCTCGGTGTTATACTCACCCCAAGGTCTTTCTCCTTGAGTGAGGTTTGCAGTCTTTGGCCACCTAGCCTATACACTGTCTGTGGTCTTCTGTGCCCTTCCCCTATCTTCATGACTTTGCATTTGGCAGGATTAAATTCGAGAAGCCATTTGCTGGACCAGGTGTCCAGTCTGTCCAGGTCTCTTTGAAGTCCTGCCTGGTCCTCATCAGATTTAATTCTTCTCATTAACTTCACATCATCTGCAAACAGGGACACTTAAGAGTCTAACCCTTCCATCATGTCGTTCACATATACCAAAAATAGCACTGGTCCTAGGACCGACCCCTGTGGGACCCCGCTCGTCACAGGTGCCCACTGTGATACATCATTACGTACCATGACTCGTTGTTGTCTCCCTGTCAGGTATTCTCTGATCCATTGCAGTGCCCTTCCTGTTATATGCGCCTGATGCTCTAGCTTCTGCACTAATCTCTTGTGAGGAACTGTGTCAAAGGCCTTCTTGCAGTCCAAGAAGATGCAATCAACCCACCCCTCTCTCTCTCGTGTCTTACTTCTGTTATTTTATCATAAAACTCCAGAAGGTTTGTGACACAGGATTTGCCTTCCGTGAATCCGTGCTGGTTGGCATTTATACTCTTGTTCCATTCCAGGTGCTCCACCACTCTCCTCCTGATAATCTTCTCCATAATTTTGCATACTATACACGTCAATGACACAGGTCTATAGTTTAGTGCCTCTTTTCTCTCTCCTTTTTTAAAAATGGGAACTACATTTGCCGTCTTCCATACCTCAGGTAGTTGCCCAGTTTCCAGGGACGTGTTGAAGATTGTGGTAAGTGGCATGCACAACATTTCTGCTCCCTCTCTAAGGACTCACGGGGAGATGTTGTTCGGTCCCATTGCCTTTGAGGTATCGATGTCCCTTAGCAGTTTCTTCACCTCCTCCTCATCTGTATGTATGTCGTCCAACACTTGTTGGTGTATTCCTTGCTGGTGTCCCCATCTGGTCTGTCCCCCCAGAGTCCTTCCTGTCTCTACTGTAAATACTTCCTTAAATTTCGTGTTGAGGTCCTCACATACCTCTTGATCGTTTCTTGTGAGTTCTCCACCTTCTTTCCTCAGCCTTATCACCTGGTCCTTGACTGTTGTCCTCCTCCTAATGTGGCTATACAGCAGTTTCGGGTCAGATTTGACTTTCGATGCTGTGTCGTTTTCATACTGTCGCTGGGCCTCCCTCCTTATCTGTGCATACTCGTTTCTGGCTCTTCTACTAATCTCCTTGTTTTCCTGGGTCCTATGCCTCCTGTACCTTTTCTATTCTCTGTTGCACTTAGTTTTTGCCTCCCTACACCTTCGGGTAAACCAAAGACTCGTTTTGGTCTTCCTATTTTTTTCTGTTTCCCTTGGGAACAAAACTTTCCTCTGCCTCCTTGCACTTTGTTGCCACATATTCCATCATCTCGTTTACTGATTTTCCTACCATTTCTCTGTCCCACTGAACCTCCTGCAGGAAGTTTCTCATACCTGTGTAGTCTCCCCTTTTATAGTTTGGCCTGTCCCCTTCAGTTCCTGTTACCTTCTCCACTTGTAACTCTGCTATATAATCAATACTCAGAACCACGTGATCGCTAGCTCCAAGGGGCCTCTCGTAAGTGATGTCCTCAGTGTCTGAACTGCTCAGGGTGAACACAAGATCCAGTCTTGCTGGCTCATCCTCCCCTCTCTCTCTGGTTGTGTCCCTGACATGTTGATGCATGAGGTTTTCAAGTACCACATCCATCATCTTGGCTCTCCATGTTTCGGGACCCCCATGTGGCTCCAGGTTTTCCCAGTCGATCTCCCTGTGGTTGAAATCGCCCATTACCAGTAACTTTGCTCGAGTAAGCTCTTCTTGCCACCTCAGCCAGTGTGTCCACCATCACCCTGTTGTTTCCTTCGTACTCCTCTCTTGGCCTCCTGCAGTTCTGTGGTGGGTTATACATCACTCCAATGACTACTTTATGTTCTCCAGACTGAATTGTACCTACAATGTAGTCTCTTTCTCCAATCATGTCCATGCCTTCCATTTCCTCAAATCCCCATCGGTGTTTTATGAGCAGTGCAACCCCTCCTCCCCCTCTATTCCTTCTATCTTTCCTCAGGATCTGATATCCCGTTGGGAAGATTGTGTCTGTTATTGTCTAAGCGAGTTTTGTTTCTGTGACTGCTATGATGTTTGGGGATTTTTTACTGATTCTTTCGTTCCACTCCTCATGTTTATTCGTTATTCCATCCGTGTTTGTGTACCAAACTTTCAGTTTCTTTTTTATCATTGTGGTCATTCAAGAATATCAGGGTTGGGGGAGCGAGAGCCTTGGTGGGGGCCTATATGGGGCTGTGGTGTAGGTGGGGTTTGTGATGATGGGGGTGGGGTCAGAATGCCCATAAGGGACAGCTGTTGGGGTGAGGTTTGTGATATGGGGGTTGGTGGCAGAGGGAACAGTGAGTGGGTTGTAGTATAGGTTGCTCAGTTGCGTTGGGAATGTCACAGTTGGAGTCTTTTGGTGGGAGATTCTGTGGGTTGTGTTTGCCCTTCCTCCTGTGTCTGGGTCCTGCTCATTTTCGTCATTGCCTCTCGTTCCTCCTTGCGTCTCTGTACCCTCTCTTTCAGTGTAGTCCTTTCTTCTTGTGTTCTGTCGCGGTCGAGGTATACTCTCTTGTACCCCTGTTTGTCCCTCAATCTTGCTTTCTCTTGCAGAATCCTGGTTCGAATTGATTCATCCTTGAAAGTTACTCTGACAGGCCGTATCCTTCCACTCGCAAACCACCCAATTCTCTGAAAATTTGTCACCTGGGTCATATCGCCCTCACCTATTGTTTTCATGATGCCTTCAATCATTTTTTTCTCCTCCTGTTTTATTTCTTCAAAGTTGTCCCCCTTGGCTTCTTGGAGCCCGTACACAAAAACTGACCTCGCCCTTTCCTCCTCCCACTGAGTCTCCATCTGCTTCCTCTGAGGCATTTTATTTCCTTCCATTGACATGTTCTTGCCTTCAGTCCCTGTCATATCTGAAACTTCTATTCTCAGTGAACTGTCTTTAATGACCAGCTGTCCCTTGCTACTGCAGTTGGCTGTTAGAATCTCTGCATATAGCATACCTTCATTGTCCTCGGACCTGTCATTTGATCTTAGTGTGTTCCTCGTCTTTTCCCTGGCCCCACGTGGGTCTGATAGGTCCTTCGTGTACTGCTTGTCTCCGTTGTTGCTTACCGTTCCCTTGTCTGCGCCTGACATTGAATTTCCTGATGTCACATCTGAATTGTCATTTGTCTCTCTAATCAAAATTCAAATTCAAAATTCAAAGTTTATTCTCTATAAGGATTACAATGCTGAGTTTCAGGCTTTGCAGTTTCTCTTCTAAACACTGTATCCTAGCTTCTGCTGCTAAGACCTGTACTTCCCACTTCCTGCACTCTTCAGCTATCCGCTCCTCCATTTTCTTACCAAGCTCTACTATCTTCCTTCCCCACTCTTCCTCCCTTTTTTGGAGCTCTAACTCCCAATCTTTCCTCCCTGGTTCGTCTACCAGATCTCTGGTTTTCCGTCCTCTAGGGCCACCCATTTTTTTTTTTTACCACAGACAGGTGTGTGTGTGTGTACGTGTGTGTGTGTGTATGTGTGTGTGTGTGTGTGTCTGTGTGTGTGTGTGTGTGTGTGTGTGTGTGTGTATGTGTGCGCATGTGTGTGTGTCTGTGTGTGTGTATGTGTGTGTGTGTGTACTCACCTAGCTGTACTCACCTATGTGAGGTTGCAGACGTCGAGTCCAAGTTCCTGGCCCTGCCTCTTCACTGGTCGCTACTAGGTCACTCTCCCTGAACCTTGAGCTTTATTATACCTCTGCTTACAGCTATGTATGGATCCTTCCTCCACTACATCGCTTCCCAAACTATTCCACTTCCTGACTACTCTGTGGCTGAAGAAATACTTCCTAACATCCCTGTGATTCATCTGTGTCTTCAACATCCAACTGTGTCCCCTTGTTGCTGTGTCCCATCTCTGGAACATCCTGTCTTTGTCCACCTTGTGAATTCCTTTCAGTACTTTGTATGTCGTTATCATGTCCCCCTATCTCTCCTGTCCTCCAGTGTCGTCAGGTTGATTTCCCTTAACCTCTCCTCGTAGGACATACCTCTTAGCTCTGGGACTAGTCTTGTTGCAAACCTTTGCACTTTCTCTAGTTTCTTTACATGCTTGGCTAGGAATGGGTTCCAAACTAGTGCCGCAGACTCCAATATGGACCTAACGTACACGGTGTACAGGGTCTTGAACGATTCCTTATTAAGATGTCGGAATGCTGTTCTGAGGTTTGCTAGGCGCCCATATACTGCAGCAGTTTTTTTGGTTGATGTGCACTTCAGGAGATGTGCCTGGTGTTATACTCACCCAAAGATCTTTTTCCTTGAGTGAGGTTTGTAGTCTCTGGCCCCCTACACCGTCCTCCGTCTGCGGTCTTCTTTGCCCTTCCCCAATCTTCATGACTTTGCACTTGGTGGGATTGAACTCCAGGAGCCAATTGCTGGACCAGGTCTGCAGCTTGTCCAGATCCCTTTGTAGTTCTGCCTGGTCTTCGATCGAATGAATTCTTCTCATCAACTTCACGTCACCTGCAACTCCCAGAGACTCCGGGAGTCTATTCCTTCCGTCATGCCGTTCACAAATACCAGAAACAGCACTGGTCCTAGGACTGACCCTTGTGGGACCCCACTGGTCATAGGTGTCCACTCTGACACCTCGCCATGTACCATGACTCGCTGCTGTCTTCCTAACAAGTATTCCATGATCTATTGTAGTGCCTTCCCTGTTATCCCTGCTTGGTCCTCCAGTTTTTGCACTAATTTCTTGTGTGGAACTGTGTCAAACGCCTTCTTGCAGTCCAGGAAAATGCAATCCACCCATCCCTCTTTCTCTTGTCTTACTGCTGTCACCATGTCATAGACCTCCAGTAGGTTTGTGACACAGGATTTCCCGTCCGTGAAACCGTGTTGGCTGCTGTTGATGAGATCATTCCTTTCTAGGTGTTCCACCACTCTTCTCCTGATAATCTTCTCCATGACTTTCCATACTATACATGTCAGTGACACTGGTCTGTAGTTTAGTGCTTCATGTCTGTCTCCTTTTTTAAAGATTGGGACTACATTTGCTGTCTTCCATGCCTCAGGCAATCTCCCTGTTTCGATAGATGCATTGAATATTGTTGTTAGGGGTACACATAGCGCCTCTGCTCTCTCTCTCAGGTCCCATGATGAGATGTTATCCGGCCCCATTGCCTTTGAGGTATCTAGCTCACTCAGAAGTCTCTTCACTTCTTCCTCGGTTGTGTGTACTGTGTCCAGCACTTGGTGGTGTGCCCCACCTCTCCGTCTTTCTGGAGTCCCTTCTGTCTCCTCTGTGAACACTTCTTTGAATCTCTTGTTGAGTTCCTCACATACTTCACGGTCATTTCTTGTTATCTCTCCTCCTTCCTTCCTTAGCCTGATTACCTGGTCCTTGACAATTGTTTTCCTCCTGATGTGGCTGTATAACAGTTTCCGGTCAGATTTGGCTTTTGCTGCTATGTCGTTTTCATATTGTCGTTGAGCCTCCCATCTTATCTTTGCATATTCATTTTTGGCTCTACGACTGCTCTCCTTATTCTCCTGGGTCCTTTGCCTTCTATATTTCTTACATTCCCTAGCACACTTGGTTTTTGCCTCCCTGCACCTTTGGGTGAACCATGGGCTCATACTGGCTTTTTCATTATTCCTGTTACCCTTGGGTACAAACCTCTCCTCAGCCTCCTTGCACATTCTTGCTACATGTTCCATCATCTCATTAACTGGCTTCCCTGCCAGTTCTCTGTCACACTGAACCCCCTGCAGAAAGTTCCTCATTCCCATGTAGTCCCCTCTCTTGTAGTTTGGCTTCATTCGTCCTGGCCTTCCTGCTTCCCCTTCCACTTGTAGCTCTACTGTGTATTCGAAGCTTGAAACCACATGATCGCTGGCCCCAAGGGGTCTTTCATATGTGATGTCCTCAATATCTTCACTACTCAAGGTGAATACTAAGTCCAGTCTTGCTGGTTCATCCTCTCCTCTATCTCTTGTAGTGTCCCTTACGTGTTGGTATATGAAGTTTTCCAGTACCACCTCCATCATCTTAGCCCTCCATGTATCTTGGCCCCCATGTGGCTCCAAGTTCTCCCAAATGATCTCCTTGTGGTTAAAGTCACCCTTGATCAGGAGCTTTGCCCTTTATGCATCAGCTCTTTTGGCCACTGAAGCCAGTGTGTCAACCATCGCTCTATTGCTTTCATCATACTCTTGCCTTGGCCTCCTGCTGTTCTCTGGTGGGTTATACATCATTGCAATTACTACCTTGGGACCTCCAGAGTGAAGCATTCCCACTGTGTAATCACTTGCTTCTCCGCTGTCTACTCTCTCTAGCTCATCAAAATTCCATCGGTTTTTGATCAGCAGTGCCACTCCTACACCCCCCCTGTTCCCTCTGTCTTTCCTCAGGATCTGGTGTCCCGTTGGAAAGATGGCATCTGTTATCATACCTGTAAGCTTGGTTTCTGTGAGAGCTATGATGTCCGGTGATGCCTCTTTTACTCTTTCGTGCCACTCCTCCCACTTATTTGTTATTCCATCAGCATTTGTGTATCATACCTTCAGTTTCCTTTCCAACACTGTGGTTTGGGGGGCCTGTGAGGGTGGGAGAATTGGTAGCATACTGTGGGATTCTATAGCTGGGTGTTGGGTGGAAGCTGTGGGTATGGATTGTAGTTTGTGTTGGGATGGTGTGATAGGTTGTGGGGTTCTGAGGATAGTTGTGTGTGTGCTTGCCCTTGCTGCTCTGTTCTGCTCTGATTGACCTCTGCTGGTTCCATCCTTGTCTCCTTTCCTAGGTTCTTTCGCTCTTTTGTCCTCTCCCTCAGCTGCTGTAGTTCTGTTTGTGTTCTGTCTCTCTCTAGGAACACTTCCGAGTATTTCAACCATGGTTTCTCTTGGAGGATCCTGTTCTGCACTGTTTCTGTCCTGAGAATCAGCTTGATCGGTCGTTTTCTCCCCTTCAAGTACCCCCCTATTCTCTGAAAATTTACAATCTCGTCCATGTCTTCTCCACCTATTTCCGTGATGCTTTTCTCAATCTCCTTTCTGCCTGCCGTCTTTCAGTGTATGTCCTTTCCTCTCTCTCCCGAAACCCATGGATAAACACTGATTTTGCCCTTTCCTCCTCCCATTGCCTCTCCCTCTGTGACTCTGGTTCCTGTCTGTACATGGTCATTTTCTCCCTTGATTTTTCCAGTGGCTCTTGGTAACATGGTTGTGCCTCTGCATTCGACCTATCACCCTCTCTACCTGCACCCAGCTGCTCTTCCCTTTCACTACTTGGCCCTTCTTGGCAGGCTGTTATGACCTTAGCATAATTCATATCTCCTTCCTTCCTGTTTTGCCTCTCAGCTTCATATGCTGAGTCTTCTCTGGTCATTGCCCCTGTAACTTGCCTCAGCCTGTTTACCTCATCTTCTAGGACCCTTATCCTGGCTACTGCAGTTTCGACATGTGCCTCCCAATTCTTCTTCTTCTCCAACCTCTTTTCCAATTTCACAGAAAGATTTTTCTCCATTTTTTCAGAAAGCTCTCCTAATTTTCTCTCCCACTCTTGTTCCATCCTTTTCCACTTTTCCTCCATCCACTCCTACCTACCAGAACCATTCTCATCTAAGCCCTGATTCCTGCGAGTCCCCACCATTCTTTTTTTTCTTTTTTTCGTTTTTCTTCCTTAGAGAGAAGGGAAAGGTAGAAGGAGAGAGAGAGGGGCAGAGTGAGAAGGGAAAAGGGGGAAGAGAGAGAGAGCGAGAGAGAGAGAGAGAGGAGGGAGAAAGGGGCAAAGAGAGGGGAGAGAGAGGGGGAGAGAGAAGGGGAGAGACAGGGGTGAAGGGGGAGATGGAAGAGAGAGTGAGGAGAGAGAGGATAGGGGGAGAGAGAAGGGAGGAGGGGAGAGAGAGAAGAGAGAGGTGAGAAATGGGAGAGGGGAGAGATAATGAGAGGGGAGAGATGTTAGAGGGGGGGAGGTGTAAGAGGGAAGAGATGTTAGAGTGGAGATATGGTGGAGTGGAGATAAGGTAGAGGGGAGATATGGGAGAGTGGAGAGATGCGAGAGGGGAGAGAGATAGGTAGAGAGGGATAAATAGGGAGAGAGAGAGAGAGAGAGGGAGGGAGGGTTAGAGGGTCAGTTCACAGGAAGGTGTGAAATCCTGTGTGTGTGAGTGTGTGTGTGCATATGTACTACAGCTTTTACAAGTGCTTGTTCCTGTTTGTGTGTGTGTGTGTGTGTGTGTGTGTGTGTGTGTGTGTGTGTGTGTGTGTGTGTGTGTGTGTGTGTGTGTGTGTGTGTGTGTGTGCCCCCACATCTAAATATTCATGCTGCTAATAAATACTAATACCAGTCATTCCAAAGCCTACCAATAGTACTTCTAACACTTACCAATTCTACTTATAAAATACAGAAAGTAGCTATGTTGTAAAATTTAGCTTGTCTAAGTAATTCTAAAGTTTACCAATAGTACTTCTAACACTTATCAATTCTACTTCTATCTATCAATTCTACTGTGTGTGTGTGCCTATGTGGGAAACCGCGTGTACACACTAGCTACCTCTCATTACTGCTTTACTCTCCTACACCTCAGTAAATTCTATTAAATGCTAGTAAGTGCTGCTTATTCTAATTCTGGTAGCTCCAGGAGAGTAACCCCCAGTTTCCAGCTAAAGACTGGTACTGTTGACCCCATGCAACTCAACTAGGTGAATATTACGTGCGGCTGGCAGTGGTGCTGAAGTATCACGTTGCCGGTCCGTCCAGTACCTGGGTCCCACATAGTTGAAGATGCTTGATGCTTCTCGGTAATTTTTTTTTTATACCACCTTCCTGTAGTCACTGTAGTCACTAGCTCATCTAACTTTTTTCACTGCACCCACTGTATTTACTGACACATCTATACTTATCTCTTATCTCCCTGGTTTTGAGTCGCATTTATTCTTCAAATACTCCACTATGTAATGTATGGCAACACTATTTAGGCCTTGTACACAACCGTTCCCCTTCCTTGATCCAGGCCTGCACTTAACACTTGGCACTATTATGTATGTTTTCTCTTCTGTGATCACTTACATTTCCTTTTTTCGGGGTTTAAGTGATTATATGCACTCTTATGCTTGCACACGCCTATATACCACACTGTATTCCCTATGGTACAGTCATAAACTACTGACATTCACGAGCTAAATTGCAAGCGACTGCTCCACTCCACTGTGTGTGTGTGTGTGTGTGTGGTGTGTGTGTGTGTGTGTGTGTGTGTGTGTGTGTGTGTGCGTGTGTGTGGTTGTGTGTGTGTGTACTCACCTAGTTGTGGTTGCAGGGGTTGATTCATAGCACCTGGCCCCACCTCTTCACTGGTCACTACTGGGTCACTCTTCCTGCTCCATGCGCTTTATCATACCTCTTCGTAAAGCTATCTATGGATCCTCCCTTCACTACATCACTTCCCAAACTTTTCCACTTCCTGACAACTCTGTGACTGAAGAAATAATTAATAATGTCCCTGTGATTCATCTGAGTAATCGACTTCCCACTGAGACCCCTTGTTGCTATGTCTCATCTCTGGAACATCCTGTCTCTGTCCACCTTGTTGATTCCTCTCAGTATTTTATATGTTGTTATCATATACCCCTATCTCTCCTGTCTTCCAGTGTAGTGAAATCGATTTCCCTTAACCTCTCCTCGTAAGACATACCTATTAGCTCCGGGACAAGTCTTGTTGCAAACCTTTGCACTTTCTCTAGTTTCCTCACATGCTTGGTTACGTGAGGGTTCCAAACTGGCGCTGCATACTCCTATATGGGCCTAACGTACACAGTGTACAGGGTTCTGAATGTCTCCTTATTTAGATGTCAGAATGCTGTTCTTAGGTTTGTAAGGTATCCATATGCTGCAGCAGTTATTTGGTTGATGTGTGCCTCAAGAGATGTACCCAGTGTTATACTCACCCCAAGATCCTTTTCATTGAGTTAGGCTTGTAGGCTCTGGCCCCCTAGATTGTACTCCGTCTGTGGTCGTCTTTGCCCTTCCCCAATCTTCATGACTTTGCACTTGGTGGGGTTGAACTCGAGGAGCCATTTGCAGGATTGGGCCTGCAGCCTGTTTAGATCCCCCTGTAGTTTTGTCTGGTCCTCTTCCGATTGAATTCTCATCAACTTCACATCATCCACAAACAGGGACACTTCAGAGGACATTCCTTCCATCATGTCATTCACAAATACCAGAAACAGCACCGGTCATGGGATTGATCTCTGTGGTACCCCGCTCGTTACAGGCGCCCACTCTGACACTTCGCTATGTACCATGGCTTACTGTTGTCTTCCTAACAGTTATTCCTTGATCCATTGCAGGGTCTTCCCTGTTATCCCTGCCTAGTCCTCCAGCTTTTGCACTAATCTCTTGTGTGGAACTGTGTCAAACGCCTTCTTACAGTTCAGGAAAATGCAATCTACCCACCCCTTTCTCCCTTGTATTACTGCCATTACCCTGCCATAGGACTCCAGTAGGTTTTTGATGTAGGATTTCCAATCCCTGCAACCGTGCTGGCTGTCGTTGATAAGCTCATTCCCTTCTAGGTGCTCCACCACTCTTTTCCTGATAATTTTCTCCATGACCTTACTTACTATACACGTCAGTGACACTGGTCTGCAATTTAATGCTTTGTGTCTTTCTCCTTTTTTTTTAAAATTGGGGCCACATTTGCTGTCTTCCATACTTCTGGTAGTCGCCCAGTATCGATAGATGTGTTGAAGTTTATTGTAAGTGGTACACAAAGCGCCTCTGCTCCCTCTCTCAGGACCCATCGAGATATGTTATCCAGCTGCATCGCCTTTGAGGTATCTAGCGTGCTTAGCAGCCTCTTCTAATCTTCCTCAGTTGTATTTATTGTGTCCAACACTTGGTGGTGTACCTCACCTCTCTGCCTTTCTCGAGGCATTTCTGTCTCCTTTGTGAATACTTCTTTGAATCTCATGTTGAGCTCCTCACATACTTTTCAGTCATTTATGTGATCTCCCTTCATTCCTTCTGCAGCCTGATTACCTGTTCCTTGACTGTTGTTTTCCTCCTGATGTGGCTGTGCAATAGCTTTGGGTCAGATCTGGCTTTCGATGCTATGTCATTCTCGTATTTTCTTTGGGCCTCCCTTCTTACCTGTGCATATTCATTTCTGGCTCTACGACTGCTCTCCTTATTCTCCTGAGTCTTTTGCCTTCCTTCTCCCATTCCCTAGCACACTTGGCTTTGGCATTCCTGCACTTTAGGGTGAACCACGGGTTCATCCTGGCTTTTTTCGTTATTTCTCTTACGCTTGGGTACAAACCTTCCCTCAACTTCCATACATATTGTTGCCACATACTCCATCATCTCGCTTACTGATTTCCCTGCAAGTTCTTTGTTCCACTGAACCCTGTTCAGGAAGTTCTTCAAGCCTGCGTAGTCCCCTTTCTTCTAGTTTGGCTTCCCCCTCCACCTGTAGCTCTACTATGTATTCGAAGCTGAGAACCACATGATCACTGACCCCAAGAGGTCTTTCGTATGTGATATCCTCAATATCTGGACTACTCAAGGTGAATATCTCCTCTCTTTCCCTCTCTCTCTGGCAGTGTCCCTTACGTGTTGGTACATGCGGTTTTCCAGTACCACCTCCATCATCTTAGCCCTCCACGTTTCTTGGCCCCCATGTGAGTCCAGGTTCTCCCAATCAATTTCCTTGTGGTTGAAGTTCCCTTTGATCAGTACCCCTGCTCGCAAGAGCCCTTCTGGCCACTTCAGCCAGTGAGTCAACCATTGCTCTATTACTCTCATCATACCCTTGCCTTGGCTTCCTGTTGTTCTGCTTTGATTATGCATCACTACAATTACCACCTTGGGTCCTCCAGGCTGAAGCATTCATATTATGTAGTCTCTTGCTTCTCCTCTGTCTCCTCTCTCCAGCTCATCAAAATCCCATTGCTTTTTGATCAGTAGTGCCACTCCTCCACCTCCTCTGTTCCTTCTATCTTTCCTCAGAATTTGATATCCTATTGGAAAGATGGCAATTCTTATCATCCCTGCGAGCTCGGTTTCTGTGAAGGCCATGATGTTGGGTGATGCTTCTTTGACTCTCTCGTGCCACTTCTCCAACTTATTTGTTATTTCATTAGCGCTGGTGTACCATACATTCAGTTTACTCTCCAACACTGTGCTTCGGGGTTTCTGTGATGGTGGGGGCCTGGCAGTGTGCTGCGGTATTCTACAGCGTATTATGGGGAGGGGGCTGTGAGTGTGGGTTGTGGTTTGTGTTGGGATAGCGTGTTTGGTTGTGTACTCACCTAGGTGAGGTTGCAGGGGTCGAGTCCAAGCTCCTGGCCCCGCCTCTTCGCTGGTCGCTAGTGTGTGTGTGTGTGTGTGTGTGTGAGTGTGTGTGTGAGTGTGTGTGTGTGTGTGTGTGTGTGTGTGAGTGTGTGTGTGTGTGTGTGTGTGTGTGTGTATACTCCTAGTTGTACTCGCCTAGTTAAGGTTGCAGGGGTTGAGTCCAAGCTCCTGGCCCTGCCTCTTCACTGGTCGCTACTAGGTCACTCTCCCTGAACAGTGAGTTTTATCATACCTCTGCTTAAAGCTATGTATGGATCCTACCTCCACTACATCGCCTCCCAAACTATTTCACTTCCTGACTAATCTGTGGCTGAAGAAATACTTCCTAACATCCCTGTGATTCATCTGTGTCTTCAACTTCCAACTGTGTCCCCTTGTTATTGTGTCCCATCTCTGGAACATCCTGTCTTTGTCCACCTTGTCAATTCCTCTCAGTATTTTGTATGTCGTTATCATGTCCCCCATATCTCTCCTGTCCTCCAGTGGCGTCAGGTTGATTTCCCTTAACCTCTCCTCGTAAGACATACCTCTTAGCTCTGGGACTAGTCTTGTTGCAAACCTTTGCACTTTCTCTAGTTTCTTTACGTGCTTGGCTAGGTGTGGGTTCCAGACTGGTGCCACATACTCCAACATGGACGTACACGGTGTACAGGGTCCTGAACGATTCCTTATTAAGATGTCGGAATGCTGTTCTGAGGTTTGCTAGGCGCCCATATGCTGCAGCAGTTATTTGGTTTATGTGTGTGTGTGTGTGTGTGTGTGTGTGTGTGTGTGTGTGCTTGTGTGTGTGTGTGTGTGTGTGTGTATGTGTCGGACAAATGTATGTATGGGTTAGATTTGTGCATGATGCGTTTGTGTGAGGTTTTATTACCTTGTCTGTGTGAGGTATCACCTGAGGGTTTAACATATGTGCTTCTCTTGCGTTGTCATATTCTTCTGAAGATATGTGTGTTAGCACATGTCCACTGCGGTAATCCTTTTTTTATATATTTTCACTCTTGCGTTTTTTTTTGTGATTTTTTTTCCATATTTCACTGAATATTTTTTAATTACGATTTATTCTTCATTATTATTAGCGGTTTAATAAAATTATGTACGTAGATTTTTTCCTGATAAATAAATCTTGGTAAGTGCCAGTTTTTCCATGATAAATCAACCTCTATAATTGGAATATTTTCCTCATATATAGACACTTAATTTGAGCATAATGACTCAGTTTGCTCGTGTTATAGACACAGTTTTTATCTTCTATATTTTTTTTTTTTCAAATATTTATACTTTTTATACATGTAAAAGTCACCATCTATATTTAAGCTTACTTTTTTAGATTTACACTAGCAAAATATTTCTTGCAATATGTATTTTGTGAAGAATTTCTAGCCGTCGCATCATAAAAACCTCCCTTGTATCAACTGTGTCCTCTTCATTTAAAAACATCCTATTAAATCTGGAATTTTCAGTAACTTTTAAATCGTTCCTCTACCTTTTTATTAGCTTACATCCGCGTTTCCAATAACTGTTAGGCGTACAAAGGATGATTAAGACACTTTTTTACCCCAATACTCTGCTCCACACAGGTATCGCCTTGATCACAAGGCGAGTGAGATAACCCTCTCAGCGAGGGTAATAGGTGATCAAAAGAGGCAGTTAATGATGATGATGAACTTCACGACAATAAGCAAATGTAGATAAATGGTTCAGAGAACTGACAAGTTGATAAATTAGACACATGTGCAACATGTATTTTTATATGATAAGTAACACACATATGAAACATTTAGGTATCTTTATTCCGAAACGCTTCACCTCTTACAGAGTAGGCGTCTTCAGTCGAATACAGAAGAGTTAGCAGAAGCAGTAGATGATATGAAGACGATGTAATCAGTCCATCGCCGTTGAAGACGTAGGTTTGAGGTGGTCAGTCCCTTATCCTGGAGAAGAGTTTTGCTCCATAGTCTAGAACAGTGTGAAGTTTAAGCAGCAGTATGGAGACATATACTATCGTAAGGTGAGATGTAGTTCACTAGTAAAAGACATGGTCATTACTGAGAGAGCAACGTCCCTCTCATATCTATCCCTTCTCACTTGAAAATGTTGTCATGGGTGTTTTTTGTACTAAGATACTGTTGTGTTGCAGTATCTGACACAGTAAATTTGAAAATCGTATATAATAATACCTTTGACAACTTTTTCAAGTGAGAACGGATGGATGTGAAGGGGACGTTGCTTTCTCAATGATGACCTTCTGTCTTCTACTAGTGAACTGCATCTCTCCTTCCGACAGCATACAAGTTTCCAAATTGCTGTTTAAGCTTCTACATACTGCTGCTTAAGCTTTGTGGCATGCAAAGAGTAAGTACCCTTTATTCGGCGCTTGTGCACACCCTCATTGACAGGCTATCTCCCCCAACCAGCGAACTAGGTGCTAAGGGTTAACGATGGGGCCCCGTCGTTCGATCAGTACCAAGGTTCCAGCCAATGAGAAGATGGTTTTGGCAATCGCAGAGATGTTGTGGGGACCACACACCTGTCTGCCCTTGTCATTCCCGTTCTAGAGCTGGTTGAAGCACGGTCTGCTCTCTAGTGGCTTCTATTCTGCCTTGCTTACCGTGGAGTGCGCTGATACCTATTGTTGTACATAGTGTATATAGTGTACATAATTCTGTTCTTACTTGGTGAAGGATAATATAAGTCTAAAGCTTTTCTGCTGTGTTTATTTTGCTCCCTTTACACCCAGGAAAACGCCTTTGGATTCCTTGGGTTCTAATAAGCTTCTACATTGAACTGCATCTGCCACTTTTCAGACCATGCTGCCTCCTGGAGTATGGTGGCATCTCCCTCTGTATCAGTGAACCTGCCTATTTTTGTATCATCAGCAAATTTGTTCATATCACTTATTCCCTCGTCAAGGTGATTAATGTATATTATGAACGAAAGTCATTTAAAATTGATCCATGTCCAGCGCCACTTTTGACTGATACGCTCAGATTTCACTCAATTTCTGCACACTCTCTGCTTCTTGTTGGTGAGCCAGGCCTCGGTCCGTGACAGGACTTTTCCCTGGATACCATGTACTGCCATTTTCTTTAAAATCTTTGGTGTGGTACTCTTTCAAAAGCTTTATTAAAACCACATAAATAAGAACATAAGAACATAAGAAGGAACACTGCCCCATGCGGAGCATGTCCATGTGTCCCCCGCGGATTAGCCCAATGACCCACCCAGTCTGGTCACCTCCACTCAAGGAAGGAGCACGGCACCAGACCCAGCAGCACAAGCTAGTCAGGTCCAACTCACACCCACCCACACCCACTCATACATTTATCTAACCTATTTTTAAAACTACACAACGATTTAGCCTCAATAACTGTACTCAGGAGTTTGTTCCACTCATCCACAACTCTTTTACCAAACCAGTGCTTTCCTATATTATTCCTAATATTGTAGTCTTTATCATGAAAATCTTCTTCAAAACCTTTACTGAAAATAGTCAGTAAATTAGCAAGGAAGGAAAACGGCCCCTCGTGAAACCATGCTGAGTATCATAGATCAAATTATGCTTATCAAAATGGTTTCTGAAGCACGGTACTCTCCCCAGTTTCTCTGAAGCTAGGTTCTGAAGCACAGTACTCTCCCCAGTTTCTCTATAATTTTTATTATTATTATTAACACACTGGCCGATTCCCACCAAGGCAGGGTGGCCCGAAAAAGAAAAACTTTCACCATCATTCACTCCATCACTGTCTTGCCAGAAGGGTGCTTTACACTACAGTTTTTAAACTGCAACATTAACACCCCTCCTTCAGAGTGCAAGCACTGTACTTCCCATCTCCAGGACTCAAGTCCGGCCTGCCGGTTTCCCTGAATCCCTTCATAAATGTTACTTTGCTCACACTCCAACAGCACGTCAAGTACTAAAAACCATTTGTCTCCATTCACTCCCATTAAACACGCTCACGCATGCCTGCTGGAAGTCCAAGCCCCTCGCACACAAAATCTCATTTACCCTCTCCCTCTAACCTTTCCTAGGCCGACCCCTACCCCGCCTTCCTTCCACTACAGACTGATACACTCTTGAAGTCATTCTGTTTCGCTCCATTCTCTCTACATGTCCAAACCACCTCAACAACCCTTCCTCAGCCCTCTGGACAACAGTTTTGGTAATCCCGCACCTCCTCCTAACTTCCAAACTACGAATTCTCTGCATTATATTCACACCACACATCGCCCTCAGACATGACATCTCCACTGCCTCCAGCCTTCTCCTCGTTGCAACATTCATCACCCATGCTTCACACACATATAAGAGCGTTGGTAAAACTATACTCTCATACATTCCCCTCTTTGCCTCCAAGGACAAAGTTCTTTGTCTCCATAGATTCCTAAGTGCACCGCTCACCCTTTTCCCCTCATCAATTCTATGATTCACCTCATCTTTCATAGACCCATCCGCTGACACGTCCACTCCCAAATATCTGAATACATTCACCTCCTCCATACTCTCTCCCTCCAATCTGATATCCAATCTTTGATCACCTAATCTTTTTGTTATCCTCATAACCTTACTCTTTCCTGTATTCACTTTTAATTTTCTTCTTTTACACACCCTACCAAATTCATCCACCAATCTCTGCAACTTCTCTTCAGAATCTCCCAAGAGCTCAGTGTCATCAGCAAAGAGCAGCTGTGACAACTCTCACTTTATGTGTGATTCTTTTTCTTTTAACTCCACGCCTCTTGCCAAGACCCTCGCATTTACTTCTCTTACAACCCCATCTATAAATATATTAAACAACCACGGTGACATCACACATCCTTGTCTAAGGCCTACTTTTACTGGGAAATAATCTCCCTCTTTCCTACATACTTTAACTTGAGCCTCACTATCCTCGTAAAAACTCTTCACTGCTTTCAGTAACCTACCTCCTACACCATACACCTGCAACATCTGCCACATTCCCCCCCCCTATCCACCCTGTCATACGCCTTTTCCAAATCCATAAATGCCACAAAAACCTCTCTAGCCTTATCTAAATACTGTTCACTTATATGTTTCACTGTAAACACTTGGTCCACACACCCCCTACCTTTCCTAAAGCCTCCTTGTTCATCTGCTATCCTATTCTCCGTCTTACTCTTAATTCTTTCAATAATAACTCTACCATACACTTTACCAGGTATACTCAACAGACTTATCCCCCTATAATTTTTGCACTCTCTTATGTCCCCTTTGCCTTTATACAAAGGAACTATGCATGCTCTCTGCCAATCCCTAGGTACCTTACCCTTTTCCATACATTTATTAAATAATTGCACCAACCACTCCAAAACTATATCCCCACCTGCTTTTAACATTTCTATCTTTATCCCATCAATCCCGGCTGCCTTACCCCCTTTCATTTTACCTACTGCCTCACGAACTTCCCCCACACTCACAACTGGCTTTCTCATAATATGCGCTATAATTTATTCTAATAATTTGCCTATAATTGAAGTGGTCACTGTAGACGGTGACCACCTGCGAAGTTTGTCCCGCGTATACATCAAAGTGCTCCAAAGCCAGTACCAGCGCGAGGGCTTCTTTTTCAATGGTAGAGTAAGCCCTCTGATGCGGCTGGAACTTGGCTGAGAAGTAGGCTACAGGCTGCAACTCCTGGTCCCCGTTTTGCAATAGTACTGCCCCAGCCCCAGACTCACAAGCATCAACCTGTAATGAGAAAGGTTTGGAGAAATCTGGAGACAGAAGAATGGGTGCAGTACACAATAATCTTTTTGCTTTATCAAAAGCACTTTGACATTCTGGGGTCCAATTAAAGGGAACTTTGTGACTGGTAAGAGAGGTAAGAGGGGCTACAATGTCCGAAAAATTCTTACAGAAGCTTCTGTAATGCCTAGGAAATGTTGAAAAGATTTCCTATAATGAGGAACTGGGTAATCTTTAATGGCAAGAACTTTAGCAAGTTTAGGAGCAACTTTACCACTACGTACTTCATGGCCTAGAAAAGTGACAGTGGCCTGGCCAAAGGAAGACTTAGATAAATTAACAGTTAAATAGGAACTCTGAAAGGTCTCAAAAAGAGCCTTAAGTCTAAACAGGTGTTGATCCCAAGTATCAGACACCACAACAATATCATCCAGGCACGCTGCCGTGCCTTCAAGTCCTTTAATAGCCTGATGGATAAGTTTCTGGAATGAAGAGGGGGAGTTTTTCATTCCGAAGGGGGTAACTGTATATTGATAATAACCTCCTGAAATTACGAAGGCAGAGATTTTCTTCGCCTTATCCGTCAAAGGTACCTGATAGTAACCTTTAATTAGATCTAACTTGGACACAAAAGTAGCCTTACCCACAAAGTCGATTACGTCATCCAGACGAGGAAGACGGTAAGCATCTGTAAATGTCACCTCATTCACCGTACGGTAGACTGTACACATACGGAAACCTCCATCAGCTTTTTTAACAAGGATGCACGGTGAAGCCCATGGACTAGATGACTCCTCCACTAACCCATGCTCTAACAGAAATTCTACCTCCTGATGAAGTAGCTTCTACTTTTCAGGATTATCTCTATAGGGGGAGAGTTTAATAGGTTTAGAGTTTCCCACATCTACCTCATGATAACCTAACGTACATTTTTTCGGCACATCCGAAAAAAATATTAGGGTATAACTGTAGAAGCGCAGTTAAACTTGTTGCTTGAGTTTCAGACAGCCCCACCATTAAAGGGCTAGGGTCCTTGAGAAGGACAGAGTTTGGAAGTTTGACATTAATTTCAGAAATAGAGTGCAAAGAGCCAGAGTCGTCCTCAGAGGTAGAGAACAGAGTCATTACTGGGACTTTATCTGGTGTATGAAAAGATTTTAAATGATTAATGTGGTAAGTTTTAGTTTTTGAGGTCTTATCAATGGGAGCTACCACATAATTTACATCTGATAATTTACTTACAATTTGCATAGGTCTCCTGGATGGAAGGAGCGGAATTGTGCATTTCTGTCATATCTCTGTTTCATCTTATTTTGAGCTGCCTTTAGGTTAGCCTTGGTTAACTGACGTGCCATCTGCAACCTTGAAGACGGGTTGTAGAGTGTTGAGTTAACGCCTTCTCCCATCCATCCTGATTTGATCATCCGAAGAGGACCTCGTGCATTGTGCCCAAAGATCAGCTCAAACGGACTGTGCCCAGTAGACTCCTGAACAGCTTCTCTTATTGAAAACAGCAACAAAGGTAGTGATTCATCCCAGTCTGTAGGAAAATGCATGCAAAAGTTCTCATCATGGTTTTTAACGTCTGATGGAATCTTTCCAAGGCGCCTTGGGACTGAGGATGATAGGCAGTGGATTAGTTGTGGATTATCCCTAACCTAGTTAATGCTTCCCTAAATGCTTTGGCAGTGAAGTTAGTACCTTGATCACTTTGAATAGTTTCAGGAATGCCAAAACAAGAAATAAATCTGGTTAAAGCTTTGAGAATAGCTATAGTATTAATACTGTGCATGGGAATTGGTTCAGGGTATCTAGTTACTCTATCCATAATGATAAATAAATACTGATTTCCAGACTTTGGCCTAGGTAGTGAACCTACACAGACTATGATTAATTCTGAAAAAGGTTCTCCATCAGCAGGTATAGGGTGGAGAGGTGCAGGTTTAATAGAATGTCCAGGTTTCTTTACTTGCTGACATTCTCGGCAACACCTGATATGATTCTTCACATCCTGCTTTAATTTTGGCCAATAAAATTCTTTTGTGATTCTATATAATGTTTTAGTAATCCCTAAGTGACCTAATGAAGTATTATGAGCAATATTCAATATTTGAGGTCTAAACTTTGTTGGAGCTACTAACCTGTCTGACAGTTGCTGGCCCTCTATCTCCTTACCAGTCTCAGTGCAGATCAAATAGTCGTTTTTAAATTTATACTTGACCGGATGCTCCAAAAAGGATTTACCCATGGTTGCCTGAAAAGCGAAATTCAAAGAAGGGTCCTTTCATTGTTCCTCCCGGAAGGACAGTCCCTCGGGTATGGAAACACATGTCTGGCAATCCTGCAACCTTGGAATAGGAAGGCTTGATCTGGGTCTGTTCACTTGATCTACGAGGCCCTGGCCAGTTTTCCTCGTAAAACAAATTGGCTATTCCGAGATCGGATTCGTCCAAGGATAGGTCAACATTCTCGCCAGACAACCCTTGGGATGTTGCCCGAGTTATGGCCAACACCGGAGAAGAATTAATCATTATGGGTTCAGGACATACACTAGCAGTGGTAATGTTATTTCCCAGTAATAACATTGCATCTTTCATGGGGAATTCCTCGGATACACCCACAGTCAAGTATCCAGTTTAATATTTGCACTGTACATAAATTCTGTGCAAGGGGACAGAATATATAGCTCCTCCAAATGCTTCCAACAAAACAGAGGAATTTAAGGAGGTGTTCTTTGAAAGGGGTAATATTCCCTCTCTTATAAGTGAGCAATATGCTCCAGTATCTCTAAAGGCTTTGACTTCAGTTGTTTTGGAGTTTTCCTGAAGGGAAATAAGACTCTGACAGTAATAAGGGGCCATCCCTTTCTCCACTTCTTTCAGGAACATGTTACCAGGGATATTATAGATATTCCCAATAGGTTGGGGTTTGTGGGGGCAGTTGGGATGGATGTGACTTACAGGCTTGCCCTTTACTCCCTGCTGACGTTGCAACAGGTGTCGCTCTGGCTGGTGTCTCTCTAGATACTGTTGTCGAGTTACACCATGTTGAGTGGTTTGTCTCTCACCAGGTGGACCATAATTTGAGAAGCATGGTTCACCAGGTGACTTAGTTGGCTGACATAGACGTTCTCCCTCCGGCTGGCACTTCATCCTCCAAGGTTGACGATCTCTGCTCATGCCAGGCTGTTGAAAAGAGAGATGGGACCGCTCGGACAAGGAGCAGTTAGTTTCAAAGGTATCAGCCAACCTGGCTGCCTCCAATGCAGTGGTTAAGTCATGATCCTGCAGAAAGATTCGAACCTCTGGTCCCACAGACTCCAGCAGGTTGTCAACCAGAATAAGCTACACAAGATCATCGAAGGTAGCAGCACCACTTGCTTTATACCAGCTGGTAAAGCTTTAGTCTGCTGTCACACAAAATCAACCAGGGATTGACCAAGCTGTCGTCTGCCTAACTTGAAGTTTTTCCTATACTTAGCTGGGATACATGTATATGCTCTCAAAACTGTGGTCTTCACCACTTTATAATCGGAAAAATCAGTGTCATTTAACACTGACGTAAATTCCTGTGCCTTACCAAACAATGCTGTCCCGGGTTCATATCCCAGACAGGCCCGCATTTGTTACAAAAAACGCGATTTCTAATAAGCATAGAGATCTCCAGTGAATACTAGAAGGGACTGCCCTTCTAGCATCCAGCCTGTTACTGGGTTTTCGTAACAAGTAGCCAGTATCCTGGTCCAATTATCTATTAGAATTCAATAAGAATTATTAGTGCTTCAGGATTACAACTCTTAGGCTACTAACTAGAAAAATTTAAATTTAATAAGTTTATTAACAATAAAGATGTCTAGGAGTATATTATCAAATTAAAATAAATTAATCAATTTAAACAAATTAATAAAAATAATCACTTCTCTCGTGTACAGTAGTATTGTGCTGAAGGCACATATCACATTTATACGTCTTAAGTACCGTTTGGTACATTAACATTTAATAATACATATATAAATAAATAAGTTTGTGTGTATGTGTGTAAGTGCTCTAAGTAGTTCGCTATGTCTCAAAACTCAACTAGACTTAAACCAGTGACTGACAAAGTCCTTACAAACTAACTTCTTGACCAACCTGGCAATCAGAACAGCTTGCTTGAACAATAAAACGACTGCTAAACCCAATAGCTGTATAACAAGCAACTGCAACACAGAATCAGAAATAGGGAGATAATATAAGGGCACTGAGTAGGGACCATCTGCAGATCCTCCACAAAAGTCAAAAAACTCCCATACTACTGAATCTAAGTTCAGCATAAGAAAATCCCCGACTGTGACATACTGATACCAGTGCAAATTATGTCAGAGGATACAGCTCAGGACCTGAGTTTCTCAGAGTGTCTATGTGACACACAACCTCAGTACAACGTCGAAAATCACTAAGTCTAGACAATGTTCTGTGAACAGATATCTACAGAACCAGCAAAAAGAAAGTGACAGAGACGGTCTTCCAACAAGAGTCAATAAGGGAGAGTTAGGCACGTCTTGTCAGGAATCCGTCCAACCACCAAGAGAGTCTAGCCCAGACTGACTACTCCAGGCGAGGTGTGAACACCCCCCCCCCTCGATCACGTGATAGCTCCGTGGACTGTTGCTGCCCAGCAACACCGAGAAGCTGGCAGAGTAACGAGCCACGAGCGATAATTACAGTAGTTAGACAATCAAGACTTGAACTATGAGCACTGTATAATATATATAGGTTACATCCTACCTAACAAAAGTAACTAAGTCAAATAATGTAAATACATTGCTTTATATAATTATTTGACTTTATATTATTATTTGACTGACGCGCAAAGTTTGTAAAGCACTGGCAAAGCTAATGCAATGCCAGACAGCAAGCTACACAATGTTCCTGCTTCCAGCGTCACCCTAGGCTCAATCAGTGCTCTAAGTCCAGCACCAGCTCTCGGACAGGCTACCAATGTTACAACCCAGAAGTCCCAAAGGCCTGTTGTCCTGGGTGTAAAGGGAGCAAAATAAACACAGCAGATAAACTTTTGACTTATATTATCCTTCACCAATTTAGAACAGTACACTCCACGGTAAGCAAGGCAGAATAGAAGCCACTAGAGAGCAGACCGTGCTTCAACCAGCTCTAGAATGGGAATGACAAGGGCAGACAGGTGAGTGGTACCTACATCACCTCTGCGATTGCCAAAACCATCTTCTCATTGTCTGGAACCTGGGTACTGGTTGAACGACGGGGCCCTATCGTCAACCTTTAGTCCCTGGTTCACAGGTTGGGGGAGATAGCCTGTAAATGAGGGTGTGTACATGCGCCAAATAAAGGTTACGTACTCTTTGCATGCCACAGTGGTGGTGGTAGCGGTGGTTTTAGTAATGGTGGTGGTGATGATGGTGGTGGTGGTGGTAGTGGTGTTTTTAGTAATGGTGTTGGTGGTGGTGGTAGAGGTGGTTTTAGTAATGGTAGTGGTGGTAGCGGTGGTTTTAGCAATGGTGGTGGTGGTGGTGGTGGTGGTGGGGGTGGTAGTGGTGGGGGGGGTGGTGGTCGTGTTGATGGCGGTGGTAGTGATGGTGGTGGGGATGGTGATGGTGGTGTTGGTGGGGGTGGTGGCGGTGGTGGGGATGGTATTGGTGGTGTTGGTGGTTGTGGTTGTGGTGGTGTTGGTGGTTGTGGTGGTGGTGGTGGTGGGGGTGGTTGTGGTGGTGTTGGTGGTGGTGGTAGTGGTGGTGGTGTTGGTGGTTGTGGTTGTGGTGGTGGTGTTGGTGGTGGTGGGAGTGGTGGTGGGGGTGGTGGTGGTGTTGGTGGGGGTGGTGCTGGTGGTAGTGGTGGGGGTGATGGTGTTGGTGGTGGAGTTGGTGGTTGTGGTTGTGGTGGTGGTGTTGGTGAGGGTGGTGGTGGTGGTTTTGGTGGTGGGGTGGTAAGGGTGGTGGGATGGTGGGGTGGTGGTGGTGGGGTGGTGGTTGTGGTCGTTGGGGTAGTGGTGGTGGTGGTGGTGGTGTTGGGGGTGGTGGTAGTGGGGGTGGTGGAGGGGTGGGGGTTGTGTTGGTTGTGTGGTTGTTGGTGGTGGTGGTAGTGGTGGTAGTGGTGGTGGTGGTGGGGGTGGTGGTGTTTTTGGTGATGGTGATGTTGGTGGTGGTGTTGGTGGTTGTGGTTGTGGTGGTGGTGTTGGTGGGGGTGGTGGTGGTGGGGGTGGTGGTGGTGGTGGTGGGGATTGTGTTGGTGGTGGTGGTGTTGATGGTGGTGTTGGTGGTTGTGGTGGTGGTGGTGGTGTTGGTGGTGGTGGTGGTGGTGGGGGTGGTGGTGTTGGTGAGGGTGGTGATTTTGGTGGTGGGGGTGGTGGGGTGGTGATGGTGTGGTGGGGGTGATGGTGATGGTAAGGTGATGGTGGTGGTGGGGTGGTGGTTGGGATGGTGGTCGTGGTGGGGGTGGTGGTGGTTGGGATGGTGGGGGTGGTTGGGGTGGTGGGGGTGGTGGTGGTGGTGGTGGTGGTGTTGGTGGGAGTGGTGGTGGGGGTGGTGGTGGCGGTGGTGGTGGGGGGGGTGATGGTGGTGGGGGGTAGCGGTGGGGGGTGGCGGTGGTGGGTGTGGTGGGGGTGGTGGTGGTGGTGTTGGTTGGGGTGGTGGTTGTGGTGGGGGTGGTGGGGGTGGTGTTGGTGGTGGTGGTTTGGTGGTGATGGTGGTTGTGGTTGGGATGGTGGTGGTGGTGGTTGGGGTGGTGGTGTTGGTGGTGTTGGTGGGGGTGGGGGGTGATGGGGGTGGTGATGGTGGTTGGGAGGGTGGTGGTGGTGGTTGGGGTGGAGGTGTTGGTGGTTGTGGTGGGGGGTGATGGGGGTGGTGGTGGTGGTGGTGGTTGGGGGGTGGTGGTGGTGGTGGTTGGGGTGGTGGTGTTGGTTGTTGTGGTGGGGGTGATGGGGGTGGTGGGGGTAGTAGTGGATTTCATGTGAAAATCTTTTAAATCTTATTTATTACTACATCTACTAGACTTTTATATCTGAAATATTATTAAATTTCTTAAAGTTTATCATCTTAATATTTGTGCCTTAAAAACTCGTATTACTTATATACATCTAAATTTATTACTTTTATACTTACTATAGTCTTCTACATCTGAGAAGCTTCTACATCTGAGAAGCTTCTACATCTGAGAAGCTTCTACATCTGAGAAGCTTCTACATCTGGGAAGCTTCTACATCTGAGAAGCTTCTACATCTGGGAAGCTTCTACATCTGAGAAGCTTCTACATCTGAGAAGCTTCTACATCTGGGAAGCTTCTACATCTGAGAAGCTTCTACATCTGAGAAGCTTCTACATCTGAGAAGCTTCTACATCTGAGAAGCTTCTACATCTGAGAAGCTTCTACATCTGGGAAGCTTCTACATCTGAGAAGCTTCTACATCTGAGAAGCTTCTACATCTGAGAAGCTTCTACATCTGGGAAGCTTCTACATCTGAGAAGCTTCTACATCTGAGAAGCTTCTACATCTGAGAAGCTTCTTCATCTGGGAAGCTTCTACATCTGAGAAGCTTCTACATCTGAGAAGCTTCTACATCTGGGAAGCTTCTACATCTGAGAAGCTTCTACATCTGAGAAGCTTCTACATCTGAGAAGCTTCTACATCTGAGAAGCTTCTACATCTGGGAAGCTTCTACATCTGGGAAGCTTCTACATCTGAGAAGCTTCTACATCTGAGAAGCTTCTACATCTGGGAAGCTTCTATATCTGGGAAGCTTCTACATCTGAGAAGCTTCTACATCTGAGAAGCTTCTACATCTGAGAAGCTTCTACATCTGAGAAGCTTCTACATCTGGGAAGCTTCTACATCTGAGAAGCTTCTACATCTGAGAAGCTTCTACATCTGAGAAGCTTCTACATCTGAGAAGCTTCTACATCTGAAAAGCTTCTACAACTGAGAAGCTTCTACATCTGAGAAGCTTCTACATCTGAGAAGCTTCTACATCTGAGAAGCTTCTACATCTGAGAAGCTTCTACATCTGAAAAGCTTCTACAACTGAGAAGCTTCTACATCTGAGAAGCTTCTACATCTGAGAAGCTTCTACATCTGGGAAGCTTCTACAACTGAGAAGCTTCTACATCTGAGAAGCTTCTACATCTGGGAAGCTTCTACCTCTGAGAAGCTTCTACATCTGGGAAGCTTCTACATCTGAGAAGCTTTTACAACTGAGAAGCTTCTACATCTGGGAAGGTTCTACATCTGGAAAGCTTCTACAACTGAGAAGCTTCTACATCTGGGAAGCTTCTACAACTGAGAAGCTTCTACATCTGGGAAGCTTCTACAACTGAGAAGCTTCTACATCTGAGAAGCTTCTACAACTGAGAAGCTTCTAAATCTGAGAAGCTTCTACATCTGAGAAGCTTCTACATCTGAGAAGCTTCTACAACTGAGAAGCTTCTACATCTGAGAAGCTTCTACATCTGAGAAGCTTCTACATCTGAGAAGCTTCTACATCTGGGAAGCTTCTACATCTGAGAAGCTTCTACATCTGGGAAGCTTCTACATCTGAGAAGCTTCTACATCTGGGAAGCTTCTACATCTGAGAAGCTTCTACATCTGGGAAGCTTCTACATCTGGGAAGCTTAAACAACCGAGAAGTTTCGACATCTGGGAAGCTTCTACAACAGAAGCTTCCTCATCTGCGAAGCTTCTACATCTGAGAATCTTAAACAACCGAGAAGCTTCAACATCTGAGAAGGTTCTACACCTATGAAGCTTCTTCATCTGGGAAGCATCTACATTTGAGAAGTTTCAACGTCTACGAAGCTTCCATATCTGAGAAGCTTCTACATCTAACATACTTCTACATCTGGGAAACTTCTACATCTGATATACTTCTTCATTTAGGAAACCTCTACATCTTGGAAGCTTTTACGTCTGATATAATTCTACATCAGGACCTTTTCTACATCTGGGAAGCTTCTATATCTGGGAAGCTTCTACATCTGAGAAGCTTCTACATCTGAGAAGCTTCTACATCTGGGAAGCTTCTACATCTGAGAAGCTTCTAACTCTGAAAAGCTTCTACATCTGAGAAGCTTCTACATCTGAGAAGCTTCTACATCTGGGAAGCTTCTACATCTGGGAAGCTTCTACATCTGAGAAGCTTCTACATCTGAGAAGCTTCTACATCTGAGAAGCTTCTACATCTGAGAAGCTTCTACATCTGAGAAGCTTCTACATCTGAGAAGCTTCTACATCTGAGAAGCTTCTACATCTGAGAAGCTTCTACATCTGAAAAGCTTCTACATCTGAGAAGCTTCTACATCTGAGAAGCTTCTATATCTGGGAAGCTTCTATATCTGGGAAGCTTCTACATCTGAGAAGCTTCTACATCTGAGAAGCTTCTACATCTGAGAAGCTTCTACATCTGAGAAGCTTCTACATCTGAGAAGCTTCTACATCTGAAAAGCTTCTACATCTGAGAAGCTTCTACATCTGAGAAGCTTCTACATCTGGGAAGCTTCTACATCTGGGAAGCTTCTACATCTGAGAAGCTTCTACATCTGAGAAGCTTCTACATCTGAGAAGCTTCTACATCTGGGAAGCTTCTACATCTGAGAAGCTTCTACATCTGAGAAGCTTCTACATCTGAGAAGCTTCTACATCTGAGAAGCTTCTACATCTGAGAAGCTTCTACATCTGAAAAGATTCTACAACTGAGAAGCTTCTACATCTGAGAAGCTTCTACATCTGAGAAGCTTCTACATCTGGGAAGCTTCTACAACTGAGAAGCTTCTACATCTGAGAAGCTTCTACATCTGGGAAGCTTCTACATCTGAGAAGCTTCTACATCTGAGAAGCTTTTACAACTGAGAAGCATCTACATCTGGGAAGCTTCTACATCTGGAAAGCTTCTACAACTGAGAAGCTTCTACATCTGGGAAGCTTCTACAACTGAGAAGCTTCTACATCTGGGAAGCTTCTACAACTGAGAAGCTTCTACATCTGAGAAGCTTCTACAACTGAGAAGCTTCAAAATCTGAGAAGCTTCTACATCTGAGAAGCTTCTACATCTGAGAAGCTTCTACAACTGAGAAGCTTCTAAATCTGAGAAGCTTCTACATCTGGGAAGCTTCTACAACTGAGAAGCTTCTACATCTGAGAAGCTTCTACATCTGAGAAGCTTCTACATCTGAGAAGCTTCTACATCTGAGAAGCTTCTACATCTGAGAAGCTTCTACATCTGAGAAGCTTCTACATCTGAGAAGCTTCTACAACTGAGAAGCTTCTACATCTGGGAAGCTTCTACAACTGAGAAGCTTCTACATCTGAGAAGCTTCTACAACTGAGAAGCTTCTACATCTGAGAAGCTTCTACAACTGAGAAGCTTCTACATCTGAGAAGCTTCTACAACTGAGAAGCTTCTAAATCTGAGAAGCTTCTACATCTGAGAAGCTTCTACATCTGAGAAGCTTCTACATCTGAGAAGCTTCTACATCTGGGAAGCTTCTACAACTGAGAAGCTTCTACATCTGAGAAGCTTCTACATCTGAGAAGCTTCTACATCTGAGAAGCTTCTACATCTGGGAAGCTTCTACATCTGAGAAGCTTCTACATCTGAGAAGCTTCTACATCTGAGAAGCTTCTACATCTGAGAAGCTTCTACATCTGAGAAGCTTCTACATCTGAGAAGCTTCTACATCTGAGAAGCTTCTACATCTGAGAAGCTTCTACATCTGGGAAGCTTCTACATCTGGGAAGCTTCTACATCTGAGAAGCTTCTACATCTGGGAAGCTTCTACATCTGAGAAGCTTCTACATCTGGGAAGCTTCTACATCTGGAAAGCTTCTACAACTGAGAAGCTTCTACATCTGGGAAGCTTCTACAACTGAGAAGCTTCTACATCTGGGAAGCTTCTACAACTGAGAAGCTTCTATCTCTGCGAAGCTTCTACAACTGAGAAGCTTCAAAATCTGAGAAGCTTCTACATCTGAGAAGCTTCTACATCTGAGAAGCTTCTACAACTGAGAAGCTTCTAAATCTGAGAAGCTTCTACATCTGGGAAGCTTCTACAACTGAGAAGCTTCTACATCTGAGAAGCTTCTACATCTGAGAAGCTTCTACAACTGAGAAGCTTCTACATCTGAGAAGCTTCTACATCTGAGAAGCTTCTACATCTGAGAAGCTTCTACATCTGAGAAGCTTCTACAACTGAGAAGCTTCTACATCTGGGAAGCTTCTACAACTGAGAAGCTTCTACATCTGAGAAGCTTCTACAACTGAGAAGCTTCTACATCTGAGAAGCTTCTACAACTGAGAAGCTTCTACATCTGAGAAGCTTCTACAACTGAGAAGCTTCTAAATCTGAGAAGCTTCTACATCTGAGACGCTTCTACATCTGAGAAGCTTCTACATCTGAGAAGCTTCTACATCTGGGAAGCTTCTACAACTGAGAAGCTTCTACATCTGAGAAGCTTCTACATCTGAGAAGCTTCTACATCTGAGAAGCTTCTACATCTGGGAAGCTTCTACATCTGAGAAGCTTCTACATCTGAGAAGCTTCTACATCTGAGAAGCTTCTACATCTGAGAAGCTTCTACATCTGAGAAGCTTCTACATCTGAGAAGCTTCTACATCTGAGAAGCTTCTACATCTGAGAAGCTTCTACATCTGGGAAGCTTCTACATCTGGGAAGCTTCTACATCTGAGAAGCTTCTACATCTGGGAAGCTTCTACATCTGAGAAGCTTCTACATCTGAGAAGCTTCTACATCTGAGAATCTTAAACAACCGAGAAGCTTCAACATCTGAGAAGGTTCTACACCTATGAAGCTTCTTCATCTGGGAAGCATCTACAACTGAGAAGTTTCAACGTCTACGAAGCTTCCATATCTGAGAAGCTTCTACATCTAACATACTTCTACATCTGGGAAACTTCTACATCTGATATACTTCTTCATTTAGGAAACCTCTACATCTTGGAAGCTTTTACGTCTGATATAATTCTACATCAGGACCTTTTCTACATCTGGGAAGCTTCTATATCTGGGAAGCTTCTACATCTGAGAAGCTTCTACATCTGAGAAGCTTCTACATCTGGGAAGCTTCTACATCTGAGAAGCTTCTACATCTGGGAAGCTTCTACATCTGGGAAGCTTAAACAACCGAGAAGTTTCGACATCTGGGAAGCTTCTACAACAGAAGCTTCCTCATCTGCGAAGCTTCTACATCTGAGAATCTTAAACAACCGAGAAGCTTCAACATCTGAGAAGGTTCTACACCTATGAAGCTTCTTCATCTGGGAAGCATCTACATTTGAGAAGTTTCAACGTCTACGAAGCTTCCATATCTGAGAAGCTTCTACATCTAACATACTTCTACATCTGGGAAACTTCTACATCTGATATACTTCTTCATTTAGGAAACCTCTACATCTTGGAAGCTTTTACGTCTGATATAATTCTACATCAGGACCTTTTCTACATCTGGGAAGCTTCTATATCTTCGAAGTTTCTACATCTGATATACCTCTACATCTGTGAAATTTCTACATCCGGGAAGCTTCTGCATCCTACATAATTGTATAGCTGGGGAGCTTCTACATCTGATATACCTCTACATCAGATAAACTCCAACATCTGTGAAGCTTGAACATCTTGTAAACTTCTATATCACGGAAGCTTCTACAGTTGATATACTTCTAAGTCTAGGAAACTTCTACATCTGGTGAGCTGTTACATCTGGGAAGCTTTTACATGTGGAAAGGTTCTACATCTGATATACTTCTATATCTTGGAAGCTTCTACATCTGGTTTTCTTCTACATCTGGCAAGTTTATACACCTGATATACTGCTAAATCTGCCAGATTCTACATATGATATACTTCTACACCTGGGAAGATTCTACATCTGGTATACTTCTACATCTGGCAAGTTTATACACTTGATATACTTCTACATCTTTGGAAGCTTTTACATTTGATGTAATTATACATCTGAGTAGCTTCTACATCTGCGAAGCTTCTACTTCCTACATACTTCTACATTGAGGAAACTTGATGTTCTTCCTGCAGTTTGTCAAGTTCTTCCTGCAGCTTGTCAAGTTCTTCCTGTAGTCTTTCAAGTTCTTCCTGCAGTTTTCTGCGTGAGACTCACATTTCCATCCCCCAAAATATTTTTCTCAACATAAAATGTTGACATGCAGAAATCTATTCCACCCGGCACATTTACATGTCTTGGAAATAATGTTAAAGTCTTGTGCGTCTTATCTAGTTACACATGCATGTCCTGACATTGCGTCAATCATTTTCACACGTTTTGTTCTCTCTTATTTCCATGAAATAACTTTTCCTCTTATCTCTGCTTGCATGCCAAGAGTGTTTTAAACACGTGTAGATCTGTATCGATTCTTCTTAACACATCGGCCGTTTCTCACGGAGGTAGGGTGACGCAAGACAGAAGACAACACTTTCACTTTCTTTCTGTGAATCACTGACCTGTCAGAAGCATGCTGAAATAACAGCTTAAATGACACTCAAAATCACAACATCCCCATCCATCCTTCAGAGTGCAGGCACTGTACCTTCCACCAGGACTTATGTCCGATTAACTTGTGTCCCTGAATCTCTTCATAGATGTAACTATGCTCAACTCCAACACTACACGTGCCTCTACTCCTACCTAACGTGCTAACAAAAGCCTGCTGGATGTCTAAGCTCCTAGCACTTTACATCCACTCAGTCTATCCATTTCTAGGACGATCTTTACCTTTCTTCCGTCCAAGAATTATATGTCCACTGTCATAATGTTTTCTTCAACATCTCTAAACGTCCAAACATTACCTTCTCAGTTCTCTGAATAATATTTTCGTTATCAATACACTTCATCTTAATCTTCAAACTCAGAATTCTCTCCATAATATACCCACCACACACTGCCTACAGCTTCCTCCTCGGTGCAACATACATAAACTATACAACAGTGTTGGTATCACTCTTCTCTGGTACATTCCCCTTGTCTGCACTGATAAAGTGCTTTATCTCCACAGATTCCCAAAAGCATCCCCCACTTTTTTTACCTTCGACAATTCTACGATCCACCAGATTTCCCGTAGACTCATCCGCTGACAGTTCCAGTATCAAATACATTAATACATTTAATTCTGTCATTCTCCTTCCCCCAGATCGATATCCAGTCTCTTACTGCATATTTTTTTTTTTTTTTGATAATCTCATCATCTTGCTCTTGATTATGTTCACTTATAATTCCCTTCCATTATATTCTCTTACCAGTTTATTTGCCAAACACTTCAACTATTCTTTAGAAAGTTGTATCTCTGGAGTCTTCCAAACGAACCGTGTCATCAGCAAAGAACGACTGTAACTACTTTTTTATTCGATTTATTGTATTTAATCCCTCTTCTTTTCCCTACTTCTCCCCATCTATAGATATGCTAAACGTCTGTGGCGATACCACACATCCCCATGTATAGCCTATTTTTTCAAGAAAACATTTGTTTGTCCTTCAAAATCCAACCTGAGTCTCGCTAACCATCTAAAACATCTATACTGGTTTAAATAACCTATTCACTGGCGTACCTAAGGTGTGGCACGTGCCCTGGGCGCTACTTGAAAGGGGCGCCACTGAGCAGTTTCTTTGAAAGTGAGACGAGCCATCCTCGGATAGAGAAAAATAATTATCTTCAGATGTATGATCCGTCTTTGATTATCATAGGTGACAAGCACTAGGATAGCTAGATTCTTAAACCACTTATATAAATTATTAGATAAAAATGCTGTGCTGGAAGCTACACGAGCTAGTCTAGAATTTTGTGAAAAATCTGTGAAATTTAATGTTCTTATTAGAAATACCATTTCCTTATTTCGCAGCATTGTGTAAGAAGACCATGAAACGTTTCTTCAATAAGAAGAAGGAAAGTGGAGCTTAAGAATGAAAGAGACAAAAGTTGGGGGCGGAGGAAGTCAAGAAGTCGAGTAAATCCTTCATCCCCTTCTTTGAAAAACCCGAAACAAGTTGCTCGACACGTTCCATAGTGTCTCCTGCACCTGCAACAAGTTTGTTAGAATCCGAAGATGAATTAAGTACAAATGCGTCACAAGCCGAGGAGGAAGTCAAGTCAACTGAATCTAAGTATGACGAGATTAAAAGTGAGGCTGCCAGATAGAACGTGGACATGATTGGAAGACGATGGTGGTGGTGGTGATATTGAGTTATTGACGAGATTTTACCTGACGAGACTGAACCTTACCACACTGAACCTAGCGAACTGGATGGTTTCGAAGATCATCGAACTGTCATATAAGAAGTGATTGAGTAGCATGATATTGGATTTGTGAAGTTTGACAAGGATACCGAAAAAACAATTCTGCCTGACACGTTGAGAACAAAAGTAATAAAGCTGCGTTCAAAGTATTTCCAGAACAGTGAGGAGAGTTTATTACTAACAAATAACTGCTCACTTAACAGAACTTGGTTCAAGAGGAAATTGGGAAAATGTCGTTGTGAGGAAGTGACTCTCTCATTGCTGGTTTATTACCTTTCTAATAAGTCTACATTTTGTACCTGTTGTCTTCTCTATTCCAGGTCAGACCATCAGTCCTCATTGGAGAAGGAAAGTGGTTTCAACCAGTGGAGAGCACCTGAAAGAATTAGTGCTCATGAAAATGCTAAGAATTATCGGGAGTGCTTCACACAGTAGAAAGAAATTTAGCTGAAAACAGAGAAGTCATTGACGCGGAACTTGAGTCACAGATTGAGGAGGAAAAACAGAAGTGGCGTATGGTTTGTTTGCAATCGTGTCATTACGATTTCGTGAGTCAAGGCGTGATATCTTGACGTGAATCCTTCACCGCATAAAATTCCTTACGACTGAGAACTTGGCTTTGCGAGGACACAGGGAGTCACTTCAGCTGGACGATGACTCCAGTGTGGGAAATTTAATTCATTTACTGAAACTACTGGCCATATTTTAACCCTGTCATGTCAGAACACCTCACTCGTGTGGACATTAATCCAGGATTCACATCTTATCTTTCACCGGGTGTCCAGAACGAATTCATCCATATGATGGCATCTTCTGTTTGCCAGAGTTTACCAAGAAAAAATCGTAAGCCCAAGTACTAAGGTCTCATGTTCGACTCAACTCCTGATCAGATACACCGAGATCAGATACCAGAAGTGGTGTGGTACGTGGAAATTGATTTTGAAAGGAAAACAGTCTGTGTTAGAGAGTCCTTCCGTGGTTTTATCCAGGTAAGCCAGAAGGATGCTGAGAGCTTGGTTGAAGACATCTTGAAACAGCTAGAGAAGAACGAAATGGAGCTAAGGTGCTATGACAACGCTCCTGTAATGGCTATTAATCAAAGAATAAGTGAGAAAAGCAACCTGGTAGTGTTTGTGAATTGCGACAATCACTCAACTTGGTGGGTGTACAAACAGCCAAACAGGATACAATGATGGTCACTTTCTTTGGAATCATCGAAGCTCTCTACGTGTTCTTCTCTCGTTGAACACATCACTGGGAAAATCTAATAAACATCGTGCCTGTGGCTGCTAAGTCGAAGTCCGAAATCAGGTGGAGTGCAAGGACAGAAGACCAGTGAAACCCGTCAACAAGTACCTTCAGGAGATACTTCAGCTTCTCCAGGATATTGACAGACAATGAAACTAGACAAGTGAAACAAGCAGTGACACAAGGCAACTGTATAACCGCATGTTGAGTTCCAAATTTCTAACTTTGCTAGGATTTTGGAACAAAGTACTCATTCGCATTGTCCGTAGTCAAAAGAAACTGCAGGATCGTAGCATGAACTTCTACGATGCAGCCCTGGATTTGAAAGCCCTCCGAGATTATTTTGATGATAAAAGAGAAACGTTGTTCAGTGAGTCACTCGAAGAAGGACTCAGACCTCTTAAAGAATGAATATTGAAGTTGAAAAATGTCAGAGACGAAAAAAACGAATGGCTGATAAGAACTCAAGAGACACTGGGTTAACAGCCAAAGAAGAAATGCAGTCATGAAGGGAACACTAGACCGTCTTCAAAGAGTAATGGATGGAAGGTTCGCTCGTTTGCACACGACACTGGTGCCAAGTTTGTGTTATTCCTCGCTGTCGAGGGACTGTGTTACGGCAGCCACCCTACCCAAAGCTACCCAAGAATTTACTCCCGTAACTAATGACACCAGTCAAACCCAGCCCTTCCCACTCATATGTTTGTCCAGTCTCTTTAAAGCCACCCAAGGTCCTAGCCTCGATCACCCTACTGGGAAGATTGTTCAACGCATCCACAACTCTGTTAGAAAACCAGTACTTACCCATGTCCTTTCTAAATCTAAATTTGTCCTACTTAAATCTATTATTTCTGGTTCTTACCTGGTTTGACACTCTCAGTACTTTATTAATATTTCCTTTGTTTATGCCTGTCATCCACTTATACACTTCAATGATATCTCCCCTCATTCTACGTATCTCCAGAGAGTGGAGATTTAAGGCTTTAAATCTGTCTTGATACGGGAGATTGAAGATAGACTTAAAGCCTTAAATCTCCACTCTCTGGAGAGACGTAGAATGAGGGGAGATATCAATGAAGTGTATAAGTGGATGACGGGCATAAACAAAGGAGACATTAATAAAGTACTGAGAGTACTTATGTTTTTTATGTTTTTTGGGTAGAGGTTATTTTGATAAGGACCTGCCTTGTATGGACCAGTAGGCCTTCGGCAGTGTTCCTCCGTTCTTATGTTCTTATAATTTGTTGATAAAACCTCTCCTGCTCTCTCACTAGCTCTTTATTTGCACTCCCTCACCACTCGTATTTTCTCTGTTTTACTCCCCCTATATTCCACTCTCTGCATATCACATCTATTTTGTTTAAGTCTCTCATATACCAGTTCAGTTATTCTCTGTTGTCTTCAACTTGTTCCTAACTGGTAATCGCATTACGGCAAGGTGTGCAGGCCATATCTACACCTGTATTCGCATTATGGGGAGCCTGTCTTGAAGTTTGTCTCGGCATTTTCTCTATGGGCCTGCCTTCAGTATTGCGTTGCATCCTGCTAGTCTCTCTGCGCTATTGCTTCGAGTTTCATTGAGAGTATAACAAAAAAAAAAAACGTTCGGTTATAGTGGGTTATGCCACCAACACTTGTTAGGCGATTGGTGACCGAGTATACCCTGCAAAATTTGCCCAGACTATCTCTACAACGATGCTGGAGAATTATCGTCCTATTGCATAGAGCATCAGCCAAGTATTACTGCTGCACAGCTTAGTGAGTATATACGCAAAAAATTAAAAGGTGACTCGAGTAACATGGTGTACCAGACTGAGGTTTCTGATGCTACTGGAGCTATTAATCGCGATCACCGCTGCGGTTCCTTCAATATGCAGGAGGGCAAGCCTCTGGACAACCGGACCAACAGCCATTTAGGGAAATAAGTGGTGAGTTGGGATTTAGACTTAAGGCTCTCTTTGAGACCTTTCAGCGTTCCCATTTAACTGTTAATTTATCTAAGTCTTCCTTTGGCCAGGCCACTGTTACTTTTCTAGGCCATGAAGTAGGTAGTGGCAGAGTTGCTCCTAAATTTGCTAAAGTTCTTGCCATTAAAGATTATCCAGTTCCACATGATAGGAAATCTCTTCAAAGTTTCCTAGGAATGATAGGATTTTACAGAGGATTCTGTAAAAAATTTTCGAATATTGTAGTACCTCTTACCTCTCTTAGCAGTCACAAAGTTCCCTTTAATTGGACCCCAGATTGTCAAGGTGCTTATGATAAAGCAAAAAGATTATTGTGTACTGCACCCATTCTTTTGTCTCCAGACTTCTCCAAACCTTTCCCATTACAGGTTGATGCTTGTGAGTCTGGGGTTGGGGCAGTACTGTTGCAAAAGGGGGACGAGGAGTTGCAGCCTGTAGCCTTCTTCTCTGCCAAGTTCCAGCCGCATCAGAGGGCTTACTCTACCATTGTAAAAGAAGCTCTCGAGCTGGTACTGGCTTTGGAGCACTTCGATGTTTACGTGGGCCAGACTTCGCAGGTGGTCACTGTCTACAGTGATCACAACCCTCTAGCATATCTTCAAGCCATGAAGAACCACAATACTAGGCTCATGAGATGGAGTCTACGACTGCAACCCTACTCTCTCAGAATGTTACACATTGCCGGCAAAGAAAATAAGTTGGCAGACTCTTTATCTAGAGTCTAACAATGTTACTCTATATTATAATTATAATTGTATATTAGGTTAGGATGTGCTAGGTTACCTGTGATGACCAGAAGCTCTTTTTTTTTGTCCCCTTGTGCGTTTTTTTTTTTTTTTAGTGAGGGGACGCGGGCTACCGTGGGCCCATGTCTTGGACCTATGTTAGTCCGAGTGTCTGCTGTCTCACTCTGAGTTTAGGGTTTGGCTTTTTGTCATGATAAAAGCTGAGCTCTATCTAAGAGTTGGATTTCTGAGAGAAAAGGCGGTCCCATTATTTGGTGCCATGGCGGCAAAGTTACCACTGGGAGGTGGGAGCCTAATCCTGAGCCCTCTCGGGGCGGGGGTGTGGCATGCAAAGAGTACGTAACCTTTATTCGGCGCATGTACACATCCTTATTGACAGGCTATCTCCCCCAAACAGCGAACCAGGGGCTAAAGGTTGAGGATGGGGCCCCATCGTTCAATCAGTACCCAGGTTCCAGCCAATGAGAAGATGGTTTTGGCAATCGCAGAGGTGATGTGGGTACCACTCACCCGTCTGCCCTTGTCATTCCCATTCTAGAGCTGGTTGAAGCACGGTCTGCTCTCTAGTGGCTTCTATTCTGCCTTGCTTACCGTGGAGTGCACTAATAGCTATTGTTGTACATAGTGTATATAGTGTACATACTTCTGGTCTAAATTGGTGAAGGAAAATCCAAGTCAAAAGTTTTTCTGCTGTGTTTATTTTGCTCCCTTTACACCCAGGATAACAGGCCTTTGGGACTCCTGGGTTGTAATAGGTAGCATTAACCCTCTCACTGTCGGTCCTGTAATAATACGCTAAAATTCTAGCATCTTTCAATCTAGCGGGAGAAAGCTAGTAGGAATACATATGAGAGAATGGGTCTGAGTGCTTAGTGTATGCAGTATTAAAAAAATCCTGCAGCACGCAGTGCATAATGAGAAACAAAACTCCAGCCGTGTTTTTCGGTGAAAACAGCGACTTTGCAGTGTATTTTCGTATGGTGTTTACGGTGAATTCTCGTTTTCTTGATTTCATTGGAAGATGTATTACAGAACTAGAGATGATTTTGATTGATTGGATGATTTTTGTTATTATTATTGTTGGTATTGTTGTAGTTATTGTTGTTATTCTTGGTGTTATTGTTGTTGTTGTTTTATTGTTGCTTTTTGTTATTGTTATTATTATTGCTGTTGTTTTTGTTGTAATTATTGTTGTTGTTATTGTTGGTGTTGTTGTTTTTGTTATTGTTGTTGTTTTTATTGCTCTTGTTATTGTTATTGTTGTTGATTATACTGTAGATGCTGTTGTTTCTGAGTTATAGTTCTAACATTTACTTTTGATATCACTCCTCATCCTGTCCTTACTGGAACCTTCACACACAGTAACACAACATTCTTGTTGTATTCCTCGTTCATTCTCCCGAGTGCCACTAATCTTCGCCCATCGTCCATTTTACCGTACCTCGACGTGTCCATTTTTCTTCTTATACAATCTTACACCTGCCTCTGAAATAAATAGCGAGGGGCAGCTTTCCTTCAACTTACCACCATCTCCAGATGTTGGATCTTATTCCAGTATCTCCAAATATTGGAGATAAATGGTATAAAATACCGACACAATGGAAATATAAACATATGCAGTATAATGTGATCCTTCATTGACAACGTTTCGCCCACACAGTGGGCTTTTTCAACTCACAAACAGATCTGTTTATGATTTGAAAAAGCCCACTGTGTGGGCGAAACGTTGTCAATAAAGGATCACATTATACTGCATATGTGCTTATATTTCCATCTCCAAATATTACCACAGGATGTCACAAACATGCAGTACACTGGTTCTTCCTTTACAGTGGGTTAAGGGCTACTCTTGCCCTTCATGTTTCATGAAAATACAGTAGTGTGATGTAATCCACTGTTACCAAAAATCCCGTTGTTCTCACCTCGCAAGGCCTTCTCGTGTAACTAGATAACATTGGTCAAATCATTTTACTTTCGTACTAATTAAAATTTCAAAGACTAATATTATTAGGTATCCCCGATGGAATATCTATATGTGGTTGGCCTAATTTATTTTATTTTGCTCTTAACTTGAGAAGTCTTTATCCTACTGGTTTTAAATTTTCCATGCATGTGTACAATAACTAGGGCCAAATTCTTAGAATAACTTGTGCACAACCTCCGTGATCAAAGTTATTCCACCTATTTGTAGCATCCTGAAACATCTCCGATAATTTCTTAAAACCTTATTGGCATAGCTTAGACCAATCATACTTGTGCTTCCTATTTCGATAACACAATGTAACGCAATTTTTATTCCTGGAAAGTAAGTGTTATTTTCCAACTCCATTAATTGCACAACAACAGAAAATGTCCAATATTCTTTTTAAACTTTGCTTTTGTGGCTTAAAGGATGAATTTTTGACAAAAAAAAATGGCTAACTCTCAATTTTTTGCTAGATATGGATGTAAAACAAAAACATATAATAAAATAATTAAAATTTACATAAAATAAAATTTACACAAATCTTATTTTTAGCTTTCTGAAACATATTTACAGAGTTAAAAATGAGTAGTTTTTTTACATTTGCGAGCATTCAACAAATCATTTTCCCGTTTAATCCCCAAATGTAGTCTCCCATCATGTTTCATTATAAAACCCCTGATACCTGTGTTCAAAGTCCATTATATCTTGGTGGAAGCGCTATCCATTTTCCTATGAATATGCTCCCATATTCTACTTGAAATTGTCAAGATGAGCATCAAGGATATGGACCTTAAGGGACATCTTACAGCTCATCTGACCATAGCTTTTTAACCAAGGTCTCGTCAAGTTCCTCATAATTGTCAGCCTTGTTGTTGCCCAGAAAGTCCTGTGCTACAACAACAAAACTCCCCCAGTCTTCCTTTTCCTTCTCTGTGAGCATCTTTGGAAATTCTGAGCACTCCATGATTTTCCTGACTTGTGGTTCAGTGAAGATGTCAACCTTCACCTTTGCCTCTGATAGCTTAGGAAAGAAGTCTTGAAGATACTTGAAGGCTGCAGACTCTTTGTCAAGAACTGTAACAAACTGTTTCATCAGCCTTAGTTTGATGTGTAATGGAGGGAACAGAACCTTCTGAGGATCCACCAATGGTTTGTTTGATATTATGTCTTCCTACTGAGAACTCAATCCCTAAAGGCCAGTGCTTCCTCTGGTAATGTGCTGCTCTGTTTCTACGATCCCAATGACAGAGATAACAAGGAAACTTGGTAAAACCTCCTTGGATTCCCATCAAAAATGCCACCATTTTGAAGTCTCCAATAGCCTCCCAGCCATACTTATTATAGTTCAAAGCTTCGAGTAAAAGTTTAACACTGTTGTGGTCCTCCTTAAGATGCAATGAATGAGCCTAGTGAAGATTTAGATACTTGTTCCCATTTTGCAGAATTACAGTCTTTAAGCTTCTGCAGGAGCTGTCAATGAAGAGTCTCCACTCATCTGTATTGCATGCAATTCCAGTTGCATCAAATAGGCCAAATACATCATTATAGTAGCACAACTTGTCTTCATTCGTGAAGAAGCTCGAGAAATGATGGTGACGTTTTCTTGGCTTGTCACTTACACACTTTCACACACCAAGTCCCACTCTTTGAGCCTTGAAGTAAAAAGCTCAGCATTTGACTCACGAAATTGTAATGACACGATTGCAAACAAACCGTTCCACGGGTGGGGTTTGAACCCGCGGTCATAGACTCTCTGAGCGCGGGTTCAAACCCCACCCGTAGTATGGTTTTTTTTCCTCAGCACTTGACTTTGTCAAACAAAGATCTCTGATAAGATCACTGAGACTGTTTGGTTTGGGTAGTAAGGATTCCTCCCAACAGCTGCATCTGTGAGATCATAGTCTTGTTCACTGTCCTCTTCATTTTCTGATTTGCTGCTTTCTTCTTCTGATGGCTGACTTCTTTCTGGAGGTGTAGGTACAGGAAGATCAACACTGTGTGGTATTGGTGCAATACAAGAAGGAAGGTCTAGATAAGAAATAGCTGGTGTATTTTTCCCAGTTCAGTGTTAGGAAGGATCCACCAGGCAAAAGTAACAGTGGGTCGAGTGATCAGTGCGTTCACGCCATATTCTAGGAGCAGCAAACTTCATGGCTCTTTTTTCTCCTCTGTACCATCCTGTATAAGAACAAAAGAATTAGTTTCTGTTAAATATATTTCATTAAAAAAAAAGGTTCTGTTCACTATTTTACCCTTCATATAACTAAAAACTTTCTTACCTTCAAATGTTTTTTTTACAATGCTGGCAAGCAACATGAGGTGCCCAGGTCTTGTCTTGGTACCCAACTGGCATGCCCAAATATGCTTTGTAAGCTTCACACATTTTTTTAGATGCTGTTACAGAGAACTTTTTTGCTTTTGCCTTAATGAATTAACCACATATACACATATATGAATTGACCCTAATGTACGAAGTCTTACGCCAGTACATCATTCTCATTCATTTCTATCCACCCCATTTCTCGTCAAACTATCTGGCTTATTTTCCCTAGCAGACAGTTGTTAGGCATAAATCAAGACTCAGATCACTAATATTTGGACTTTCTGATGATGCATAAGCAGATAATTAACTCATGATCTGAAAATATAATTATTGTGTTTGTGTAAATAACTTCTAACTCAACCAGGTGGGGTAATTAGTTTAAATTCCTGATTTCCTGACTGCTTGTGAAAGTATGTCCGCTGTTCCCCCCTACCTTTCTCGATCAATCTCTCCTTTCAACCCTCACCCTCTGCACCGTATATATTTAGTTTATGAAAAACCCTATGCAGCCATGTAGTACCTAGGTCGCATAAATAAAGTCAGTTCTACATAAACAAGCTTCTGTAAATATTTAAATTGTCCTTCTGTTTTTTTTTTATAATGACAAGCATCGTCTTTATTACACAAGTTATTATGTCTCTGATATAGACCGTGAATGCGTTCATGTCATTCCTTGGCAGTAAACAAGCTATTATATGTCTCCTGAAGAAGTATACACGCCTAACCTACAGGCATGATCTACTTACACTACTGGATTTGTCCAATAGTGGCTCCGCCTTCTCCTGCTGACTGAAGTAAGAACTTAAGAACATAAAGAAGGAACACTGCAACAGGCCTACTGACCCATGCGGAGCAGGTCCATGTCCCTGCCCCCGGATTAGCCCAATGACCCACCAAATCAGATTGATGGACTGAACACCGACTCCAGGCTGAGGGACTGATCACCTCATACTCGTCCTCATATTTCACTGTTCTTCTCTGTACTGGACTGAAGAAGCTACTAGCTGGCGAAACGTTTCCTCAGTAAACATTCCCAAATTTTGCACAAGCTTCTCATTCTTCAACTTTTCTTTTTTTCTGAATCATTTTATCAAACAGGCACCTAAGAGTTTGGTTTAGTGTTTAGCTAATATCCCCGCCAATTAGTAGGGAGCTTTCTGCAAATGATATTTTTTGAAGCTCGTCTCTGCAACTCAGATCACCCATCCGAGGTGAAAAACTCACGAGCTTCAATGTCGCCCTCCTCTTCACTCGAGTTTCCACTGATCAGGTTAATAACTTTTTCCGCAGCTCCATTCCTGATAACCTGCCACCTCCTTTTCCTAAGCAAGACCATAATTCTCGTCGAGTTCCTAGATTTAACCTTTTACCCTTGAGACAGAAATATATCATGTTGATGGGGTCACAACTCAGCGCAGTCTAGGGCAATCAATGCCTCGAGCACTTAGATCATTCCATACAACATCACATTGCTAAGATATGTCAAAGATGTCTTGATTGATCTTAGACACTTTAACCTTGACAAATTTAGGAATACACTCAGCTCACCAGTATCCTGTGTTCAGTTTACTCTAGGGGAAAAAAAAAATAAAACTCTTTACTCTTTCTTGACATCCTTGTTTTCAAGGAAGGAAATACTCTTCAACTCAAAGTCTATAGAAAATCCACCAATAAAGATAACTTCAATCACTATATTTCTCATCATGATCCCAGGACTTAACGCGGTGTTGTCAGTGGGACGTTCCTTCACTCAGTCATGATTTGTAATGAAGAATTTCTCGAGGAAGAGCAAAAATGCATCGAGAACTGTTTCACACATCTGATGATCCCACCACACTTTATCCTCTCTCGTAAAAGGAAAGCCATACTCATCCACACCACTCTACCTACCTACCTGGAGGGTATTCCGGGGATCACCGCCCTGGCGGCCCGGTCCATGACCGGGCCACGGTCATGTTCTCGACTTGTTCTCCCACTCGACTGGATGCCATCACTATTGTCATCATATTCAGTGTAGTTAAAATGAACATTGTTATCATAACGCTCAAAACCATAAAAGCTGTCACCAAACATCACGCTGATAGGGTTCACAGGATTTCCTTTGGAGGATTAAGTAAGATACATATCAAATTCTTCTTGGAACACAAATGTACCCTTGGGACTAACAAAATAAGCAATGCATGAATGCGAGATCTACACCGAAATATTATTATTAATTATTAAAGATTCGCCAGTATTCTCCCGGCCCAGGCCTTTTCCAAGTGGTGGCCCGGCCTTGGCTCCCTGTCTAGGGAGTGTCTGAGACCTAAGTCTCCCATGGGAGGAGGCACGAGTACCTCCTCATCTTTGGGACCAACTGTCCCCAGGCCTAGCCACATTCTCCGTCCTCACGGGGCTCGTAGGGAGAAGCTAGGCCTCTCTGGTCTGCCATTCCCGCCCCAAGGGGGCTAATGGGAATGACAGTCTTGTGAGCTGCAAGCTCTGGCTCGGGCACCTACCCTACCCAGGAAGGTCTGGGCATGGTGTCGATCACCGAAATATCGTGGACACTGGAGCAGCTCAACAAATATAATAGGAGAGTCAAATCTGACACAGGATTATGGAAACAGCAATAACACTATGTAACAAAATTTCACTTTTGTCGTGTTCCTGAGAAACAGACATTATTTGCCAATTCTTCATAACTAAACAAAATTAAAAAAAAAATGATCCCAGAACTTTGCTTTTGTGGTCAGGACACTTCTGGAACACTTTCAAGAAAAACTGATGTAAAACTATTGTTCTAGGGTTTTGCTTGGCAAATATAAAAGCAGGGGGTCACAAACCAGCATTCAGTTCAGCTCTGGCTACCTGAGAAGACACATCAGAAGTGAAATGGCATCAAGAGGCTGCAGTCATTCTCCAGATGCATTCTGCTAAATATGTGGTCAGTTCATTAAGGCAAGTGCAAAGAAGTTCTCTGAAACAGTGTTACACAAGTTTCTGCATTGTTGTGTAAATGTTAATGGAGAAGTGTGCCATAATTTATTAACTCATAATTGTAAATCATAAATGTATAAACTAGGTTAAAATTATCAACGGTGTTTTAATAATCAATATTATACATCTGTGGGTACTGTAAAGTAGTTTAAACTGTAAAATTTAAGGAGATCTTGTCGGGATTTATTTTCCAATTGTGAGGGCATAGGGTCTGTGAGCGTGAGTTAGTCACGAGGGAAGCAGCGGTATTCGTGGAAGACGTTGGCCAGAGGCCGTGTATTTGAGCTAAGTTTTGTGCTCCTTTTGTTTAGCCAACTCACGACGTAGGCTACTTTAGTGCTTCCCAGTAGGCTCACCGGGGCTCTGATGTAGTCAGGGCTCTGTTAGCTGAGTGACAGCTGGTGAATTTGGATAACATATTGTCGGCAGGATAGTAGAGTAGTGTAAGGCATGGTGTCCGCTGTGCACCCCCCACCCCCAGACTTCCACGCGTTTATTTGTTTTGCTGCGACTCTCCAGCCTGCCGGCTCATTATGTATATGTTATTCTAAGAGAGAGGTTGTGGCGTATATTTAGTGATTGTATCTAGTGTTACCGTAAATAAATGTATATTTTTATAACGAGGAATTTTACCTGAACCCACTGATAACCAACCTACTGATGTAGTAAATCCTGGTTTAGCGCTCTCTGTTCTGACTGGGATAGCCCTGGTTGGCCTAGGTTTACATGAAATTTGTGTAACTTTTACCGTTGCCCATAGACAAGGCCCATAGATCCCAGGAGCTTCCGCTTTCTGCGTAACAAACAGCACTTAAAAATATGTGTGAAGCTTACAAAGCATATTTTGGCATGCCAGTTATGGACCAAGACAAGACCTGGGCACCTCATGTTGCTTGTGAACATTGTAAGAAAACATTGGAAGGTAAAAAAATCATTAGCTATATGAAGGGTAAAATCTCGAATAGGAAAATTTTTTAAATGATATGTATGTACGTGTAACAGAAACTAATGCTTTTTTTCTTTTACAGGATGATATAGAGGAGAAAATGAGCCATAAACTTTGTTGTTCCTAGAATATGACGTGAACCCACTGATCACTCAACCAACTGCTACTTTTCCTTGGTGGATCCTTCCAAACACCGAAGTGGGAAAAATGCACCTGCTATTTCTTATCCAGACTTTCCCTCTTCTATTGCACCAATACCACACAGTGTTGATATTCCTGTACCTACACCTCCAGAAAGAAGTCAACCGTCAGAAGAAGAAAATAGCAAATCAGAAAATGAAGAGGACAGTGAACAAGACTATGATCTCACAGATGGAGCTGTTGGGAGGAATCTTTACTACCCAAACCAAATAGATTTCAATGACCTTATCAGAGATCTTGGTGTTACAAAGTAAAATGCTGAGCTTTTGTTTTCAGTGCTTAATTAAGGAGTGGGACTTGGTGAATGAAAGTGTGCAAGTGACAAGCCAAAGAAAACGTCTATAACATTTCTCAAGCTTCTTCACTAATGAAGACAGGTTGTGCTACTGTAATGATGTATCAGGTCTGTTTGATGCAATTGGAATTGCATGCAGTCCAGATGAGTGGAGAATCTTCAATGACAGCTCCTCCAGAAGCCTAGAAGCTGTACTTCTGCACAATGGGAACATGTATCTATTGCCAACTTCTACTGGAAACTTTGAACTATGATAAGTATGGACGGGAGGTATTTGGAGACTTCAAATGGTGGCATTTTTGATGGAACTCCAAGGAGGTTTTACGAAGTTTCCTTGTTATCTCTGTCAATGAGATAGTAGAGACAGAGCAACACATTACCAGAGGAGGCACTGGCTTCAAAGGACAGTTCTCAGTAGGAAGGTGTAATATCAAACATACATCATTGGTGGGTCCTCAAAAGGTTTTGTTCCCTCTATTACACATCAAACTAGGGCTAATAAAACAGTTTGTTACAGCTCTTGACAAAGAGTCTGCAGCCTTCAAGTATCTTCAAGATTTCTTTCCCAAACTATCAGAGGCAAAGGTGAAGGCTGACATCTTCACTGAACCACAAGTCAGGAAAGTCATGGAGTGCTCAGAATTTCCAAAGAAGCTCACAGAGAAAGAAAAAGAAGCCTGGGGGAGTTTTGTTGTTTTAGCACAGGACTTTCTGGGCAACAACAAGGCTGACAATTATGTGGAACGTGTTGAGACCTTTGTAAAAAGCAATGGTCAGATGGGCTGAAGGATGTCCTTCAGCCCATCCAAAACTAGCAAAAAATATTGAAATTTAGCCATTTTTTGACAAAAATTCATTCTGTAAGCCACAAAAGCAAACTCTAAAATAAATAATGGGCATTTTCTATTGTTTTGCAATAAAAGGAGTTGGAAAATAACACTTGCCAGGAACAAAAGTTGTGCTAGATAGTGTAATAAATTTATCTCACACTTTCGTAGATAACATGGAAATGTACACACTGGCGAGTCATATTGCGGCTACTGTATTTTGAAATTACCTATGGACCTCTCCTATAGCCTCCATCTACCCTTCCACACACCAGTACCTAAAATGTGTGAATTGTTTCCTCATGACTTAAGTAATGATCTCTCCTGAACCTAACCTTAAGGTACTCAATTGCCTTTTTATTGAGTATCTGTATTTTTTTTTTTGTTTGATTACTTGATAAACTGCTCATGGAAATGACCTTTTAATGAAGAATTCACAACTTGTTAACTTAATCCATCGTTCATTCAGAAATATAAACTATGTAAATAACGAGATTTTCTGAATGCATTGTTGTGAAAAAGGAACTGGAAGGAAAAACAACGAATGAGATGATAAGAGCCTCACAGGATAAAAGCATTCAGGCAGAGGAGAAATGTGTTTAAAAAAGATGAAGGGAGAGGGAGTGGAAAGTAGAGACGGACGTAGTAGTTCCCTCTAATCTGTTAAAATCGAAGACCTTACAGTTTAATGCTTCAATTAAGAAGAATAAATTGGAAGACTAATGAGCTTAAATATTACTTTGGCGAGAGATTACTAATAAACGTGCTTATTAATACCAGTTTAACACTAGGTATGTACACTATATTTACATTCTCAGCCAAAGATAAAATGTTAAGTCTATTGTAAATGACCAACATTATTACTTGAGGTATTCTTTTTTTTCCATCTGTAATTGCATTAACATCACAACAGCGTTTATCATCAAGGCAAACAAAAACACAATATTTTCAGAAGGGGCACGAGACTGGTCTATCATTACTATATAATTAAGCATAATAACGTGTTTAAACTCAAATGCAATCAACGTAGTTAAATAAAAACTTGACTTTTTGTAAACAACTCGAACGGTCTTTCTGTTTATGGCGTCATTAAAACACGAAACGTATCGCTGCAACTCGTTCATAGTCTCAGTTTATTTGTAAATTCGTGTACTTTAGTGTCTGACGCTGCTGACGGGCATCATGGTAGTGGATCTCACGATTAACGTTGAGACTGAAACGAGTTTTCTATTTAATGTTCAATTCGTCTGTTTTTATGGGAATGATCTGAGTGCTGCTTATGAATAACGGGCGATTCAATATCAGAGAAAAACAACCATCACATGAAACATAATTGGTGACAGAGGACGGATCCCAATAAGTATCACACTACATGGTAGGTTTGTACATATATTAATTTAAACCACGAAACAAGTGGTATTGAAATATTTAGCAAACTGTGACCAGCCGAGATTAGATCCTGCGACACATTCTCCGGTCTCAAGAGAGAGAACAAAGTTCACATTGCCTTATATATGGTCATTGGAACAATTAGGAGGTTTGTCTCTCCCATATTTGTAATGATGTGGAAGGCGAATATATATATATATATATTTTTTTTTTTTTTTTTTTTCAACAAGTCGGCCGTCTCCCACCGAGGCAGGGTGACCCAAAAAAGAAAGAAAATCCCCAAAAAGAAAATACTTTCATCATCATTCAACACTTTCACCACACTCGCACATTATCACTGTTTTTGCAGAGGTGCTCAGAATACAACAGTCTAGAAGCATACACATATAAAGATACACAACATATCCCTCCAAACTGCCAATATCCCAAACCCCTCCTTTAAAGTGCAGGCATTGTACTTCCCATTTCCAGGACTCAAGTCCGACTATATGAAAATAACCGGTTTCCCTGAATCCCTTCACTAAATATTACCCTGCTCACACTCCAACAGATCGTCAGGTCCCAAGTACCATTCGTCTCCATTCACTCCTATCTAACACGCTCACGCACGCTTGCTGGAAATCCAAGCCCCTTACCCACAAAACCTCCTTTACCCCCTCTCTCCAACCCTTTCGAGGACGACCCCTACCCCGCCTTCCTTCCCCTATAGATTTATATGCTTTCCATGTCATTCTACTGTGATCCATTCTCTCTAAATGACCAAACCACCTCAACAACCCCTCTTCTGCCCTCTGACTAATACTTTTATTAACTCCACACCTTCTCCTAATTTCCACACTCCGAATTTTTTGCATAATATTTACACCACACATTGCCCTTAGACAGGACATCTCCGCTGCCTCCAACCGTCTCCTCGCTGCTGCATTTACCACCCAAGCTTCACACCCATATAAGAGTGTTGGTACTACTATACTTTCATACATTCCCTTCTTTGCCTCCATAGATAACGTTTTTTGACTCCACATATACCTCAACGCACCACTCACCTTTTTTCCCTCATCAATTCTATGATTAACCTCATCCTTCATAAATCCATCCGCCGACACGTCAACTCCCAAGTATCTGAAAACATTCACTTCTTCCATACTCCTCCTCCCCAATTTGATATCCAATTTTTCTTTATCTAAATCATTTGACACCCTCATCACCTTACTCTTTTCTATGTTCACTTTCAACTTTCTACCTTTACACACATTCCCAAACTCATCCACTAACCTTTGCAATTTTTCTTTAGAATCTCCCATAAGCACAGTATCATCAGCAAAAAGTAACTGTGTCAATTCCCATTTTGAATTTGATTCCCCATAATTTAATCCCACCCCTCTCCCAAACACCCTAGCATTTACTTCCTTTACAACCCCATCTATAAATATATTAAACAACCATGGTGACATTACACATCCCTGTCTAAGACCTACTTTTACCGGGAAGTAGTCTCCCTCTCTTCTACACACCCTAACCTGAGCCTCACTATCCTCATAAAAACTCTTTACAGCATTTAATAACTTACCACCTATTCCATATACTTGCAACATCTGCCACATTGCTCCTCTATCCACTCTATCATATGCCTTTTCTAAATCCATAAATGCAATAAAAACCTCCCTATCTTTATCTAAATACTGTTCACATATATGCTTCAATGTAAACACCTGATCTACACATCCCCTACCCACTCTAAAACCTCCTTGCTCATCCGCAATCCTACATTCTGTCTTACCTCTAATTCTTTCAATTATAACCCTACCGTACACTTTTCCTGGTATACTCAGTAAGCTTATTCCTCTATAATTTTTACAGTCTCTTTTGTCCCCTTTCCCTTTATATAAAGGGACTATACATGCTCTCTGCCAATCCCTAGGTACCTTCCCCTCTTTCATACATTTATTAAACAAAAGTACCAACCACTCCAACACTATATCCCCCCCTGCTTTTAACATTTCTGTCATGATCCCATCAGTTCCAGCTGCTTTACCCCCTTTCATTTTACGTAATGCCTCACGTACCTCCCCCACACTTACATTCTGCTCTTCTTCACTCCTAAAAGATGGTATACCTCCCTGACCAGTGCATGAAATTACTGCCTCTGTTTCTTCCTTAACATTTAAAAGTTCCTCAAAATATTCTCGCCATCTACCCAATACCTCCATCTCCCCATCTACTAACTCCCCTACTCTGTTTTTAACTGACAAATCCATATTTTCCCTAGGCTTTCTTAACTTGTTTAACTCGCTCCAAAATTTTTTCTTATTTTCATTAAAATTTCTTGACAGTGCCTCTCCCACTCTATCATCTGCTCTCCTTTTGCACTCTCTCACCACTCTCTTTACCTTTCTTTTACTCTCCATATACTCTGCTCTTCTTATAACACTTCTGCTTTGTAAAAACCTCTCATAAGCTACCTTTTTCTCTTTTATCACACCCTTTACTTCATCATTCCACCAATCACTCCTCTTTCCTCCTGCCCCCACCCTCCTATAACCACAAACTTCTGCCCCACATTCTAATACTGCATTTTTAAAACTATTCCAACCCTCTTCAACCCCCCCACTACTCATCTTTGCACTAGCCCACCTTTCTGCCAATAGTCGCTTATATCTCACCTGAACTTCCTCCTCCCTTAGTTTATACACTTTCACCTCCCTCTTACTTGTTGTTGCCACCTTCCTCTTTTCCCATCTACCTCTTACTCTAACTGTAGCTACAACTAAATAATGATCCGATATATCAGTTGCCCCTCTATAAACATGTACATCCTGGAGCCTACCCATCAACCTTTTATCCACCAATACATAATCTAATAAACTACTTTCATTACGTGCTACATCATACCTTGTATATTTATTTATCCTCTTTTTCATAAAATATGTATTACTTACTACCAAATTTCTTTCTACACATAGCTCAATTAAAGGCTCCCCATTTACATTTACCCCTGGCACCCCAAATTTACCTACTACTCCCTCCATAACATTTTTACCCACTTTAGCATTAAAATCCCCAACCACCATTACTCTCACACTTGATTCAAAACTCCCCACGCATTCACTCAACATTTCCCAAAATCTCTCTCTCTCCTCTACACTTCTCTCTTCTCCAGGTGCATACACGCTTATTATAACCCACTTTTCACATCCAATCTTTATTTTGCTCCACATAATCCTTGAATTAATACATTTATAGTCCCTCTTTTCCTGCCATAGCTTATCCTTCAACATTATTGCTACTCCTTCTTTAGCTCTAACTCTATTTGAAACCCCTGACCTAATCCCATTTATTCCTCTCCACTGAAACTCTCCCACCCCCTTCAGCTTTGTTTCACTTAAAGCCAGGACATCCAGCTTTTTCTCATTCATAACATCCACAATCATCTCTTTCTTATCATCTGCACAACATCCACGCACATTCAGACTTCCCACTTTGACAATTTTCTTCTTCTTATTCTTTTTAGTAATCTTTACAGGAAAAGGGGTTACTAGCCCATTGTTCCCGGCATTTTAGTTGACTTTTACAACACGCATGGCTTACGGAGGAAAGATTCTTATTCCACTTCCCCATGGATATAAAAGGAAAATTAATAAGACCAAGAACTATTAAGATAAAATCAAAGAAAACTCAGATGAGTGTGTATAAATAAATGTGTACATGTATGTGTAGTGTGACCTAAGTGTAAGTAGAAGTAGCAAGACATGCCTGTAATCTTGCATATTTATGAGACAGACAAAAGACATCAGCAATCCTACCATCATGTAAAACAATCACAGGCTTCATTTTACACTCACTTGGTAGGACGGTAGTACCTCCCTGGGTGGTTGCTGTCTACCAACCTACTACCTATATATATATATATATATATATATATATATATATATATATATATATATATATATATATATATGCAAAACAACCACTGTGAAAGAATAGAGAAACTCCAAGCACTTTCGTGACTACTCACATTATCAAGGAACAATGAAAGAAATGTATCAAAGCAAGGCATATAAAGGGTCTAGCCCACACCTCACTATCACATCCCACAACAAAGCAACACCTGATGCGCGGCTCATAAGAAAGGGAACACTGCGGCACGCCCGCTGGCTCAACTGGACAGGTCCTTCACACAACCCACCAGCTATTCTACCCAAGAATTAAGAATTTTAAAATTTATTATTTGTCCAATGTATTATTAAATTCTTCCCAAATTCTGTTAATTATAAATGGATCTAATTTATATAAACCAAAGGAAATATTCATATTATTGTCAAAACTGCTTTTTATGAAACAAGATTCAATTATATTCCTGTCGACCATGGACTTGCTTGATACAACTTTCTCAATTTTTTGAAAATCAATTGGATGGTTAAAATCTCTCACATCAATAAATAGAGCATTGGAAACTTGTTCAGTTCTAATGCTATATTTATGTTGTTTTAATCTTAGTTCGAGATTTTTACCAGTTTGACCGTAATAAACTTTATCGCAAATTTTATTATGAATCTTATAGACACATCCGTCAGCATTTTGGGGGGAATTCTTTATCAAAAGTTTTTTTACTGTATCAAGATTTTTAAATACAATTCTGATATTAAAAGTCTTAAGAAGAGAAGACATATTAACCAAGTTTTCATGGTAAGGGAGAACCAACATATTTTTAGTTGAATAAGGCTGGTTGTCCCTTTTTGGATTTGTAAAAAGTATTTCTAGCAATTTTAAAAGATTTATCAATTACGTTTCTTGGGTATTTTAAATCATTACCTGTTTCATAAATTTTGGATATTTCTTCATCTATGAACTCTGGACTACAAATTCGTAAAGCTCTGAAAAACATTGATGAGAAAACAGACAGTTTAACTCTATCTTGATGTGAAGAATAATAGTGGACATATGAACAGTTATTTGTAGGTTTTCTGTAATTTTTAAATTTGAATTCATTATTACCCTTAATAATTAAAACATCCAGAAAAGGCAATGAGTTATTTTCTTCAAACTCAAGAGTAAAGTTTATAGAATGGGCTAAGCTATTTAATTTGCCAAGGAAATGGTGTATATCTACATTCTTGGGCATAAGACACAAAATATCATCAACATATCTGAACCATTTAGCTCTATTAGGGAGGATTGTGTTAAGCAGCCTTGTTTCAAAAAATTCCATGTATAGGTTACTAAGAACAGGTGAATGAGGATTTCCCATTGCCATACCAAACTTCTGAGTGTAAAACTTATCATTAAATACAAATTTTGCATCAACAATGCAAAGTTTAATAAGTTTAATGATAGTAGGAACTGTCAATGGTAAATCATAATTAACGAGTTCTTCAGATAAGAAACTTAATAAATCATCAACAGGAACTTTCGTAAACAAGGAAGTAACATCAAAACTAACCATGTTAAAATAATTTAAGTCAGTCAAGGAGCTTAATTTATCAACTAAATCCATGTTAAAAACCAATACTCCAAGGTATTGGTCCAGTGTGGGTAGACTGGTAAAGCAATGCGTACCTTGTTCCAAGGTTCGTAGGTTCGAGTCTCCTTCAGCCAGAGATCAGTGTTTGTGTATATTTCGCCTGCTCTTGCGAATTCCTTGCATTCTTAATATCTCTAGTAGGGCTGATGCATGCAGGGGATGAGATGACAAGCTGTAAGCCTTCTCCCTGAAAGCTGGCTGCCTTGGATCAAAGTCTAGCGCAAGCTGGACTCCAAAGTATTGGTCCAGTGTGGGAAGATTGGTAAAGCACTGCGTATCTTGTTCCAAGGATCGTAGGTTCGATTCTTCTTCAGCCAGAGATCAGTGTTTATATATATATATATATATATATATATATATATATATATATATATATATATATATATATATATATATATATATACAGGAGAACCCACGGGGGGGGGGTTGGAAATCTTTAGCTCAAGTACTTTCACACTTCTCAGTACGTCATCAGGAGCTGTGCAATGTTTCAAGTTTGCAACCAAAACAAGGAGAGAGGTCTCAGACTAGCGTAGGTGTCATCGGTCACGGTTAACCTTAGACTGGGTTAGTGGTCGGTGCCAACCCCACCCTACCATCATCCCCCTTCCCCCCATATGGAGTAGGAAGGTTTCGGAGATGAAATTATAAGATTTAAAAAGCCAGCCGAAGCTTGTTCTAATCGTTTATAACAGGTCATGTTGTTTGAGAAAATAAGTTTCTCGTTAGATACTGTAGACATGAATTGCTATTATCCTGTGTGACCTTTTCAAATAATGAAAGAAAGGAATACAATGTGCTTTTTGTCTGTTTAAATGTCTTGCTCTGAGATATTCGAATGTCCTACCCATGTAGTCAGAAGTATCTCTTCCTAAATATTGTCTACTATTTTTCTTAGTGTAGATTAATATGCCATACATGGGGGTCTTCTATGCCTATCCGATAGTATTTCTATGATCTAAATTCTACTAATACCCTTTAACCTCTCCTTTCGTTATGTCGTTATCTTGTGTGCTTGTCACTGTATGGTACATTAACAGATAAAGGCGTTATGGAGCCATCACAACTGACGAGGTTTGAAGTTTTGGTGTGTAGACAGAGACGGGCGTCACCAATCCATCAACCCATCTGGCGTAATGAACAATCCTGTGATTTTGTATAGCACTGTTGTTTAAGATTCTGTACAATGGACTCCACTAAATAATTATCGAGCTTGTATAACCCATAATTTGAGTTGTATACTGTATTCCTTTCATGTTTCAAGACGGAAGATTCAATTGTGTTTCTTTCCATAGCAGAACTGTTTGGTACTATAATCTGGGCAGCATCCCACCCCGGTGGGTGATTACATGCACTAACGTGGTTAAAGATAGCGTTCGACTGTTGCCCTGTCCTGACTGAGTATTTATGCTTGGCAATTCTGGTTTCCAGAAATTTACCTGTTTGACCGATATATGAGAGAGGACACTGAGTACATGGGACCTTGAAAACCCCACCAACTTTGTTGGAGGGTGTATTTTTAATCAGCCTTTGTTTCACTGTCCCCGTCTTTTTGTAAGCCAGGTTTATATTGATCTTTTTTTAATGCCTCACGTAGGCAAGCCAGATTCTCATTGCATGGTAAAACTAGCACATTTTTCCTCGCCATCACTTCTTTAGGTTCAGTCCTGTAGAAAGTCTTTCTTGCTGATATTAGTGCCTTCTCGACAAAATCCTTAGGATATCTTAGTTTTGTGGCTATGTTGAATATCTTGCTGATTTCGTCCTCTAGGTACTCTGGACTGCAGATGCGCAATGCTCTCAAGAACATTGTGAGGATCACACTCCCCTTTACCCTGGTTTCGTGGTTGGAATAGTAGTGAATGTATGATGAAACCTTCGTGGACTTCCTATAAACCGTGAATTTGAATTTTCTATCGACATGATGGATTAAAACATCTAGGAACGGCAAAGTGTTATTTATTTCATATTCAGTGGTGAACCTAATGGAAGGTACTAAGCCACTGAGTTTGGGAAGAAACTCATGAATGTTGTGATCATTAGGCCACAGGCAAAGAACATCATCTACTTGTCTGAACCAACTAGCTTTATCTGGGAGAATGTCTTTAAGAAGTCTGATCTCATAGAATTCCATATGCAGGTTGCTGAGTAAGGGAGTAATGGGATTTCCCATTGCCATGCCTTGTTTTTGAGCATAGAATTTCCCTTCAAACACGAATTTGCAATCAGTAACACAAAGATTTATCAATTCAATTATTGTTTTCGTGGGGTTGGGCATGGGGAAGTTTTCTAGTTCCTCTTCGAGGTACGAAAGCAAATCAGGGACAGGAACTTCGGTGAACAGAGCTGTGACATCAAAGCTCACTAAAGAAAAGTCATGAGGGACATTTAATTTCTGGAGCCTCGAAGTGAGGTCAACATTATTTTATATATATGCTTCTGAGATCTTACCAACCATGGGAGTTAGAAGCTTAACCAACCATTTAGACAGATTATATGATGCTGAGCCTACTGAACTAATAATGGGACGGGCTGCGTATCCTAGCTTATGGGTTTTGATTACCCTATATAGATATGGTAGAGTTGCTGACCTCGCCGACAGATATTTAATTAATTCATCTTTACATTTCAATAATGTTTTAAGGTGTTTATTAAAATGGCTATTGACTTGGTCAGTGGGGTTTTTAATGAGCGGTTTATACGTTTCATTACCACTCAATAAATGGTTCATTTTCTCTAGATATTCAGTTTTGTCCATAATAACAGCTACCTAAGATTTATCACCTCGTGAGAGGTGCAAGTCTGATCATTACTGAGTTCTTTATAACCTTTTTTGAATCTTAATGGGCAATTGGGAAACACTGGTTGGAGTAAAGTTCCATATACTACCATACATTTGCAAATACAGTGGAGCCTCAAAAATCGAACTGCTCCCAACACGATCAATTATGTAAGTATATTTTTGTAAGTGCTTTTATAAGTGTATTTTTGAGGGTCTGAAATGGACTAATCTAATTTACATTATTCCTGATGGGAATAAATTCATTCGGTAAAGGCACATTCGGTAAAGGCACTCAGGGGTCAATCATCGTGTTTTCCCAACATGCAAAACGATTTTGCTAAGTCTACGTAATTAACGTCATTAGTTGAGGGCGCAAAGCTTAATCCAAACCATAGTGTTGACTGTTGATCACTGCTTAATTCCTTGCTAGAAAGATTCATAACAAACTCCGAATTCGCATGTGTGGTCCAAGCACTCTGTGCTATGAGATTATTTAATTTCCTAGTATGATTGCGTTCGGTATTTTGTCTGACTCTTCTAAGTTCCATATAAATATAATCAAGCAAGTAGTCACGCCAACCTGGGGGAATCTTATTAAAGAATACCGTCAAAGTTTTTCTCATTTTAATGAAAAGCATCTTCTTTTCATGTCTTACTAGTTCAATGTTTTTAATGAGCACTAACCTGTGTAGTTCATCGAACAGTGTAGTAGCTAGCTTGACCAACCAGTTCTGCAGTAGGGATTTCGGAAGGACCTGCTCACTTAGGCACTTGCTTAGAAATTCTAACTTGAGAGCAGCTTTGTGGGTTTTGAGTGGTGAGCGTTTGTAGAAGGTAACAGTACTCAGTGTCCTCTCTCACATATCGGTCAAACAGATAAATTTCTGCAAACCAGAATTGCCCAGCATAAATACTCAGTCAGGACAGGGCAGGAGTTCGAATGCTATCTTTAACCACGTTAGTGCATGTAATCACCCACCGGGGTAGGATGCTGCCCAGATTATAGTACCAAACAGTTCTGTCAGGGAAATATACATAATTGAATCGTTCCTCTTAAAACATGAAAGAAATACAGTATACAACTCAAATTATGGGTTATACAAGCTCGATAACTACTTAGTAGAGTCCATTGTGCCCAATCGTAAACAACAGTGCAATACAAAATCACAGGATTGTTCATTATGCCAGGTGGGTTGATGGATTGGTGACGCCCGTCCAGTATCTACGCACCAAAACTTCAAACCTCGTCATTTGTGATGGTTACATAACACCTGTAGCTGTTAATGTGACAAGCACACAAGATAACGAGATAACGTAATGAGAGGTTAAAGGGTACTAGTAGAATTTAGATCATAGAAATACTATCGGATAGGCATAGAAGATCCCCATGTATGGCATATTAACCGACACTGAGAAAAATAGTAGACAACATTTAGGAAGAGATTCTTCTGAGTACATCGGTAGAACATTCGAATACCTCAGACCAGAACATTTAAACGGACAAAGAGCACATTGTATTCCTTTCTTTAATTATTTGAAAAGGTCACACAGGATAATAGCAATTCATGTCTATAGGATTTAACGAGAAACTTATTTTCTCAAACAACATGACCTGTTATAAACGATTAGAACAAGCATAGGGCTGGCTTTTTATATCTTATAATTTCATACCTGACATCTCCGAAACCCTCCTACCCCACATGGGAGATAGGGGATGATGCCAGGGTAGGGTTGCACGGACCACTAACCCAGTCTAAGGGTAACCGTGAAAGGTGACACCTACGCTACTCTGAGACCTCTTTCCCTTTGGTTGCTCCCTTGCAACATTGCACAGCTCATGATGACGCACTGAGGAGTGTGAAAGTACTTGAGCTAAAGATTTCCACCCCCCTTCCCCCGTGGCTTGTCCTGCGATTGTTTGCATAATATATATATATATATATATATATATATATATATATATATATATATATATATATATATATATATATATATATATTTTCAACAAACCGGCCGTATCCCACCGAGGCAGGGTGGCCCAAAAAGAAAAACAAAAGTTTCTCTTTTTTAAATTTAGTAATTTATACTGGAGAAGGGGTTACTAACCCCTTGGTTCCTGCATTTTAGTCGCCTCTTACAACACGCATGGCTTACGAAGGAAGAATTCTGTTCCACTTCCCCATGGAGATAAGAGGAATTAAACAAGAACTAGAAAGAAAATAGCAGAAAACCCAGAGGGGTATGTGTGTATATATACGCTTGTACATGTATGTGTAGTGTGACCTAAGTGTAAGTAGAAGTAGCAAGACATACCTGAAATCTTGCATGTTTATGAGACAGAAAAAAGGACACCAGCAATCCTACCATCATGTAAAACAATTACAGGCTTTCGTTTTACACTCACTTGGCATATATATATATATATATATATGCAATAGGATCACAGTAAACAGGTGATTTTAAAATATGCAAAACAACCACTGTGAAAGAGTAGTGAAATTCCAAGCGCTTTCGTGACTACTCACATTGTCAAGGAACTATGGCAATGTGAGTAGTCACGAAAGCGTTTGGAATTTCACTACTCTTTTACAGTGGTTATTTTGCATTATATTATATTATATATATATATATATATATATATATATATATATATATATATATATATATATATATATATATATATATCTTGAGTGAATACACAGGGTCACTTCCTCAGTTCCCCATCCCTGTTCCCCTCCCCTCATCCCAGCCAAAGCCCACTGTCGCTCGTTACTCCCCCACCCTCATCCCCCATGGATGAGGGGTGGGGTTCCCAGGGATGTTCACGACAGAGCCAAAGCCGTCGTTCACGAGGCATCTGCCGGGTGTGCTACAGGGAATTTGCACTCAATCCCTGATCTGGCAAAATTCGTGCTCACAATGGATGTCTAGGCTCCAGGAGAGCTCCAAATGAGAACACCCAACAGCCTATCCCAGCAGACAGCGCTGACAGCTACCGTGACTTCACCTCTACAGGGGACCTCAAATCTGCAATCAAATTAACATCCACCAGGACTCTGACACACATCCCCAAAGCAGATCGCCTTCAAGCTGCTAGCAAATTCTCCGACCATCTGAAGAAAGTCAACGATGCTCCTTCAAACAACAGATCCTGGCACAGCCTACTGCTTTTTGCCAATGCCTGTTTTGCTGTTCCTCCAAGGAGGGACAAATCACTAGCAACACATGTTATTAGGCAATAAATGCATTCTCGAGGGATGACAACCTCGTCCGTCTCCCCCCTAGGCCGACAAACACCCGACAGGCAAATGCCAACAGCAGGACACCCGTCGTCTCAAAAGTCAGAACCCAAATTAGCAAAAAAACAGAAGAGGGTAATACTATTGGAGCACTGAGGCTTATAACCAGTGAGGATACCATCGCTCCTAAGGACATCAGTACGGCGCAAGCAATGAAGGACAAATATCCACCCAGGGCTTCCAGTACCAACATTGACCTCCCTGACATTGCAGCAGGCGAAGAACACCTAACCTTACGGAATGCTGATGTGTATAAAGCTGCTATGTCATTTCCACATGGCTCAGTAGGAGGTTTCACCGGTTTAAAGCATCAACACTTAAAACAAATACTCAATCCAGCACTTGGTGATGTTTCAGAGAGGCTGCTGTCTGAACTTACAAAATTTTCCAACCTGTGCCTGGCTGGCATCGTCCCAGAGGCCATTAGACCCGTTTTCTTTGGTGCCTCATTATGTGCCCTCCGGAAAAAGGATGGAGGAATCAGCCCATTGCAGTGGGCAACACCCTTCGGTGCCTAGTAAGAAGGATGAGTCAGGAGGCTGCTGGAATGTTGAAACCAACTCATCTCGGTTTTGGCGTTCAACAGGGCTGTGAAGCAGCTGCCCACGCAGCTCGAGTATATATCAACAACATGTCCGATGAAAAAGCCTTGATCAAATTGGACTTTGCAAACGCTTTCAACTCAGTCAGAAGGGATGCTGCTCTCCAAGCAGTTTATAGAAACTTCCCTTCCTTCTATCCCTTCATAGAATCGTGTTATAGTGCGACTTCCAAACTATTGTTTGGGGACCATGAACTTGACTCACGTGAGGGTGTGCAACAGGGGGACCCTCTTGCCCATTTTCTATTCTGTTTGGTCATCAAGGAAGTCACAGAAGCACTCTCCAGTGAGCTCAATATCTGGTTCTTGGATGATGGTACCCTAGCTGGTACAACAGAATCTCTCCTAGAGGACATCAGAAAAATTAAAGACATGGGAGAATGCCTGAGCCTTTCTTTAAACCACACCAAATGTGAAATAGTTTCTGCCATTCGACAGACGATCCCGAATATTAGTGCTGTTTTACCAGGAGTAAGAGCCATTGATCCAGCCAATAGCACTCTCCTTGACGCTCCTTTTGGGTCCAATGCAATCGATCTGATCCTAGAAAAAAAAAATCTCAGACTTCGGACGATGGAAGGCAGGATGAAAGACATTGATACACATGATTCCTGGTGCCTACTCACCAAGTGCCTGTCAATGCCAATGCCATCGCTGAATGGGAGACTCTTGCTGCTCCAACACCAAACCCTAGTGCAGCACTGGCAGTCAAGCTGGGATGGTCCCATCACTGAAAAGGTGCTTACCAACATGCTCAGGGCTATAATATCAGATAGGGAGACTACCTGTCTCCAGGCTGTGAGTGCACATCACTCCGGGGACTTCCTCCAAACAGTTCCCATATCGGCAATGGGAACGTGCCTCGACCCTAAGACCCTCCGTATTGCAGTGGCTCTGCACCTTGCTGCCCTAATTCATACGGAATATAAGTGTATTCGCAGTGAAGCGCAAGCCGTCCAATATGGTCTACATGGTCTTAACTGTTCCAAAACCAAGGGCTGGCATGCAAGACACAATAAGGTCAACGACATCATAAAGAGAACCCTTGCTACAGCTGGATGCCCAGCCGAGAGGGAGCCCTGATCACTAGCAGCCAACAATACCCACAACCCAGCAAACCGCCCCGATGGGATCACCATCTATTCTTGGAAGAACGGCAAGCTCTTAGCATGGGACTATACCTGTGTGTCCACACTGGTTGACACCTATATCCATCACGGTGTCGGGCGACAGGGAGGAGCTACCAGCCACAGGGAGGAGTACAAGATCAGCAAGTACAGGGACATAAGCCAACAGTATCTATTTGTCCCAGTGGGATCAGAGACCTTGGGATCATGAGGGGGGGGGGGAAATGCCACACGTTTCCTTAAAGAATTGGGTTCCAGACACATCGACACCACCAGGGACCCAAGGGCAACCACTTTCATGTTCCAGCGCCTCAGCATGGCCATCCAGAGGGGAAATGCTTGCTGCATACTTGGCTCGCGTCCGACTCCGGAGGAACTGGAGGAAACCAATAATCTTTAACATACTTGAACATGTTGTACCATTGTATTCATGTATGTGTTTTCTGTAAACGTATTCTATCTATTAATAAATTTTCCCATAGAATACAAAATATAGGAGGTGGTAGGAGAAGAAAATATTCAAACAGCTCCGGGGAGAACCTTGAGTTTTCCCTGAGGTACGTTTATTGTCTTCTCTGAGGATGAGGGTCCTCAGTCCAGTTATAGAGGTCGTACCTCCCTATACTTTTCAAGTGTGTGTGTTTATATATATATATATATATATATATATATATATATATATATATATATATATATATATATATATATATATATATATATATATATATATATATATATATATTACCACTCACAGAGGCTGAGTGACCTTGCAAAAGAAGAAACGCTTTTAGACAATTTTTCTCTTCTTTTTTTACTCCTGGCACTTTAGTTGCCTATTACTACATGCAGTCGAGAAAGATACGTCATTATCTAGATATAGAAAATCCTAGAGATACTGATCCCAAATCACTCGCTACGAAAGGAAATGACTCAGGAGACTGTGCAACATACCCCCAAATGAAAGCAATGGTGTCATAAGTACACATGAGCCAAAGACTGTTCAAAGCCTTTCACCATGCATAAGGTGAAATACCAATAGACCCCTTGTCTGCTTTCAGTTGGGAACTGGACACATACCTAAAGTCAGCGCTCAATCAGTCGGCCTGTGGTTCTTACATTAGCTTTCAAGCAACAGGCATTAACAGCCTTTTTCATCAGGGCCTGATCCATCGGGAAGTTTGGTCAGGGAATAGAACGCAGTGACCCTCTGAATGAAGTTCAAGTAAACTCCAGGTAGACTCCAGGCTTACTGAAGGACTCTTCTTCATTTCCCTATGGATATATATACAAAATGGAAAAGATGCTTGATATGTACCCGAATGGCAAGATTGTTTATCGGGTCTTTTTTATGCATTTTATTAATGAGCGTTTGGTGCGAAGGATTTTGCTCGGCACTCAGTATAGTTAAGATTCTAGATCTCCGACCTCTTCTGGGCCTCATGTTTTAGGGAATGAAGGGTGTCTTTGGCGGAGAAGAAGTTTCATGTCACAGGAGTCCTGTCTATACATTCCCATGTGTAGACAGATACCTGCTCATGAGGTTTTGGTTTACTGGGTATACATATATTTATCATCGCAAGGGTATACATATATCCATCTTGGCCAGTATGTTAGGCGCTGTCAGGCTGGGTTAATTAAGGTAGATTAGATTTGGTTAAGCAAGAATAGGAGGTAACGTGTAGACCTCGAAAAGAATGAGTTAGTCTGGTTCAGTATATGAGGAGAGACTGCAGCTCACTGCCTTTCATTCATCTTCTGCTATAGTAATAGTTAATTAAACGTGGAATATTCGAACGATAGAAATGTGGCAAGTTAGAAGGTTTGTCTTTACTGCGTTAGCTATTATTATTAACTTTCAGTCCAAACTGCTGTATATAATTATAAATACTGCACTAAATGATTTTTTTTGCTAATAGTTTCTAATAATCTTTAATTAAAATTTCTATAATGTGCATATTAATAGATACCCCATCAGGCTTCTTTAAGAGAGCGATTCATAACGATCAGCTAAACTGTTCTTAGATCATGATGTATCATAACTGTACATCGTTACTCCCGTGTGCACCACACCAAACACCACACACCACACCACACATCACACCACACTCCACACACCACACCAAACACCACACACCACACCACACTCCACACCACACACCACACTCCACACCACACACCACACACCACACATCACACCACACACCACACATCACACCAAACACCACACACCACACCACTCTCCACACACCACACATCACACCACACACCACACATCACACCACACACCACACACCACACCACTCTCCACACACCACACACCACACATCACACCACACACCACACATCACACCACACACCACACACCACACCACACACCACACATCACACCACACACCACACATCACACCACACACCACACATCACACCACACATCACACCACACACCACACCACACACCACACATCACACCACACATCACACCACACACCACACCACACACCACACATCACACCACACACCACACATCACACCACACACCACACATCACACCACACACCACACACCACACCACTCTCCACACACCACACACCACACATCACACCACACACCACACATCACACCACACACCACACACCACACCACACACCACACATCACACAACACACCACACACCACACCACACACCACACACCACACATCACACCACACACCACACACCACACCACACACCACACATCACACCACACACCACACACCACACCACACACCACACACCACACCACACACCACACACCACACCACACACCACACACCACACCACACACCACACATCACACCACACACCACACCACACACCACACACCACACACGACGCACACAACACACACACACATACCCCACACCACACACCACGCACACACCACACCACACTCCACTCACCACACCACACACCACGCACACCACACCACACTCCACTCACCACACCACACACCCCACACACACACACACACACACACACACACACACACACACACACACACACACACACACACACACACACACACACACACACACACCACACACACACACCACACACACACCACACACCACTCACACCAAGCACACACCACACACACACACCACACTCACATCACACACTCACCACACACACACACACCACAAACCACACACACACCACACACACACCACACACCATACACACACCACACACCATACACCACACACCATACACACACCACACACCAGAAACGAGGCACTAAACTACAGACCAGTGTCACTGGCCTGTATAGTATGTAGAGTCACGGAGAAGATTATCAGGAGGAGAGTGGTGGAGCACCTGGGACGGAACAAGACTATAAACGACAACCAGCACGGATTCATGGAAGGCAAATCCTGTGTCACAAATCTTCTAGAGTTTTATGACAAAGTAACAGAAGTAAGACACGAGAGAGAGGGGTGGGTTGATTGCATTTTCCTGGACTTCAGGAAGGCCTTCGACACAGCTCCTCACAAGAGAATAGTGCGGAAGCTGGAGGATCAGGCGCGTATAACAGGAAGGGCACTGCAATGGATCAGAGAATACCTGACAAGGAGGCAACAACGAGTCATGGTACGTGATGAGGTATCACAGTGGGCGCCTGTGACGAGCGAAGTCCCACAGGGGTCGGTCCTAGGACCAGTGCTATTATTGGTATATGTGAATGATATGATGGAAGGGATACTCAGAAATGTCCGTGTTCGCAGATGATGTGAGGTTAATGAGGAGAATTAAATCAGATGAGGATCAGGCAGGACTACAAAGAGAACTAGAGAGGCTGAACACGTGCTCCAGCAACTCGCTTCTCGAATTCAACCTCTCCAAATGCAAAGTCATGAAATTGAGGAAGTGCAAAGAAGACCACAGATAGAGTATAGGCTAGGTGGACAAGGACACCAAACCTCACTCAAGGAGAATGATCTTGGGGTGAGCATAACACCGAGCTCGTCTCCGGAAGCACACAACCAGATAACTGCTGCAGCATATGGGCGCCTGGCAAACCTGAAAATAGCGTTCCGATACCTCAGTAAGGAACCGTTCAAGACCCTGTACACCAGTTTGGAACCCACACCTGGTCAAGTACGTCAAGAAATTAAAGTGCTAAGGTTAGCAACAAGGTTAGTTCCGGAGCTCAGGGAATGTCCTACGAAGAAAGGTTGGAGGAAATCGGCCTGGCGACACTGGAGGACAGGAGGGTCAGGGGAAGCATAACAACGACATACGATATACTGCGCGGAATAGATAAGTGGACAGAGACAGGATGTTCCAGAAAGGATACACAGAAACAAGGGGTCACAATTGGAAGCTGAAGACTCATAGGTATGTTAGAAAGTATTTCTTCCGTCATAGAGTTGTTAGGAAGTGGAATAGTCTAGCAAGTGATGTATTGGAGGCAGGAACCATACATAGCTTTAAGACGAAGTATGGCAAAGCTCAGGGAGCAGAGAGAGAGAGGACCTAGTAGCGGTCAGTGAAGAGGTGGGGCCAGGAGCTGGGTCTCGACCCCTGCAACCACAATTAGGTGAGTACAGTCACCACACACACAACGCACCATACACACACCACACACACACACACACACACACACACACCACACACACACACCAAACACACACATACACCACACCTCACACACGCCACGGCCACAAATATCCTCCTGCTTCTTGATATATTTGTCTAGGATTCACATTTGTTACACTTTTTATTTTTTTCATTGTCTCTTTCAATTAGATTATAATACATATTTCCATTTTTGTATTTTATGTTAAGTTTATATAATTCCTTTATTTACTTTCTCAATTTCTGCTTATACATCACTGTTATTAGGTGTTCCCCAGAGGAAGCCTTTAAGAGGTTGCTTGAATTTTTTTTCTGTTTTTTCTCTTCCAACATTTTGACTTTATTTCGCTCATTACTCTAGAACGTCTTATCAAATTGCTTACAATTTCCAACAGGTTTTTTTACGTTAACGTAAACCAAATTCTCAAAACTTCCATGATTTCGTGCTCCATGGAGTTGACAAACACATTACCATCTTCCATGAATGGCTCCGACAACTTCCAAAATCTTCATTGGCTTAGCTTTCCGTGTTGATAAAATATGTAGAAAAAAAAAACTGAAGACGGGAGACACTGATATTAAACATGTAGGTGTAGATTAAGGACTGTATGTGTAAAATAATGTAAAAATTCTATTCCCGTTAAATCACGTTACATAATTCTCGGTTTACCTCTTCTGAATGGCTTCAGTATAATTCCTGATGCATCTTAAGGTAATTTGGGTTTCATGCATGCAAATTAGTTAAATAATTAAGAAAACTTATAACCGTTGGCAACTGGGTCAGAACTGTATAATGACTCATCTAATCGGTTTCAAATTTTCACTACTTGTGTGATTTCTTGAACTCATCGTTGATGCTGCCATTGTATGGCATAAGTCCCAGTTTGCCAACATTATTGAATAAATAGGAAGATTCATATTTTATTTAATAACTAAAAAAATACTTTTTACGAGTGGCTTCAAAATATTATTGAGAATACTCTCTATAAAGAGGATGTTACCACATCAGTTTAGTCCAAGCAAGTGTAAATTAGAATTTTTACCGTGATGGGTAAAAAAAATTGGACTCTTGAGACCCGAATCAATTTGGAGAATGACTTTTCTGATCGGCTTCTAACTTTTACCATTAGTGGCATTGATTAAAACAGCTTCTCGCCCACTTGAAGCAGTCTAAGTTTGAATTTACCGTTTTTATTAAGCAAAAGTTTCTAATGACACTTCTGATAATATTAATAAAAAGTAACTGTATTAATACTAGGCTGTGTGGCTGCCAAGTTGACGATTTATTTGCTTTTTGCCGGTTTTATAAAACTGGATTTTTTAAATAATCAATATCACACAGTCTTTTCTTACATGTTTATAGATATCTTAAACAGAATATAAATAACAAATAATCTTTAAAAAAATATATATAAAATTTATCATGAGGATACTGCATTATTTTCTGGAACATTTTCAGCAACATTGTCGTCTAGTTTCTCACCAATTTTCGTTCATTATTCGAAAACGCAGATCGCCCTTTTCCACTGGAATAGAATTTTCCATGTTTATCTAATGAATAAATAACAAAAAGGCACAATACCGTGACTGGAACGATACACAAATAACCCGCACATATAAGAGAGAAGCTTACGACGACGTTTCGGTCCGACTTCGACCATTGACAAAGTCACACTAACAGAGGTCTTCTTCTTCTTCTTAAATGTTTGCCGGTACTTCCGGCCCGGGTCTTCTCCAGCTGGTGACCCGGCGGTGGCCCCCTGGGGCGGGGGTGTCGTTCGTCTTCTTCATTCTTCTATCTTCTCTCTTGGGCCCTCCAGTTGGAGGGTAACTTCTTCTTCTATCTTGCCTGGACTCCCCAAGTGGGGAGTGTCTTCTTGCTTGGGATCTTCGATGTCACAGTTGGGCAGAGGCAGAAAACAGGGTCGATTGGAGCAACACCCCAGCTTTAGCAGGCAGCAAAGTGCTGGGGGAACTTGTCTTGACGGTGGTGCTAGAAGCGGGGATCCTCTTCAACAATCTGATTAAACCTGTTCCTCAGTGCTACAGGGTCGATTCCCTGGATTCCACCAAGTTTGACGGCAGAGAAGATCTGCTTGGCAAATTCTTGTATGTGAGGATTCCCAGAGTCTTTGTAATCCTGCCCACGTTCTGGAGTTTGTATTGGGTTCTTCTTCTGGTTGTGTGTGCAGTGTCCACCACTCTTGCCCGTGGTTTCTTGTTGCCGTGGGGGATTGACAGCGGCCTGGGGAGCTGCAGCTCTTGGTTCTTGAGTTTTGGGATTCTTGGCCTTGACTCCTTGGTGTGGTGTAACAGTAGTAGCGGTGTGGGGAGTTGCAGCCCTTGCTTCTTGCGTTTTAGCTTTCTTGGATGGCGGTTGAGTTGTTCGAGGCAAGGCCTCGGCTTGGACAGTTGTGGTGGTGGTGGAGGCAGGAGGTGGTGGACTTTCGTTGGTGGAATTCACTGCCGTATCAGGAGTCTCAGACTGGTCAATCTCCATGTCAGGTGGAGGTTGTGACAGTGGTGGCGCAGCAGTTAAGCTGGCAATATTTGCAGTGGTTTGTAGGATCTCAGTGGAAGGTGGAGATGCAGGGAATGTGAGTTCAGGCATGTTGTTGAGTTTGAATACTTCGTTGATGGTGAAGTTGAATGAGCCAGGCTCAGCTGCATTCTGCACATGAGCATACATGATGCAACATAGGATCTTGGTGGGATCAGCAGCAGGTGCTGTGAGGAAGGTAGTAGGAGCAGCTTGCGTGGCTTGTAGGATCTTGGTAGTGTCTGCTTGAATCTTGGCAATAGCAGAATATGTGGATGCTTGTGGTTTGGGCTTCTGTTGTTTCTTGAGTATGTCCCTTCTGATAGGGCATCTGGCAGCAAGAGTATGATGGTCTTCCTTGCAGTTCAAGCATTGCGGTGGGGAAGCAGTAGTGCAACTCTTGAAGTCGTGACCCTCAAGGCCACAGGTGGAGCAGTACTTCTTGTCTTTGTCAGGGCAGTTTTTGGTGATATGCTGGTATGAGTAACAGTTATAGCACTGTGGGATTTGTTGGTATTTTTCTGCTTCAATGAAGGCTGGGTTGATATGGAAGTAGTGTATAGCCAGGCCCTCAGCGAGAGCTCTGGCTGCCATGTTGACGTCACTGAAGGTGACCTTCAGCATGGAGGAGGCGTTGGGTATCTTGGTAAGAAATTCCACCTTGGCCCAGGAATTCTGTGCTTCAATGGACAACTTGATCTCTTCAGTAGTCTGTGAAGTGATGAGTCTGTCGAGTCTCCTGAGGAACACAGTTCTTCTGGCCCTCAGTGCTGGGGAATTCAAAACAGAGAATCCATGATCTTGTAGTGTGGAGACAGCAGTAGTGGTGAGTAGTTTCTCGGCTTCAGTGTCGTCAGTACAGATGACAATGAAGGCTTCTTTGAGTGACAGAATCACATTGCACTTAACATGCAGTCTGCCACTAACGACAGATGCAAGTGCTAGCTTAGTTGAGTCGTTGATTATTCCACTCGCTGGCTGAATCTTTACTCTATTAGAGTAATACATCGTGGGTAGCAGTGTTCCCCTCCCCAACGGGGATCGTGCACTAACAGAGGTGGAGCAGGACGGCTATATATAGGCAGGAAGAGGTGGAGGTAGTAGTAGTAGTAGTAGTAGTAGTACAAGAATTGTATATAATACCGACAGGATGAAATGACACATGCACAACACCCGGGCATCCCCACCGTAGACGTCGTCGTAAGCTTCTCTCTTTTATGTGCGGGTTATTTGTGTATTTATCTAATGTATCTTAGAAATGATTCAGGGGAGAACTTGCATGCGTGAATAGCCCTTGTACCCCGCTACGTAGGCCTTTCCCAAATGTTGTTTCCGTGTGATATGTGAAGAGAGGTTCCTCTTATAGGTTCCCAAATATCCTAACTTATGTATCCTACTAAGAAGAAGGTTGGTATATTCAACTGCGTGTGTAGGTGCCATACTGCCACTTTTGATCTCGAAATTGTATGGTATCATTTTACCTTACAGCATAATTTTGCCTTAAAATAATTTTTACATAAAAGTTACTTATTTTCTTATTAACTTATTAATGTACTTACTTTCTTGGAATGTGGTCAGTCTTACATGGAGAAAAATTTGGACTGATTTTGGCACGTGTTGGTACCAAATATTTTTTGGTTGAAAATGGTAAAAACTTCAATACTTCTTCCATGAGATCATTTTTGTGTGTGTTGAATCTGATTAGGTGTAACTCATTTAAGCTGATAAATTATAACTTCTAAGCGGTTTCAAGCCTAATATGCTTAGGATATTTGCGTTTTTGATCAATTTGATATGTTTGAATTAGATTTGGGCTGTATTATATCCTAATTAACTGTTTTTTTCCGAATAAATTTTTATGTTAATTTCCTTATGGTGACATGTGAATGCCTCCTCTGATTCCCATCAAGTATTCAACGCTAATATTTAACTATATTATCAACTTATGCCACACTGCACATTTCCTGTCGCATGCACTGAGGCACTGGGGACCAGGATTGTGGAATACGTGGATATTTTTATAGGATCGAACGAGGAAAATGCCTTTAGTTATTTACGTCATTTCTTCTCACAAGTAGAGCGAATATTGAATTGTCTCTTAGGTGTCAAGGCTTCATTTCATTCACATGTATTTTAAAATACATGTTGAGTTAAGAGCGTCGATGCCTTCTAGGAAATTTACTAATGTATGTCGTATGTCTATGGCTAGCGATTTCCATATTGGAAATTTATTCCATCGATGATGAGGAGTAAGTCACGGCAAAGTTTTGTTACCATCACTGAATATTTCATTGGGTCTAGAAATCTGTCGAGAACACTGGACATTCTTTTTAGCTTCATCATAAGAGATATTCAGACTTACATTGATCTCACAGACTTCCTTCTAAGTTCTTGGCCTGGAACTGGGAACAGTCCCGGCCACAAGTGGAATGGGAACGTTGGCGGTTAAAACAAAGTTGTATACGTTATGTTTATGTCATTATAATGGTTCTTAATCTCACATGTTTGGCAGCTAAGGCCAGTAGAGTAAGTCCATTGACCATATCTAGATTTGTTGCAACGGAACCATCGCAAGGGGTTAGGTTAATTTCAGACAGAAGGTAGCCATTACTAATGTTGCTAAAGTGTGTTGCTTTACTAAATATTAGACAATTTGAGCTTGTTCCACTTTCGCTGGATCCCGTTGTAGGAAATCATCTTAACAGGCAGGAGGATCCCAATATCAGAGCACTTATACTTTTAATTTCTGGTGGTTTATCGGAAATCGATGAAAGGTTGGCTGGGGCTTCGTGCCTCTTCTAAGAGGTACTAATTAGAAGGCCTTGTAAGTATTTATGGCTTTATATTTACTGTTGTTTACCTTGAGAAACTACCCAACATTTAAATAAGTGTTTTTTAAGGGTGTGGCAACCTTTCAAACCATAAATATTTGCCAAGTCGATTGAGTTCTACCAAACAGAGTTCTCGCTGTGCAAGCCAATATCTTTTGGAGAGGTCAAGAGAACCAAAGGCTAACAGGTCGAGTAAAGCTTGCTGCAGTGCAATAAACTTAGGTATGCTTCAAAGAATTTCCAATAAAGGTGCTTCCCAGTTATACAAAACTGTTATTCTATCTGATGTAAATGAAAGAATGTCCTTATGGTTGAATTGAAAGTCAGATTTAGAGATAAAGTGACTTGACTGCAATTCTTAGGCTTGATTGAGTAATAGGGTTTACAGCTAATCGGCGTCTCTAAGGTAATTAAGGTTGCACGTAACCTTTTCACAAACGGTCAGGAATACTTTTATCCCTAAATTATTGTTTAAATATAAACTATCGGCATATATACGCTGAGCGAAACACGCCTCAGTGTAAATATCCTGTGCACAAATAACCAGCACATAGAAGACAGGAGCTTACGACGACATTTCAGTCCGACTTGGACCATTTACAAAGTCACACTAACAGAAAGAAGAGAAGGAGGGTGTATGCATATGTTAGCAGACATTGCCGGGAGCAAGAGAGGTAGTGGTTGAGGTAGTAGTAGTGGAGTCAGTCAAATAATAAGAGGAGCACTGCAAGGGAGCTAGGAGCCCACAGACGGTAGGAGCAAGAACAAAGAGAGGGGGGAAATAATAAAATAATAAAAGAACAAATACCCAAGGCAGAAGAAAGAAACCCCAAAAGAAAAGAGGAAAGAGGAAAGGGGAAAAGGAACAAAGGGAGAAAAGAATCAGGTTAAGTCACGGGTGTTCTGAAATTTGGAGCATTTTATAATGTAAAGGGAAAGGAAGGTATCTACAGAGACAAAGCCACGACTAAGATTCATACAAGGAATGGTGTGTACAAGAGAAGATTCAACCAAACGGCGACTGTGAAAGTTAGAAGTAGAGTAGACAATTTTAGCATAAGACCAGTCAATAGGATAACCGTGATCTCTGACTTGACAGAAAAGAGGGGTGTAGGTGTCGGCAAGCCTAACACTACTTTAGTGCTCCCTAAGTCTGTCAGAAAGAGATCGGCCAATTTCTCCAAAGTGCTGAAGAGGACAGGAGGAATATAAAATAGAACAGACACCAGGAGCATCTGTAGAGGGAGGTGAGGTATGAATTAGATTAGTGCAAAGAGCGTTAGTCTGGTGAAAAGAAAGTCTGATGTCTAAGGAACGGAGAGAGTTGTTGAGATTAGAAAGTCCGGAAATGTAGGGAAGACAGAGGACAGGAGAGTTCCCAGGAATAGAGAGTTTGGGAGAGAAGAAAGTCCGTTCAGCACGTGAGAAGGCAGAGTCCAAGAAATGGGAAAGGTAGCCAAGACGGGAAAATGAATTATGAAGAGTGAAAATTTCTGACTCAAGGAACTGAGGATCACAAATACGGAGACCACGGAGAAAGAGGGGGCTATGAACACCTTTCTTGACAGAGGAAGCATGATAAGAAAAGTAGTGGATGTACACCCCACTGTGCATAGGCTTGCGGCACACGGAAAAGGCAAAACCTGTATCAGAGTGGTGGATGTGAACACCAAGGAAAGGAAGCAAGGAATTAGATTCCCATTCAGCTTTAAACTTAATGGAAGGGGTAAGATTATTAAGAACATCAAGAAATGGTTGGAAGAGAAGAGAGTCATGAGGCCAAAGAGCAAAGATATCATCTACATAGCGGAGCCAGAGTGAAGGGCGCACATCAATAGTAGGAAAAAGAACAGTCTCGAAGTATTCCTTGTAAAAATTAGCAAGAACAAGAGAGAGAGAAGAGCCCATAGCGACACCGAAGGTTTGAGAATAATATTTACCTTGGAAGGAAAAGGAAGCTGAGTCCACGCAAAGGCAGATAAGATCAAGAAAGACATCAGTAGGTATAGGTAGATGAAGTAACCCTTCACTGTCCTTCTCTCTGAGAAAATTAAGAACATCATCAAGAGGGACATTACTGAAGAGGGACTCAACGTCAAGACTAAGCATCTTACAGGTCGGGAGAGAGCGAACCCGTTCGATGAAGTCTTGAGAGTGACGAGAAAAAGTACCAAGACAGGGAGTGAGGGTTTTTTAGTATTTAACTGACTCCACTACTACTACTACTACTACTACTACTTCCTCCACTACTGTCTCTCTTGCTCCCGTCAAATGTCTGCTGGGTTATATATACTTCCTCCTCTCCTTTCTGTTACTGCGACTTTGTAAATGGTCCAAGTCGGACCGAAACGCCGTCGTAAGCTCCTCTCCTCTATGTACGGTTTATTTGTGTATTGTTCCAGTCACGGCATTGTGCCTTTTTTTGTTATTTATATATGTTGTGGGTGGGTTAATTAAAAAAAAAAATACGTTTTAGTAAGATAATGATGATTAATCAGGAATAGTCTCAAAATACATATGACATATATGTTGTACCGAATAGGTAAAATTTGAGATTTTGGCTTAAATAGCAAAGCTCTTCTTGCCGAATAAGGCAAGCGAAATTTGAGTATGGAATAATTTCTCAAAAATCATTCTGAACCTAACGAAAGAAATATATTTCATTGTGTTTGTTTATTACTAAAATATTGTAAACTTATCTAAAATATATTTAATTGGATTAGGCTAAATTAAATTGCGCTTGTTATAATAAGGTTAGGTAAGTTTTCTAAGGTTCTTTTGGTACAAAATTATTGAATTTTAACAATAACATAAATGACAAAAATATATCTTTAAACGTACAAGAGCAAAGAGTATGCTATTAAAAATATTTACAGAAAGTATGACAAAAACTTTTCTTGAAATAGCTTAACTACAGAAATTATTAACTATTTTGAATGGTTCCACTTATAAAAAAAATCATGATGACTAATGCAAGAAAACGACTTCAGCTTCAAAATCTCTCTTCTATGTCAGTTGCTTTCTGTGAATCAACTCATAGAATATAATATCAAAGTGGTTAATTGGATACTAGGAAGTGTATTTTTCTTGTGATGACTAAAGTGACAACCGACTTAGGTTCAAATCCTCTGCCAGAGGAGGTCAGGAATACGATATCCTAGGAATCAAACCACTGTACTGGCGGGGATTGAGCTCGTGGCTAGTGTCATGACGATTTTGTGAGTCATAATACTAGGACCCTTGTGCAGTGGTCACGATTATTTCATCATCATTATTTCTACAACATTAAGTAGGGAATCTGACCCTATCTGACCCTAAGGTCAGCAAAATCATGTATCAATGCTCAACTGGAAACATAAAACAGTAGGAATTTTAAGCTTCCACTATTTTCTATGTCAAAGATCTGTTTCAGCTGCCTGTTAGGTTTTGAGAATAGTACTATAGTTTATTATTAAGAAAACCGACATTGTAGTTATTAGTCAAGATACCATTATCAAGATTATTATTTTTACTTTATTTATTTATTTATTTATTTATTTATTTATTTATTTATTTTTGGCAATTTTAATTAATTTTAGGTTAAATCTAATACATATGAATTTATTAAATATTCTGAATTGGAACTTTTTATATACCAAATGTATTTGCTGCAACTTATTCAGTAAACGGAGTCGTAGCTAAATTAAAGTCATGATAATCAATTATTTAGGTATCTTCATGTTCCTATCTTGATTTTCTGTTTTTCCTTATTTTTTCCCACTCTTTTTTTCCATTTTTTTTCCTTCAAATCCCGAGAATTCCTCAGCAAGTCTGTTTCAGATTTTCAACAATGGCCAAAATTCATGCATACCCTGGTACTCCATGGATAAAGTTGCAGTAACCATTCCACGATTTCTATTATGTGTCTGATAACTTTCACTTGCTTTAACAATTCGCTAACGGTGCTTCGTGCTACAACCACAGAAAAGAGTACAAATGAAGTGTATTGGTCAAACCTGTAGTTTTTTTTTTTTGAGGGGGGGAGGGGTAAAATATTGTGAAAATTTTATTACAAATAAATCACGTGAAAAATATTTGAATCTGCCTCTGGTGAATGGATTCATTATTTAATAATTAGTGCATCTTATGGATGATTCAGTACCCACTGAATTTACTAATTATTTAAAAACATGAAATAGTTGCAATGCTTGTGATACACAGGAGAAATTTTTTTCTGACTGGTTTTAAAATCTTAGTCCTGGAGTGATTTCCAGACAACAAGACATTTTTGCATTCTTTAAGATTTAAATAAATTTGTTAATTTATAACAAAACTGATAATGATTTCTTTTAAATAACTAAAGGAAACCTCTTCCAATCGGCTTTAAAATAATAACGCTGACACACTTGTTAAGAAGGATGACACCCTACAAGCTTACATTATTATATTCAGGGGTTGGAGTAACGTACGTAGATACCATTCTTGAGCAGCAGAGCGACCAAACCACATCTAGTTTACTTTTTCAATAAATCACAATTCCTGGAGGATATTCCCAACGGACGAGGTACCTCACACCCACCACCTCCGTTGTGTAAAACCGAGGACCTTGTTATTAGAGTTAACTTTCAATATTACCACGCGTTGGTAATATAATCTGCTTGTTAGATTTGAAGTAGACGAAATAGTAACAGCAGTTGATGTCGATCAGATAATCTTGTATTAAGATAAAGAGCTTCCTTCATCAAATTCACAGCCAGCGTTCTGTCGACGCAAAAAAAGGGCCGTATTAATGATAGTACAATTGCCGACAATATGTTAGGTAAAAGGAAACAAGTGCAACTAATGTGACATTTTATCGTGGCGACGTTTCTCTCTCCATAAGCTTAACAAAGCTACTGGAAAGTGAAACGTTGTCACTATGAAATCTCATATTGGTTACACTTGTGTCCTTTAATCTAACAAAAAAAGGGTCTCATAAGGATGCCGGACCACAGGAAACTCGTTTCTGATTTGGTGTAAGATTATTGTAGTGATGTGAAGGTCTTACAAGGGTTTCTGGAAGTCTCCCAGCGTGATGATGAGGGAAGATTTGAATTTAGGGGAACGGGGTGATTCTGCAGTTTATGAGCATGCATCACAAAATTTATTGCCATCAACAGAATACATATTGAAAACGTATGTGTAGTAGAATTTGACAGGTTAACACGTGCTAGAAATTTATAGACCTATTTACACGTTGTTACAGACACTGCGAATTGCATGCTGAGGGAACTGACGCAGGATGGTTCTTTTGGTTTTATTAAATCAATTTGTGCTAAATTAAATACTCTGTTATACATAAATCAATATTTTGCCTAGTAAAGAGTAACATATCTGAGGATCGTCCGCTTGAAGACAAAATTAAACAATAGAGGGCGTAGAGCAAGATAGTACAATGGATTACCAAGGCATTGACGCTGTCAGTAGAGTATCAGATGAAGAGTTGGAAGAGCTTTGATTAAGTTTATTCCAAACACTCTGCACAAGTTGCAAGAGAATTTGTACAGATGGTTAATGGACAGCGTAGGCACCTTGGGATCCGTATTGAAAGCATGATGGCTACTATACTGATACGAGGATCAGTAGCAACATCTGCTCCTAGTCCGGGTTAGTGTTAGGTTAACATCATTACTATGGACCCCATACCCATCCTATGGACGGTAATCAAAGGATTATAGATGTACATAATGGGTCCAGGGACTGGACCGCAAAGTTTTGATAACTGAACAAGTTACAGTAGTAATGAACTATTTACATGTTTAAATCTGGTCACAATCGTAATGAGTTGTTTATACAAACATTGATTAGGTCACACACACACACACACACACACACACACACACACACACACACTCCCACCCACCCACACACACACACACACACACACACACACACACACACACACACACACACACTCCCACCCACCCACACACACACACACACACTCCCACCCACACACACACACACCCACTCCCACCCACACACACACACACACACACACACACACACACACACACACACACACACACACCCACACCCACCCACACACACACACACCCACACCCACCCACACACACACACACACACACACACACACACACACACACACAAACACACACACACACACACAAGACTAGTTCCAGAGCTAAGGGAAATGTCCTATGATGAAAGGCTAAGGGAAATCGGCCTGACGACACTGGAGGACAGGAGGGTTAGAGGAGACATGATAATGACATGCAAAATACTGCGAGGAATAGATAAGGTGGACAGGGACAGGATGTTCCAGAGATGAGACACAGAAACAAGTTGAAAATTGAAGACTCAGATGAGTCAAAGGGATGTTAGGAAGTATTTCTTCAGCCATAGAGTTGTCAGGAAGTGGAATAGTCTGGCAAGTGATGTAGTGGAGGCAGGAACCATACATAGTCTTAAGACGAGGTATGATAAAGCTAATGGAGCAGGGAGACCGAGGGCCCAGTAGCGGTCAGTGAAGAGGCGGGACCAGGAGCCGAGTCTCGACCCCCGCAACCATAAATAGGTGAGTACACGCACACAAACATTAGTGGAGATTTCAAAATATGAAAGTAGTAACTAATGAATTTTATTATTAATATAATCAAAAAGAAGCGCTAAGCCACAAGGGCTACACAGCGCTGCAGTAACTAATGAAGTATGGGCGTCCGCCCACAGCCTTTGGATGTGCGTTTGCCACCTTCCATGACAGCTAAATAATGCCATTAGAGTTACTTGCTAAAACGTTTAATCCTGAATGTCTAGGTGAATTTAGACTAATGATTATTTTTGGTATAATTGTTCGGGTCTTCCATAAAATATTAACATCCATATTTGTTAAAAGTGTTTGGCTTCGCCCTGCTCAAAGGATCTTCCTTCTTACTCGTGGTTAAGACACAACGTTTTATTATTAAATGCTTGCATCAGCGAGAGTGAAAGAACTTAAACAACCGATGTTTACATTTTTGTTTAGATGTCAGTCTTTCGTAGACACTGTATAATCACTGTGTTCCTAATATTTTGATAAAATGTTTTATGTGCACTTTTGAAGGGGCCACAACTACCGTATTGGGTAAGTGTGGCCATATAAAGTTACCATATATAAATATAAGGTGATTTTCTCTCTTGTGTTTTAATGAACATGGTGATGAGTAATAGGCTCGGATAACAACTATGGTAAGATGCTTCGGGCGTATGATAAACGAATTCCAGCACTACTCTTAGCAGATCACATGGTGTTGTTGACGGAGACGGAGGCTGGTTTGAATGCCCAGCTTAAGACCTTGCAAAATTATACTGCGGCAGGATCAGAACCTAACGCGCAGAAATATCCATCCTATTAATTTAGGACAATTCCTAATTAACATTATTTTGCTGATGCTATCAGGGCGACATATATCAGGGAGATTTTAGATTTTGCCACCGAAGTGGCTCTACCATCCTGTGGATGGTAGAGCAAGGAAATGTGGATACACAAAAGGCCTAGGAACTAGACCCCAATAGGGTTAGCAGGAGTATATTTTGATTTATATCTGCAGTTCACTTATATTAAACAAATTTGATTGTAACAGATATCTGTGTCACATAGGCTATTATACTGTCTATCTCCATATTCCTTAATAAGTGGACAATTACGCACATAGTGTTCAAGATAGTGACCATAGGGCTGGTCACATACTTTGCATTTGGTTTGATCATCATGTATTTGTCTGCCAAACTGCTAGAAGTACTTGTAATCAAGCCTAAGCCTGGCCACAGCAATATCAGTCTGTTCACATTGCAAGTTGCTCCATAAACGTACTTATGTATGTTTGCATTATCATAGTGGATTATAGATCTACTCATGCTTCTAAATGAATTCCTATAACATTCAGTTTCATGATTTACTTCTCTCCTAATACTAGTCCTAATGTTAGACACAGATATACCGGTTATATTCTACATTCTCCTGTGTGATGGAATCCATATCTATTAGTATCTATATCTGGCTAATCCATTAAAACATACAGGAGTGCAAAAGTATCTTAAAATGCACTTCACATCAACCAAGAGAGTTAAACTTCCTTCTAGATAAATGAGGAGCGTTTAAAGAACTGAGATAATGCCTCTCTAAAGCACCAACAGAGAATGTATTTACTAAATAATAAATTTATAGCGGTAAGATTTATTCCATGGTGCTGGGCGGTGTCCATCAGAACACTTCAAAAGCAGGAGACAGATTGTTTAGATCCGAAGTCTCATAAAAGTTAAGCTTTCAAAGGATACAGTACTTTTTGAGCGTTTTCTACGCCCATTACATATGGTACAATGGGATATGCTTGATTACATATCCACTGGAAGGAACACAATCGACAGAATGACTGGACAACCTGTATTTGCTTCTGTTAGTATAGACAGAACCAAGAACCTGGGAAATTCATCTGCTGTCTAGGTTTCTCCTTATAGAGCTATGATTCTGGCCTACGATACCAGCGATTCCTTATGGTGTCCAAGATAGGAAATTTGTCTTGAAAGGAGGTGATGAGATATATACTGGGCCAATTCCCGTCGTTCTATTATGAAGACATCATCATCTTGAGAAATGCCGACAAGCCTCTACTAGCCCGAGTTATCGAAGCCCATTGTAATATGATAACAACAAGTGAAATAACATCAGATGTCATCCAAAAGGCGGAATGGTATGAGCCTGACGGAGGATGCTTACTGAGCAAGATGAAGATAGGGTTCAGAGATACTTAAGTAAAATAGCCAAGTCATATGCTGACTTTAGAAGTAAGTATTTTTGGGCAGCAACCGCCTTGTGTGACTGGTATGGAGGGGTCTTTCGATAAAGGATAACGTACAGCAGAGCCGGGGACAAACTTCCAATTATTCGGCTGTGAACATCAGGAGTGAAATGGAATTAAAAGGGAAGCAGGAAGAATTCCCTTGAAGGGGAAGTAACAAGCAGGAAGTAATCAGTTACATCAGGTATAAACTGAAGAGAGTGGGCTGTACGGACATTTAGGCAGAAAACGCTGATGTGGACATCGTTAAAGCGGCAGTTAATACAGCATGTCCATATTCCACCACTCTGAGCGGAGAGGAAACTGAATGGTTCTACGTTCTTCATTACTGTACGGTAGATGGTAAACCACTGTATTTTAGATAGGACAGTCAGTCAAGAGGAATTCCAAAAGTGCACAATTGCATAACGCGTAGTTGGCAAAGATTTGTGTACACAATTGTTATTTCGTATCCACAAAGGAACACCTGTAAGAAATCACGGAATGGGTGGGGAGTGAACACATGGCAAGTCCTAAAACTCACAGGCCAGCGTGTTAATAATTCTGCCAGCTGGCCTAGTGGTTAACGCACTGGTCTGTGAGTTTTATGAGTTCAAGCCCCGCCCATTCCCTGATATGTTTGCAATCGTGTTATTACGATTTCTTGAGACACCTAATGGTTGTTGCTTGATTTTATCTTTTTATTCTTCCTTCAGCCTAGTCCAACCGGCTTCAAATTTTCATTGTTTTAATAAAAAACTAAACTTTATTTCTACAAGTGCATATGCAGGATATACAAACCTAGTTGGTATCACTGACATACTACTATATAGAAAGCCCCTTGTTAGGCAGAGCATTTCGGGGAAATTAGGTCAATTTTGTCCCAGGATGCAACCCACACCAGTTGACTAACACCCAGGTACCTGTTTTACTGCTGGGTAAGCATGGACAGCAAGTGTCTTAAGGAAACACGCCCAATATTTCCACCCATGCTGGGGGTCGAACCACGGACCTCACTGTGTGAGGTGAGTGTGCTAGCGATTGACATGTTCACTTGCTCTGTGACTAAAGTTGCTGAACCGATTCCCAGTTTCCTGAAATTGTTTGGATAACTTTTAAAACCTGTGTTGTAGTCGCAAACAATGCCGCCAGAGACTGAAATTCTCGTGTGTACGAACAGATTAGACCATTTTCTCCCAGTTAAATCATATTAAATAAATCTCAGTTTACCTCTTTACGGCTTCAGTATATATAAATTTAATGGGTTATGCAGCTTCAGGCAAGAACAGAACCCATTAAGTTTGCAAAGTTTGCAGGAAGATTTGTTAGTAAAGTGATATAGTAAAGAGTTTTATAATCCTTTGAATCCGTTTCATAACTGAGGAATGAATCATATGATCGGCTTCACATTTTTACTATTGGTGTGGTTCCATAATCACAAAACTCACGCTGCTATTGGCAGGCGCAAATACCAGTTTGCAAATTTTAATGAATAGTGTTATTTATTTTTATTCAATAACTAAAGATTTTTTTTCTGGCTGCTTTCACAATATTAATGACGATGCGTTTTGTTCAAAGGATGATGACCTATAAGTTAGTCTGAGTTACTTTATATTTGGAATTTTACTGAAATTGTTACATAACTTGGAATCGGTGGCAACAAGGCTTTGCTGAGAGTGTAGACAGTAGCAAGAATATGCTGATGGTGTAGACAGTAGCAAGCGTACGCTGAGAGTGTAGACAACAGCAAGAGTATGCTGAGAATGTAGACAACAGCAAGAGTATGCTGAGAGTGTAGACAGTAAGAAGAGTGTGCTGCGAGTAAACTTGAGAATACCTCTTCAGATTGGCTTCAAACCCGAAATACTAGTGAATTTCAGTGAGAAATATATTTGAAATAATTTTTGGGAGTGTGAGTGCAAATTTGTTATTTTTTGCTGATTTCATCTAACTGGATTAAAAAAATAATAATTCAAATATTTATCTGTAAGGACTGAAGAGAACTGCAAATAGGATGTAAATAAAAGGAAATGTAAACTGTCAAAAAAAAAAAAATGTCCTTAGGGTTTTTAAATTTAGAGAGTGGAGACTTTTATTTTTCTGAATATTCACAACACCAGTATATACCTCCTCACAACTTTTCGTTTATTTCTAGAGAATGCCTTTATCGATCGGCCTTTTTTGATGGATAATAAGCAAGCTACTGCCGCCATCTTGATATTCAGAATCACCATCATCCTTGGAACTATCTTAGTGTTAAACTCCTTCCAGTGGCCAGATTTCAGTAGACTTATTTCTGTCCCTCACTGCACCAAGTAAGGCCAAAAACCGCTGACAGAACTTCCGTTAGAACTTTTTCAGGAGCCTCATGATATACTGGTCAGGCCATTTAACCTTTCTTAATCCTCTCCCTGTCCATCCACTACCTAGTATGATGAAAATGTTATACAGAGGACAATAGACCTTAACTATTGCGACTGATGCAGTGCAGTGTGTGTCATGGATGCATAATGCAGTTAAATATTAGTGTTGGATATTTGAAGCGAATGAGATGAGGCATTTACAAGATGTCAGATGAAATTTAATATCAAATTTTTTTGAAAGAAAATGGAAAATTAGGACATACCCCAAATCTAATTCAAACCTTTCATCAGATATTAATTTAAATAAAAGAAGCATTTTTTTCAGAGTATACAATAACGTAAAACACACAAACTACTCAGAAGTTGCGTTAGCAATTTGCAACATTGAACGCTTCAACCTAATTGGATGAGACACTGACAATTTTTCGCATGAATAGCAGCATCTCAGTTTTTACTATTTCTTCCATCATCTAAAAAGCAAACTTTCAGCAACAGAGGCTAAAAATCAATCCAAAATTTTCTCTAAGACTGACCATCATTAAGTAAGAAAATAAAAGTAAGCGATTCATCAAGTAAATTAATAAAAAAAAGTGGGTGTCGGTGAATACAACGATTTAATTTGTAGCAGTTTTATCATAACTCTAGAAACTATTATTTGATAACATCCACAAAAGCTGTACCCTGACTCTACTGTCTACAATTCTCCCATATCAGCGTGGTTTCAGACACGATCAGACCGTATATAACACTCATTTAGTTTAATGAATTTATGAGTGATAAAGAATTAGTTTCAGTTAAGGTATCAACCTTAGATACTTATATTTATTTGAGTGCAAGGAATACAGCAAATAGTTTATTCTGAAGGGTAGTCGTTCAAGTGTTGATGCGTGCTCAAATTTCAGTATGAGAACCATCATTCCGTACGACTATATAGGCACTAACAGGTGAACCAGTGCGTTGGTGAACAGCCAACAATGTACTATACATAATTTGTGAAAGAGAATTTTGTGTAATTAATGCCTCAGTACAAACTTAAAAGTCGAAGCTTTCGCTGAGATTTAACAAGCTTCTATGGGAGAAAGTGAGGATTAGTGGTATGGAATAAGTTTTCCATGGAGCAGTGAAGCCTTGTTGTTGTCTTACTTGACGATGATCCTATGTATGACTAATTCGAAGGTCAGTTCCAGTTTTCATTGTCCATATAGAGTGCTGGAAAAAGATTAGAGATCTACGCAAGGGGTTTGATGGGTTTGCTTGAACATATAAAGAACAATCCTGACATTTCTTTTAGTGAGAAGATCTTTGACGTTTAGAATAACAAGTCCTTTCTACATGTTGCGAATTCTGGCTGTACAAGGATATCTTGTGTGTTTCAAAAATTTTCAAGACTTTCAGTCTTAGAGTTTGACACAAAGGGAAAATATTGGGCGTCATAACCAGTGATCTAATGTAAGCAAAATACTTCATATTACAGTGTCAACATTAGTTCCATACCTGGAAGAAAGCCTGCAACAGCTCCAAGGGCTCTCAATTTCTCTTCTCATTTGCGAATTTCTGGGTTCTCATTATTCCCATTTAAATTTGGTTGTGTCACTTTGACTCTTTTGTGTTAGTCTAGGTAATTTACACAAAATATTAATATTGTATTTGCACTGAGCACTAAACCCTAACGAATCAGAGGTGACAGAGCCTTGTTATAACAAGTCGAAGTAGTTGGACCTCGAAGCCAAGACCCACCAAGCAATTGGATTGTGTGGACTGTGCCTCTCTGTCGGGAGGACACCTGTAAAGTATCTTCGATTTCTCAGCTGAGATGATCAACCCCAGGCAGCTCTTGACTCGAATCTAGTACATTGTTAAGGATGATGTTTTGGGAGTTGAAGAATCCAGTGGTGGGACTTTTCAATCATCAACAAATCTGTTCATATAATGATTGGGCTGAATATGCATAGCATTTATCAAGATATTGAATAAGGTTGTATTTTGAATTAATAACCCACTTACCTGTGGAGTTTCTAATTCAAAATCTTTAGTTACACTTCTAGTCCCTAGAACAGCAAAGAATATGTCTTGACACTAAGCCTTTAATCAGTGGAGAAGCCATATTCCGTAGTATATTCTTGCAAATTCGGTGATGATTATATAATGACTAGCTATATCAAGGGCAGATCCAAGGTCAAAGAAGGTGAGAAAGGTGGTTGTGTAATGATGCACATTCCATCATTGCATAAACTATGCAGCCGGGAAGACAGAAATTGTTTCTATGCTTAATTAAGATGTAAGCTTATTCTCTCAAATGGTTTACACAAACACCTACTAAGACATATTAGGCGAAATGTACTATGCTGACTGGGATTTAGAATGGAAAGAGCGACAATATTGGTCTATGATTTAGGGAGCTGTGGAGTTACATAACTCAAGTCGTATATTTCAAATAAAAGCTCACAGTAGCGGAAGCTTCCCCTCTTTCACGTATTGACAGTCTAGTAGACTTTGTGGGTAAGGCCCCTTTCGTTTCTAAACCTGATCTCCTTAAAGGATACTACCACGTACATTTAACGGATAAAACAGAAGGAGATTTCTGCCTTCGTAATTCCAGTAGGTTACTATCAATATACTATGACCCCATTTTTAATGAGGAACTCGCCCTCCTCATTTGAGCAATTGACCCATCAGGTTGGCCGACACCTTCTCCACATTGTAATTTGTTTAGATGTTTTAGGAAAAAATGGGTAGTAAGTTATTTTTTATTCCTTATGGCTATAAATTAAGATTTGAGAAAATCTGGCCATTTTTTTTTTAGTGAGAGGACACTGCTCCCGTTTGCAAGTGTCTTCAACCTTCGCTATCCCTACTGTCTGCTGTCTTACTCTAAGATCGTGCCTGACATGAAAGTCCCTTGGATGCTTAAGAGGAAAGACGATTCCATTAGCAATTCGTGCCAAGGTGGTATACTACCAATTCAGGGACGCCTAGCCTTGACTATTACAACTCTTTTGGGATAGGGGTGTGGCATGCTAAGGATACGTTACGTTTTATTTGGCGTATGTCATACATCCATATAGGCGTGTCCTAGCGACTAGCGAAACAGATAAGGGTATAACGAGTAGGGGCCCATTGTTATGTTAGCACCTTGGTTCAACCCAGCCAACGACAAGGAAGCCCGCCAAAGTTGTGAAGAGATGTTAGACACTCGAGAATCATCACTGGGAGACTTACCTGCAAGTGTGGCAAAAGACAGTTCTCACCGTGACTCTTGCTTGCATATTTGCCTTTCTGTACATATCCACTGTAACATTGTACATATAACTGGTTGTTGTTTACTGAAGTAAATATGTGAGTATTTACTCTCTACTGTATTTTTCTCTTTCTTCGTGCAGTTGTATGATGTTGTAGTAAGTAGTGTACTGTAATGAGCAATGGTGTACTCTAATATAAAGTTGTGCACAGTAATGTAGTCTAATACACAGTAGTGTACCGTGCAGTTTAATGCACTATAATGTAATACACAGTAATGTACTGTGTTGCTTGATGCAGGAGACTGTAATACACAGTAGAGTTCTATCATACACAGTAGTGTGCTGTAATGCACAAGAGTGTGTCGTAGTGCGCAATAGTGTACTGTAATTCACAGTAGTGTACTGTAATACATAGTCAGGGCTTGTAGAACAGAGTAGTGTACTATCAGTGACGGTATTATACTGTATTGCACAGTAGTGTACTATAATGCACAGTAGTGTACTATAATGCACAGTAGTGTACTATAATGCACAGTAGTGTACTATAATGCACAGTAGTGTACTATAATGCACAACAGTATATTGCAATGCAAAGTAGTGTACTATAATGCACAGTAGTGTACTATAATTCACAGTAGCGTGCTATAATGAACAATGGTGTATTGTAATGACAGTAGTGTATTGAAATGCAAGGTCCTTGATCTGTATTCCCTCGAACACAGGCAAGAGAGAGATACATGACAATATACACTTGGAAGGTCCTGGAGGGATTGGTACCAAACCTGTACACGAAAATCACTCCATTTGAAAGCAAAAGACTCGGCAGGAGATGCAACATTACCCCGATCAAAAGCAGGGGCGCCAAGAGAGAGACAACACAGTAAGTGTCTGGGGCCCAAGACTGTTCAATTGCCTCCCAGCATACATAAGGGGGATTACCAATAGACCCCTGACTGTCTTCAAGAAGGCACTGGACAGGCACCTAAAGTCAGTATCTGACCAACCGGGCTGTGGTTCGTATGTCAGCTTGCGTGCGGCCAGCAATAACAGCCTGGTTGATCAGACCCTGATCTCCCAAGAGACTTGGTCTCAGACCGAGCCGCGGGGGCGTTGACCCCGAAACCCTCTCCAGGTAAACTCCAGGTAAACAATAGTATACCGAAATATACGGTTGTGTACTACTGTAACGCACAGTAATGTACTGTAATGCACAGTAATGTACTGTAATGCACAGTAATGTACTGTAATGCACAGTAATGTACTGTAATGCACAGTAATGTACTGTAATGCACAGTAATGTACTGTAATGCACAGTAATGTAGTCTAAAACACAAAAGTGAATTATAATACACAGTATAATACACAGTAATGCACACATATAACAATGGTTATAAACGACCATAGTTTTTAAAGGGGTGGACCGGTAAGCCAGATGACCAAAAGCTCCAAAGGCGGGTCATCATCTGACTAAGACCCGCGTCAGGAAACATTTGTCCTGTTTCCTGACGAACCTTACCTAACCTAAGTAATGCACAGTAATGCACAGTAATGTACTGTAATGCACAGTAATGTAGTCTAAAACACAAAAGTGAATTATAATACACAGTAATGCACAGTAATGTACTGCAATGCACAGTATTTTACAGTAATGCATAGTGTACTATTGTGAACAGTAGTGTACTCAAATGCACAGAAGTATACTATCATGTACAGTAGTGTACTGTAATGCACAATAACGTACTATCATGTACTGTAGTGTACTCTAATGCAATGTAATGTACCATCGTGCACAGTAATATACTGTAATGTACAGTAGTGTGCGATCATGCACTGTAGTGTACTGTAATGCACAGTAGTATGCTATCGTGCACAGCAGTGTGCAATAATGCACATAATGTACAGTAGTATAGTTTGGCAAGTATTATATAGTTAGCTGTGTGGAGAGAACAGAAGGACAGAGTACTGTAGTGAAGAGCAGTATAGTAACAAAATAGTAGGTCTTTAATAGTAGGTCTTTAATAGTAGGTCTTTAATAGTAGGTCTTTAATAGTAGGTCTTTAATATTAGGTCTTTAATAGTAGGTCTTTAATAGTAGGTCTTTAATAGTAGGTCTTTAATAGTAGGTCTTTAATAGTAGGTCTTTAATAGTAGGTCTTTAATAGTAGGTCTTTAATAGTAGGTCTTTAATAGTAGGTCTTTAATAGTAGGCCTTTAATAGTAGGTCTTTAATAGTAGGTCTTTAATAGTAGGTCTTTAATAGTAGGTCTTTAATAGTAGGTCTTTAATAGTAGGTCTTTAATAGTAGGTCTTTAATATTAGGTCTTTAATAGTAGGTCTTTAATAGTAGGTCTTTAATAGTAGGTCTTTAATAGTAGGTCTTTAATAGTAGGTCTTTAATAGTAGGTCTTTAATAGTAGGCCTTTAATAGTAGGTCTTTAATAGTAGGTCTTTAATAGTAGGTTACAGTAGACTGAGTAGAGTGTACGAACTTGTATTGTCTAGTACAGAGTGGTGCTGTGAAATGACATGTAGAATAACATTATAATGCAATTTAATGTACATAATTGTGTGGTATAATGTTGAGTACAGTGAAATACGGTATAGTGTAGGATAGTGATGTGTAGTGTACCGCACAACAGTATAGTGAAGTACAGTGTAGTTGGCTGTGATGAATAGTGAGTAGTGTTATTTAAAAGAGAGATGGTAACATTACAGGTCTGGCGAGTGATGCATCACAGGTGGGGTGAGTGATGCATCACAGGTGGGGTGAGTGATGCATCACAGGTGGGGTGAGTGATGCATCACAGGTGGGGTGAGTGATGCATCACAGGTGGGGTGAGTGATGCATCACAGGTGGGGTGAGTGATGCATCACAGGTGGGGAGAGTGATGCATCACAGGTGGGGTGAGTGATGTGTCACAGGTGGGGTGAGTGATGCATCACAGGTGGGGTGAGTGATGCATCACAGGTGGGGTGAGTGATGTGTCACAGGTGGGGTGAGTGATGCATCACAGGTGGGGTGAGTGATGCATCACAGGTGGGGTGAGTGATGTGTCACAGGTGGGGTGAGTGATGCATCACAGGTGGGGTGAGTGATGCATCACAGGTGGGGTGAGTGATGCAGGTGGGTGATGAGTGAGTGATGCATCACAGGTGGGGGAGTGATGCATCACAGGTGGGGTGAGTGATGTGTCACAGGTGGGGTGAGTGATGCATCACAGGTTGGGTGAGTGATGCATCACAGGTGATGCATCACAGGTGGGGTGAGTGATGGTGGGGAGAGTGATGCATCACAGGTGGGGTGAGTGATGTGTCACAGGTGGGGAGAGTGATGCATCACAGGTGGGGAGAGTGATGCATCACAGGTGGGGAGAGTGATACATCACAGGTGGGGAGAGTGATACATCACAGGTGGGGAGAGTGATACATCACAGGTGGGGAGAGTGATGCATCACAGGTGGGGTGAGTGATACATCACAGGTGGGGTGAGTGATGCATCACAGGTGGGGAGAGTGATGCATCACAGGTGGGGTGAGTGATGTGTCACAGGTGGGGTGAGTGATGCATCACAGGTGGGGTGAGTGATGCATCACAGGTGGGGTGAGTGATGTGTCACAGGTCACAGGTGGGGTGAGTGATGCATCACAGGTGGGGTGAGTGATGCATCACAGGTGTGGTGAGTGATGCATCACAGGTGGGGTGAGTGATGGGTGGGGAGAGTGATGCATCACAGGTGGGGTGAGTGATGCATCACAGGTGGGGAGAGTGGGGTGAGTGATGCATCACAGGTGGGGAGAGTGATGCATCACAGGTGGGGAGAGTGATGCATCACAGGTGGGGAGAGTGATGCATCACAGGTGGGGAGAGTGAAGCATCACAGGTGGGGCGAGTGATACATCACAGGTGGGGTGAGTGATGCATCACAGGTGGGGTGAGTGATGCATCACAGGTGGGGTGAGTGATACATCACAGGTGGGGAGAGTGATACATCACAGGTGGGGTGAGTGATGCATCACAGGTGGGGTGAGTGATGCATCACAGGTGGGGAGAGTGATGCATCACAGGTGGGGTGAGTGATACATCACAGGTGGGGAGAGTGATACATCACAGGTGGGGTGAGTGATGCATCACAGGTGGGGGTGAGTGATGCATCACAGGTGGGGAGAGTGATGCATCACAGGTGGGGTGAGTGATACATCACAGGTGGGGAGAGTGATACATCACAGGTGGGGTGAGTGATGCATCACAGGTGGGGTGAGTGATACATCACAGGTGGGGTGAGTGATGCATCACAGGTGGGGTGAAGGATACATCACAGGTGGGGTGAGTGATACATCACAGGTGGGGAGAGTGATGCATCACAGGTGGGGTGAGTGATGCATCACAGGTGGGGTGAGTGATACATCACAGGTGGGGTGAGTGATGCATCACAGGTGGGGTGAGTGATGCATCACAGGTGGGGTGAGTGATACATCACAGGTGGGGTGAGTGATGCATCACAGGTGGGGTTAGTGATGCATCACAGGTGGGGTGAGTGATGCATCACAGGTGGGGTGAGTGATACATCACAGGTGGGGTGAGTGATGCATCACAGGTGGGGAGAGTGATGCATCACAGGTGGGGTGAGTGATACATCACAGGTGGGGTAAGTGATGCATCACAGGTGGGGTGAGTGATGCATCACATATGGGGTGAGTGATGCATCACAGGTGGGGTGAGCGATGCATCACAGGTGGGGTGAGTGAAGTGTCACAGGTGGGGAGAGTGAAACATCACAGGTGGGAGAGTGAAACATCACAGGTGGGAGAGTGAAACATCACAGGTGGGAGAGTGAAACATCACAGGTGGGAGAGTGAAGTATCACAGGTGGGGATAGTGAAACATCACAGGTGGGAAGAGTGAAACATCACAGGTGGGAGAGTGATACATAACAGGTGGGGAGAGTGAAACATCATAGGTGGGGAGAGTGAAATATCACAGGTGGGGTAAGTGAAATATCACAGGTGGGGTGAGTGATGCATCACAGGTGGGGTGAGTGATGCATCACAGGTGGGGTGAGTGATGCATCACAGGTGGGGTGAGTGATGCATCACAGGTGGGGTGAGTGAAGTGTCACAGGTGGGGAGAGTGAAACATCACAGGTGGGAGAGTGAAACATCACAGGTGGGAGAGTGAAACATCACAGGTGGGACAGTGAAACATCACAGGTGGGAGAGTGAAGTATCACAGGTGGGGAGAGTGAAACATCACAGGTGGGTTGAGTGAAGCATCACAGGTGAGGAGAGTGAAACATCACAGGTGGGGTGAGTGAAGTATCACAGGTGGGGATAATGAAACATCACAGGTGGGAAGAGTGAAACATCACAGGCGGGAGAGTGATACATCACAGGTGGGGAGAGTGAAACATCATAGGTGGGGAGAGTGAAATATCACAGGTGGGGTAAGTGAAATATCACAGGTGGGGTGAGTGATGCATCACAGGTGGGGTGAGTGATGCATCACAGGTGGGGTGAGTGATGCATCACAGGTGGGGTGAGTGATGCATCACAGGTGGGGTGAGTGATGCATCACAGGTGGGGTGAGTGATGCATCACAGGTGGGGAGAGTGATACATCACAGGTGGGGTGAGTGATGTGTCACAGGTGGGGTGAGTGATGCATCACAGGTGGGGTGAGTGATGCATCACAGGTGGGGTGAGTGATGTGTCACAGGTGGGGTGAGTGATGCATCACAGGTGGGGTGAGTGATGCATCACAGGTGGGGTGAGTGATGCATCACAGGTGGGGTGAGTGATGTGTCACAGGTGGGGTGAGTGATGCATCACAGGTGGGGTGAGTGATGCATCACAGGTGGGGTGAGTGATGGATCACAGGTGGGGTGAGTGATGCATCACAGGTGGGGTGAGTGATGCATCACAGGTGGGGAGAGTGATGCATCACAGGTGGGGAGAGTGATGCATCACAGGTGGGGTGAGTGATACATCACAGGTGGGGTGAGTGATGCATCACAGGTGGGGTGAGTGATGCATCACAGGTGGGGTGAGTGATACATCACAGGTGGGGAGAGTGATGCATCACAGGTGGGGTGAGTGATACATCACAGATGGGGTGAGTGATGCATCACAGGTGGGGTGAGTGATACATCACAGGTGGGGTGAGTGATGCATCACAGGTGGGGTGAGTGATGCATCACAGGTGGGGTGAGTGATGCATCACAGGTGGGGTGAATGATGCATCACAGGTGGGGTGAGTGATGCATCACAGGTGGGAGAGTGAAACATCACAGGTGGGAGAGTGAAGTATCACAGGTGGGGAGAGTGAAACATCACAGGTGGGGAGAGTGAAACATAACAGGTGGGGTGAGTGAAGCATCACAGGTGGGGAGAGTGAAACATCACAGGTGGGGTGAGTGAAGTATCACAGGTGGGGAGGGTGAAACATCACAGGTGGGGAGAATGAAACATCACAGGTGGGAGAGTGAAACATCACAGGTGGGGAGAGTGAAACATCACAGGTGGGGAGAGTGAAATATCACAGGTGGGGTGAGTGAAACATCACAGGTGGGGTGAGTGAAACATCACAGGTGGGAGAGTGAAACATCACAGGTGGGAGAGTGAAACATCACAGGTGGGAGAGTGAAACATCACAAGTGGGGAAAGTGAAACACCACAGGTGTGGAGAGTAAAACATCATTGGTGGGGAGAGTGAAACATCATTGGTGGGGAGAGTGAAACATCACAGGTGCGGTTAGTAGAAAATCAAAGGTGGGGTGAGTGAAGAATGGCAGATGGGGTGAGTGAAGAATCACAGGTGTGGTGAGTGAAGAATCACAGGTGTGGTGAGTGAAGAATCACAGGTGTGGTGAGTGGAGAATCACAGGTGTGGTGAGTGGAGAATCACCGGTGGGGTGAGTGGAGAATCACCGGTGTGGTGAGTGAAGAATCACAGGTAGGATGAGTGAAGAATCACAGGTGAGGTATGAAGAATCACAGGTGGGGTGAGTGAAAAATCATAGATGGGATGAGTGAAGAATCACAGGTGTGGAGAGTGAAGAATGGCAGGTGGGGTGAGTGAATAACCACAGGTGGGGTGAGTGAAGCATCACAGGTGGGGTGAGTGAAACGTCAAAGGTGTGTTGAGTAAAACATCAAAGGTGTGGTGAGTGAAACATCACAGGTGGGGTTAGTGATACATCACAGGTGGGGTGAGTGAAGAATCACAGGAGGGGTGAATGAAGAATCACAGGTCGGGTGAGCGATGCATCACAGGTGGGGTGAGTGATGCATCACAGGTGGGGTGAGTGATGTGTCACAGGTGGGGTGAGTGATGCATCACAGGTGGGGTGAGTGATGCATCACAGGTGGGGTGAGTGATGCATCACAGGTGGGGTGAGTGATGCATCACAGGTGGGGAGAGTGATGTATCACAGGTGGGGTGAGCGATGCATCACAGGTGGGGTGAGTGATGTATCACAGGTGGGGAGAGTGATGCATCACAGGTGGGGTGAGTGATGCATCACAGGTTGGGTGAGTGATGCATCACAGGTGGGGTGAGTGATGCATCACAGGTGGGGAGAGTGATGCATCACAGGTGGGGTGAGCGATGCATCACAGGTGGGGTGAGTGATGTGTCACAGGTGGGGTGAGTGATGCATCACAGGTGGGGTGAGCGATGCATCACAGGTGGGGTGAGTGATGTGTCACAGGTGGGGTGAGTGATGCATCACAGGTGGGGTGAGTGATGCATCACAGGTGGGGAGAGTGATGCATCACAGGTGGGGTGAGCGATGCATCACAGGTGGGGTGAGTGATGTATCACAGGTGGGGAGAGTGATGCATCACAGGTGGGGTGAGTGATGCATCACAGGTTGGGTGAGTGATGCATCACAGGTGGGGTGAGTGATACATCACAGGTGGGGAGAGTGATGCATCACAGGTGGGGTGAGTGATACATCACAGGTGGGGTGAGTGATGCATCACAGGTGGGGTGAGTGATGCATCACAGGTGGGGAGAGTGATGCATCACAGGTGGGGTGAGTGATGCATCACAGGTGGGGTGAGTGATACATCACAGGTGGGGTGAGTGATGCATCACAGGTGGTGTGAGTGATGCATCACAGGTGGGGTGAGTGATGCATCACAGGTGGGGTGAGTGATGCATCACATGTGGGGTGAGTGATGCATCACAGGTGGGGTGAGTGATGCATCACAGGTGGGGTGAGCGATGCATCACAGGTGGGGTGAGTGAAGTGTCACAGGTAGGGAGAGTGAAACATCACAGGTGGGAGAGTGAAACATCACAGGTGGGAGAGTGAAACATCACAGGTGGGAGAGTGAAACATCACAGGTGGGAGAGTGAAGTATCACAGGTGGGGAGAGTGAAGCATCACAGGTGGGGAGAGTGAAACATCACAGGTGGGGTGTGTGAAGTATCACAGGTGGGGAGAGTGAAACATCACAGGTGGGAAGAGTGAAACATCACAGGTGGGAGAGTGATACATCACAGGTGGGGAGAGTGAAACATCATAGGTGGGGAGAGTGAAATATCACAGGTGGGGTAAGTGAAGTATCACAGGTGGGGTGAGTGAAACATCACAGGTGGGGAGAGTGAAACATCACAGGTGGGGTGAAAGAAACATCACAGGTGGGGAGAGTGAAACATCACAGGTGGGAGAGTGAAACATCACAGGTGGGAGAGTGAAACATCACAGGTGGGAGAGTGAAGTAACACAGGTGGGGAGAGTGAAACATCACAGGTGGGGAGAGTGAAACATCACAGGTGGGGAGAGTGAAACATCACAGGTGGGGTGAGTGAAACATCACAGGTGGGGTGAGTGGAGTATCACAGGTGGGGAGGGTGAAACATCACAGGTGGGGAGAGTGAAACATCACAGGTGGGAGAGTGAAACATCACAGGTGGGGAGAGTGAAACATCACAGGTGGGGAGAGTGAAATATCACAGGTGGGGTGAGTGAAACATCACAGGTGGGGTGAGTGAAACATCACAGGTGGGAGAGTGAAACATCACAGGTGGGAGAGTGAAACATCACAGGTGGGAGAGTGAAACATCACAAGTGGGGAAAGTGAAACACCACAGGTGTGGAGAGTAAAACATCATTGGTGGGGAGAGTGAAACATCATTGGTGGGGAGAGTGAAACATCACAGGTGCGGTTAGTAGAAAATCAAAGGTGGGGTGAGTGAAGAATGGCAGATGGGGTGAGTGAAGAATCACAGGTGTGGTGAGTGAAGAATCACAGGTGTGGTGAGTGAAGAATCACAGGTGTGGTGAGTGGAGAATCACCGGTGGGGTGAGTGGAGAATCACCGGTGTGGTGAGTGAAGAATCACAGGTAGGATGAGTGAAGAATCACAGGTGAGGTATGAAGAATCACAGGTGGGGTGAGTGAAAAATCATAGATGGGATGAGTGAAGAATCACAGGTGTGGAGAGTGAAGAATGGCAGGTGGGGTGAGTGAATAACCACAGGTGGGGTGAGTGAAGCATCACAGGTGGGGTGAGTGAAACGTCAAAGGTGTGTTGAGTAAAACATCAAAGGTGTGGTGAGTGAAACATCACAGGTGGGGTTAGTGATACATCACAGGTGGGGTGAGTGAAGAATCACAGGAGGGGTGAATGAAGAATCACAGGTGGGGTGAGTGAAACATCAAAGGTGTGGTGAGTGAAACATCACAGGTGGGGTGAGTGAAGAATCACAGGTGGGGTGAGTGAAACATCACAGGTGGGGTTAGTGATACATCACAGGTGGGGTTAGTGATACATCACAGGTGGGGTGATTGAAGAATCATAGGTGGGGTGAGTGAAGAATCACAGGTGGGGTGAGTGAAAAATCACAGGTGGGGTGAGTGAAGAATCACAGTGAGCTGTGAAGAATCAGAGGTAAGGTGAGTGAAAATCACAGATGGTGTGAGTAAAGAATCACAGGTGGGATGAGTGAAGAATCACAGGTGGGGTGAGTGAAAAATCACAGGTGGGGTGAGTGAAGAATCACAGTGAGTTGTGAAGAATCAGAGGTGAGGTGAGTGAAAAATCACAGATGGGGTGAGTAAAGAATAACAGGTGGGATGAGTGAAGAATCACAGGTGGGGTGAGTGAAACATCAAAGGTGGGGTTAGTGATACATCACAGGTGGGGTGAGTGAAGAATCACAGTGAGCTGTGAAGAATCCGAGGTGAGGTGAGTGAAAAATCACAGATGGTGTGAGTAAAGAATTACAGGTGGGATGAGTGAAGAATCACAGGTGGGGTGAGTGAAACATCACAGGTGGGGTTAGTGATACATCACAGGTGGGGTTAGTGATACATCACCAGTGGGGTGAGTGAAGAATCAAAGGTGGGGTGAGTGAAAAATCACAGGTGGGGTGAGTGAAGAATCACAGATGGGGTGAGTGAAGAATCGCAGGTGGGGTGAGTGAAGAATCACAGTGAGCTCTGAAGAATCAGAGGTAAGGTGAGTGAAAATCACAGATGGGGTGAGTAAAGAATCACAGGTGGGATGAGTGAAGAATCACAGGTGGGGTGAGTGAAGAATCATAGGTGTGTTATTGCTGTTCTTACTGTTGAACAGCGGTTTAGTGCCGATGAAGGTAGCGTAGGTAGCAATGATACGGCCGTGGACTAGATTGGCTTTAATCGGGTAGGAGTGAGTACACAACGGGCAGTGTGAGGAAGTGACCGCAAGCCAGTCCGTGGAGGGGGAGTACCTGTGTACCTCAAGTCGGTCGAAGCGGGAGTGAGAGAGGGTGGATTGTGTGTCCCACCGACCTAGGTAGGCCTACAGAGGGCAGCACTGAATGCCGCGAAATATGAACTAGTCAGAGCAGACGGCTAGGCTGTGTGCTCTGCCAGTACAGGCTGTCTACATTTGCTCGGCCACGCACCTCGCGTCGTCCCGACGCGACAATACTGGTGGGCCCATAGGTATAAAGGAATTACACTAGCTACCCCAGAGAGGGACTGGCTTTCGCTCACTGGTAAATAAAAAATGGACAAAAAAATGCAACAGGCAAAAAAAAAAAACTCTCCCATCCAGGGGAAGAGAAAACTGGTTTGCCCGCGCTGTTTCATCGAGTAGAGAGCCGGGAGACGTCAGCACTGGAACTAAAATCTTCTATATACAGGTTGTCCGCAGGGCTGAACATCAGTTGACCACTCGTCTACTAACGTTGTTGCACGCTCACATCTGCAAACAATGACTGACAGTAGCATTTCCTAAGGTGTGACATGTAACTCAGAGGGCAGCACTGCCCTGACCGTAATACAGGCTTTTTCCTTTAGTTAAAAAAACACTGGTGCACATACATACAATAATACTATATCCATGGAATTCATTACACTCTGGGTACCCTTCTAAAAGTATTTACATAATTACATGATGTTGTCCACCCTGACTCTATTATCGACTAGCTATACAATGTGTGTGCATTTATACCCATTTCTGCAAGCAAACAATTAGCATAACTAGCGTAGGAGTCGGACAAGTCAGTAGGTACGTCAATGTCACAGAAATGTACTGTTGTCCTGGGTCGCAGGCCATAAGTATGGAGCCTTACTGGGCCGTCTTCCGTACCAGCAGTAGTGGGAGAAGGGGTAGACGGTTTGTCCCTAACATTAGTCTGATCGTGGCGTTGCAACGCACGCGCCTCCAGCTCTACTTCGGCCTGCATATGGTCCACATACTTCATGTGATCAAGGTGGGCTTCCTTGATAGCTCCCGTAGCAATCTCCCTCACCTCGAACTTATTGCCACGGAGCTGTCGTAGGACACGGTAAGGACCCACAAACTTTGGGACAAGTTTGTGCATACCTGGGGTCTGCACTGGGTTGAGCAACATAACTTTGCAACCTGGTTCCACTTTGCTTTCCTTGGCGCGGGCATTGCGCTCTGACGTGAACCTATCAGTAGCTTTCATAAGGTTCTCTCGTACCCGCTGGAAGACAAGCTGCGTTGTCCTCATCTTTACTACACTGGGGTTATCAGTATCGTAAGTAGGTCTAGGTGGAGTAAACAGAATTTCATATGGTAAGCGCTTGTCATAGCCATACAAAGCAAAATGAGGTGTCTCACCGATCGAGCTGTTGAGGGAGGAATTTAATGTACACTGAACATCAGGGATAGCCTCATCCCATGTAGTACAACTTGGGTTAACGGTTACTCTGAGCACCTCCAGGACTTTGCGATTTGTACGTTCAGCAAGACCATTACTCGCAGGGTGGCGTGGAGCTACTGGCGCTTGATGAATGTTGAACCTGGAGCAAAGATCCTGCATTATGCCATTTATAAACTCAGACCCATTGTCTGACAGAAGGACACGTGGGCAAGTATGACGAAGAACAACATGCTCACGGAAAGCACTAGCGACCGTTTCAGCGGTTTTATCAGGAATGGGTACTAATTCACTGTACCGCGTCAAGTTATCTACCATTACAAGCAGGTGCTTATTTCCCTTCTCCGAGGTCGAGAAGTTCGTCAACAGGTCGACAGAAGTTCTCTCCCAGGGCTCCTTTGTAATGGGATACTTTAGAATGGGGTTAGGACCTGTAATGGTACCCTTGTGCTGTAGGCAGACAACACACTGGTGTACATGCTTGGCAATGTCCGATGCCATCTTAGGCCAGAAATATTTCATTCGTGCCTGTTTGATACTGCGGTCCTTCCCGGGGTGCGCTACACCTGGGACATTGTGGATCAACCTAAGAGTAGCTGGTATCATGGACTCTGGTATCACCAGTTGGTATACGGTTCTGCCGGGGTCCACCAGCTGTGCAACACGGCACAGTACTCCTTGGTTGACCACTAAATCCTTCAGTGGAACGGGAGACTTGACCTGTAAGTCAACGTCCTCCTTGGTAAGGAAACGAAGGACTGGAGACCACACAGGGTCCTGTCGTTGGGCTCTCTCGAGATCCTCAACAGAGAACGAATTGCCGACACTCACGAATGCTATATGTCTCGACAGGGCGTCAGCTACAACATTTTGCTTACCTGGGACATAGCAAATTTCAGGGTTGTAGTCATTGAACGTGAGCGACCACCGAGCATGCTTTCCCGAGAGGTTCTTATTTGCAAAAAGGGCCAATAAGGGTAAATGATCTGTATAAATCTTGATAGGATAATGATAGATGATATCCCGAAAATGACTCAGGGCCCATACAATGGCTAAAGCTTCTAGCTCTGTCACTGAATAATTGACTTCCGCTTTAGTAAGAACACGGCTAGCATAGGCAATAGGCTGTTGCTTACCATTAGATTCCTGTGACAAGACTGCACCGATGCCAACTTTGCTGGCATCAGTCGTCAAGGTAAATGCCTTGGTGAAATCAGGGAATCTAAGGGTTGGGGCTGATGTTAACTTGTTCTTAAGAATGACAAAAGCTCGTTCCTGATCGCACGTCCACTCAAAAGGGGCATCCTTCTTGAGTAAGCGTGTCAGGGGTGCCGCAATGGTGGAGAAACCTGCGATAAAGGTGCGGTAGAAACCCGCCAGGCCTATGAAGGACCGGACTGCATCCGCCGTCATGGGTCTGGGGAATTTCTGCACGGCCGAGATTTTAGACTCGTCCGTCTTTATGCCATTCTGAGTTACTACGTGACCCAGAAATTTTATTTCCTTCCGGAGGAAATGACATTTGGAGAGCTTTACCTTAAGATTTGCCTGAGCTAGCCTGTCCAATACCCTGTCAAGTTTCTCAAGATGTGACGGGACATCTTGCGACATGACTATGAGATCATCCAGGTAGACCATGAGCGTGCCACCTAGGAGGGTACGGAAAATTGTCGTCATCAAACGACTAAACGTGATTGGGCTTCCGCGCAAGCCGAAGGGCATCCTCCTGAACTGGTAATGACCAGTTGGAGTAGAGAAAGCTGTCAACTCTCTACTCTCATCATCGAGGGGGATCTGCCAGAACCCTTGAAGAAGATCAAGAGTTGAAAAGACCTTATTATCGCCGATGTTCTGCAACAGGTCGTTCAGAACTGGCAATGGAAAACGGTCTGGGATGGTACATGCATTCAGTTTCCTGTAATCGATAACAGGGCGCCAGGTTCCGTCTTTCTTGGGAACCAGAATAAGGGGAGCATTCCACGGGGAAGTGGACTCCTCAATAACTCCATCACGGAGCATCCGTGTAATGAGTTCTTCGGCGAAGACTCTTTGCGCATGTGGCAGGCGATACGCAGGTACATAAATGGGTTTAGTACCTTTGTCAAGTGGAATACGGTGAGAGATCAGTGAGGTCAAACCCATTGACTCACCATCTAGTGCAACTGCAGAACGTGCACGATTGAGAACCTGGAGAAGTTTTGGAACCTCTTCAGGATAGTCTGTCAAAGCTAGATCATCTTCCTGCACTGGCCGGGTGTTGGAAGAGTCAGCAGCAGACTCGCCTGGGAGAACTGCACTCACAAGGAAGTCAGCTGGGGCTTCACCCTCCACTCTCACCGGGAGAGGGAATCTGACAAGGTCAACAAGTGAGGTATTCTTCCGCAGGGGAAATTCTCGACTATGCATGTTGACAACAAGGACTTGCAACTTACCACGTTGCACTGTGTGCAAGGATGGTTCAAGGGAGAGGCCCTTGACTCGGCATGTGTCGTTGTCAACCAGCACATGGTCTCCTTCAAAAGCTCTGCTCACGTACACCGTAACAGGAGTGAGCGAGTTAGCTGACAAAGTGACGTCATACTTTGTACAAGCAGTAACTCTGCTCGCTGATGCCATGACACGAGTCAGACAGTCGCCTGCCGACAGGGATACTGCGGCTTGACAACTGCTGGTCTCTACAACAGCGTCAGAGTTAGAGTGAAGGTTAGACTGGGCGTCCCCAGACTGGGTTTCACTGGTAACTACGCGCTGATGGCCAGGAGGTGATGGGCAACGAGCTCTACTACGAGGTCGATCAGGACGAGAGACCGACCCCGGGGAGAATGTGCTATGGAAACCACCGGTTTCCAACGATTCTAGGCACTGTGCGTACTCTGAGACGGAGTAGCACGTAGTGGATCCTAAGCGCACGCCCCAGAAGGGCACATCCACTCCGTTGAATTCCGCTTTCCACTCAGCTGGATCTAAACGGATCCTAAGATCTGCCATGGTTTTGAACCCTATGAGCAGGTCACCATGGAAAACAATACCATCTACGACTAAGAATTTTGCGGACAGCTTGTGACCCTGGACCACAAATTCTAGCGTTGTGCGACCGCGAACCGTCAGCGGTTTACCTGAGACTCCTCTCAAGGTCTGAATGGCAGATGGCTCTGTCAACATGGCCGCGTGAAGGCCAATGTCTCGGAAAAAGGTGGAGCGGACAATGTTAACCACCGAACCTGTGTCTAGGAAAAGCTGAACAGGCTTATTGTGGACAGTGGACTCGATGAGCGGTCCACATGGGTTGTCATACCGAACATGAAGGCATGACAGGCCGACGAGGTCCCCGGAGTCACAGCTGCTCGAGGCTCGACACTTGTTGACGAGGCTCGACCTGGAAGGTACGGTACGAGTCTCAGCAACAACGTCAAGACACTCGGTTTCCTCACTGTCGGCAAGCGTATCACTGCCCAGGGCGGCGAATGCATTGCGGACAGGGACGGAATACAGCGACTCCGACAGGGTTACTACGTCTTTCGTTGGTTTTGCGGACGCGCCTCTTCCCCCGAACTAGTGGAAGGGCTTCTACGAGCATGTGCATTGCGCGACGACTGCTTGCTCCACTCAGCTGTCAGCATACTTCGCAGCTTGTTACACTGATGGGAGGTATGACTGGAAGTGTTGTGATAAACACAGATTCCCTCGCGAGACTGGGCATGGGGACGGTGACGGTTACCTTGATACTGAGCGTGGGGACTGTGACGGTTACTTTGCGGGGACTTAAGTTTGTAACACTCAGATCGGTAGTGCCCTCGTTTGCCACAGTTGAAACAAGTCACTACACGCTTAGCGGGTGAGGTTGGGGGTGGTGTCTGCTGGCGACGTTTCGCCCTGGTCCAGGAAGTCGATGACTGCCTTTTTGTATAAGACCGACTGTTGTTACTGTGGTCGCTATTTTTACTTAGGCGCGTATTAGTGGGACTGGGGTTAGAACCTTTGTGGGTTGGCTGTCTGACAGCAGCAGCAAAAGTGACTTCCGGCTGCGACCGCGGGGTCACTGCGGACGGCGCTGCAAGGATGGGTAGGGGATCATCCGCAAAGCGGCAAACCTTGCCTTGCTCGGAAGGCGGCTTGAGCGAGTCGATGGCGTCATATGCACCCAGGACGTCGTGCTGAGGGCCGAGTCCTAGCGCATCAATGGCAGCCCAGAGGTTAGGGGCGGAATCCCTCCGCATGATGCCGACAGCCAGCATGGGGATGATGTCTTTAATAGCCATACGGCCATCACCATCCGCCCACTTAGTGGAGTTGACGGCATCAGTAAAGTCCGTGGCGGCTTGCTCGAAACGGCAAACGCAAGCCAGGGGGCTTTCGTGCCGGTATTGACATTCGGCCAAGACGCTGGTAACGATGTCAATGTAATGGCGTTGGCGACTACGCCGAAAATAACGCCTAAATTCCTCCTTAAGTTCACCCCAAGACTGAATCTTACAAACGCGCTTGAGCTGCACAAAGGCACCTATATCACCCTGGGTGAGATCCACTGCTGCAACAGCAGCACGAATGTACTGTGTATCTGTTGGGCTATCAAATAGAGCCTGAACAGTCGCCTCGACTGACTGCAGCCATGGCTCTAAACTATTTGCACGACCGTCAAAAATAAGGGTCAGGTATGGACGATGAGCCGGCCCACTGGTGGTCGAGGCTTGAGCCACAAGTTGACCAACTGTCGCTGGGGCTTCGATGCCCTGCCGCGTGCTCACGCTGGCTGAGGCACCATTGCTGGCACCAGCAGAATCTGGGGTAACGGCATGGCCACTGCGTGTCTTAGTCATGACGTCAATTGTTGAAATGCAAGTAGGTCACGAAGATGGTAAACAGGTCAGAGCAAGAAATGGTATGCACTGGCTACAATTCAAAACAGAGTCAAAGAGAACTCAGCACCACAGTACTAGGTAAACTGCTTAGTGATAGAAATAATTTGAGCAAAACAACAATAAAAAGGGAAATAGTGATACACTCTGAACACCAAATAAGAGATGTATGCAAGTGAATGTACTACAGGGAAGTGCACAAAATGAAGCTAAGGATAGTCAATAATTTCACCAGGAATCTGGCAACAAAATTTATGAAAAGGAGCTGAACTGTAACACTGGTAGCAAAAATTGCACAAAATTAAAATAAATCAGGTACTACACAACACTAAACTGTGCTGCAAGCACAGTTTAAAAAGATTGCGGGTGCTAACAGTTGCAAATTGAAATGCAAAAAAAAAAAGGGGTAATTCACTTGCACAAGGGAAGTTGGCACAAAAAGGATATCAGAGTATGGAATAGTGCCAAAACTCACAGAGAAAAAAAAAATACACTGTCCAGAATTGCTATATTGCACACAAAATAAAATTAATAAAAATGCAAATTATTAAATTCAAGAATATGGCAAAGGTTAACTGGTGTTAGCAGGGTGTACACTGGCAAAAAGAAAAAAAAAATTTGCACAATCTCAAGGTCAAAATTAATTAACTTCACAAGGAATTTTGGTAATTAATGGTAAATAAGCAGGTTCCCAAAAATACACTCAATGACTTGGGTATATAAAATAGCAAAAAGCAATGCACATAGGTGAATATTCACTGATAAAACATAGAATATATGTAGAGCAAAATAAATGGGGGAACAGAAAAAAAAAAATTTAATGGGCTAGGCACAGATTGTATGACTGCAGGTAGAATATACTAATACTTAAGTACTTGAAGATTACACTTATTAAAAAAAAACTAACAAACAAAACAGTGCAGGGGTGTCAACAATCTGTGGCTAACTTGCAGGTGCAACTAAAAAAAAATAACAGCACACAGGAATTACATGAAAACTGTATGTGAGAGGTAAATTGTATAAATGGTTAACACTGAACAATTTAAATCAATAACTGAGGTGCAAGAAGCAGAATAGAAAAAAACTGGAATTTAAAATGTAGGAGTGCAAAAATAAATTCACAAAATTTAAGCTGTAGGTAAATGGCAAAATGTGCACTGATGACACTGAACAATTTACTGAAGTATGGCTTCAGTAACTAACTGTATTGGTGCAGGACAGTTAAATAATGTCACAAAATATTAGGAAATGCTAGGTAAGTCACTGTTTACTTAACTTTGAGTGCAGGTGGACGAAGGTACGGCAGGTGCTGGAACTTTCAGTGATGTTCTAGTGACACTACACGCCTCGTAGCATTTGTATACTGCTATGGGGCTTCAATGTCGTAGAAAAAAAATATCAGAAAGGACTTGGGAAGAACAGGAAGGACCGGAGTAACTCTGTGGAGGTATAAGATATTAGACGTGGGTACCCGGCGTGAACCACAGCTGGTGTATGGTTGTTTACACTGGCAAGCGTGTCTGGGCGCGCTGACTGACTGCGGCTTCAGCACACGGAGAACAAAACATTTACTGCACTACTCGAACGTGCTAAAAACAAGCTTAAGTGAAACTTTGAACTGGGACGAGTAAGTTTTACTTTAACAGATCACTGGGGAAAACAGAACTGGTGATAAAACAGCAAGGGAAAGGGAAAAAAAAACATTTAAACTGGGCAACACAAAAAAAAAACTGCACTGGCTGGAGATACGTAGGCGCTGAGTAGTAGTAGACACTATGATGAGTCACGAGCTGCTGTAGACGCTGAACTTTGCTGGCTTAGGGGCTAAGCCAACTGGGTTCCCACGTGGTTAAGCCCGGTAGAACTTCTTGGAGGAACTGGGAAGAACACAACACACATGGACGGCGAGAAGGACGTCTTTGCCTAGCAGATAAGGCTGTATAGAGGGCTGGTGTGTTTACACGCTGATTAGGGTATAAACCAACCCGAGAGCTGCCTCGTGGTCACTCGTGGAGCCACACGAAGCCAACACACTAACGACCTCACCTCTACTTCTTGTAGCTGAGAAGGGCGTAGGGACGCTGTAGGAGGCAGGAGAATGGTGCTGGAGAGTGTTGAAGGGCTGTAGAGAGGGTGATGAGGTGAACACGTGACTGCTACGGCTGGAGATGACGCCGTGATGCCTATGTCCAGATTTTGTGGGAAAAATCTAGGACGAAGATCTATCTCGGGTCCCGTCAAGACGCTGGGAGTAGCAGATAACTCTTTAGGCTAGCAGGTGCGTTGGATGACGACGGATGATGTTGACTGGTGTCGACCGATCCCCTCCACCCTGAAGAGGCTCACAAGGCCGCTGACTCCGCTGTCACCACTGTTATTGCTGTTCTTACTGTTGAACAGCGGTTTAGTGCCGATGAAGGTAGCGTAGGTAGCAATGATACGGCCGTGGACTAGATTGGCTTTAATCGGGTAGGAGTGAGTACACAACGGGCAGTGTGAGGAAGTGACCGCAAGCCAGTCCGTGGAGGGGGAGTACCTGTGTACCTCAAGTCGGTCGAAGCGGGAGTGAGAGAGGGTGGATTGTGTGTCCCACCGACCTAGGTAGGCCTACAGAGGGCAGCACTGAATGCCGCGAAATATGAACTAGTCAGAGCAGACGGCTAGGCTGTGTGCTCTGCCAGTACAGGCTGTCTACAGGTGGGGTGAGTGAAGAATCACAGGTTAAGTGAAGAATCATAGGTGGAATGAGTGAAAAATCACAAGTTAGGTGAGTGAAGAATTACAGGTGTGGTGAGTGAAACATCACAGGTGCAGAGAGTGAAATGTCACAGGTGGGATGAGTGAAACGTCACAGGTGGAATGAAACATCACAGGTGGGGTTAGTGATACATCACAGGTGGGGAAAGTGAAACATCATACGTCGGGAGAGTGAAACGTCACAGGTGGGGAGAGTGAAACATCACAGGTGGATAGAGTGAAACATCACAGGTGGATAGAGTGAAACAGCACAGGTGGGGTGAGTAAATTATCACAAGCGGGGATAGTGAAGAATCACATTTAGGATGAGTGAAGAATCACAGGTGGGGTGAGTGAAGAATCACAGGTTGGGCGAGTGAAGAATCACAGGTAGGGAGAGTGAAGAATCACAGGTCGGGCGAGTGAAGAATCACAGGTCGGGCGAGTGAAGAATCACAAGTAGGGCGAGTGAAGAATCACAGGTCGGGCGAGTGAAGAATCACAGGTAGGGAGAGTGAAGAATCACAGGTGGGGGTTGAAAGGGTATCATAGATAAGGAAGTGGTTATAACATGGTAGGTGTAAGGAGACCACCACATCATCTCCAGACACTATAGTAGGATCGAGAAAATAACTGCAATCACCAGTTAAACCTCTTTGAATCTTTAGAAATATATATATATATATATATATATATATATATATATATATATATATATATATATATATATATATATATATATATATATATATATGTCGTGCCGAATAAGCAGAACTTGCGATCTTGGCTTAAATAGCAACGCTCATCTTGCCATATAAGACAAGTGAAAATTTGTGTATGCAATAATATCGCTAAAATGATTCTGAACCTAACCAAAAAAATATATTTGATTGTGTTTGTTTAATATTAAATTATTGTAAACAAATCTAAAATATATTTAGTTGGGTTAGGCTAAAATAAATTGTTCTTGTTATGATAAGGTTAGGTAAGTTTTCTAAGTTCCTTTTGGTGCAAAATTATAAATTTTTACATTAACATTAATGAAAAAATATATCTTTAAACGTATAAAAGAAAATTTCAGAAAAGACTTAATTTTAAATGAGTTCTTGCCAATTGACCAGTTTTCCATATTCGGAACGACATATATTTATATATATATATATATATATATATATATATATATATATATATATATATATATATATATATATATATATATATATATATATATATATATATAATGTGTGTGTGTGTGTGTGTGTGTGCGCGCATTTATATATGTATGCTGTGTCGAGTTAGCCTATTCGGCAAAGTTAGCCTATTCGGTAAAGGTTTTCTCTGCCGAATTAGCAGAATGGAAATTGCCATATATCACAGGAAAAAAATCTGAGCATATACATCATTATATTTTAGTATTAATAAATAAATTTAAAATTACCTAAGCTATACATAGTAGAATTAAAGGTAAAAAAACTCTCTTCTTTTAAGTTAGGTTAAGTGAAGTTGGAAGGTTGTATTTCTCCTAAGAGCATAATGTTTCTCTTCGTTGTCAACTATCATTATTTTTATCGAAACTAAGTGGCAAACCACCAGTAAAGAGTGCTTAAGTAATTGTAATCAAAGGCTGTGTAATAAATCTGTTGCTGTCAAAAGTTCAAAGAATGATTCTGTGTTAAAGGTGGGGTCGTCAGCGAGGAGGGAAGAAAGAGTAAGAGTGTTATAGAGGTGACAATGAGACACGGTGACAGCTGGTGCAACTTAGTTCCTGTATTCATACTAAGTTATCACGGTCCTTTGGAAGAATTTGCTTTATTAGCTCTTCTAATGCTATGTAGAAGGATAAGAAAGGTAATAGGACAGTCTGGGAGGCTGTACAGTAAGGTTATAACTTTATTACAGCGTAATATTCCTGTATCTTAATCAGATGAACATTTACCTAAAAGCAAAGAAATGACCTTTCATTTCAATATCTCTTTAGAAAATGTCATCCCTAAATGAAAAAAAAGAGTAACAAAAACAAGTAACTTAAATGCATATTACATGTAGTATTAATAAAAAATATTACAGCTTACAGCAACATTATCATGTTTGTACATATATTACTACTTATTGCTTAGAATAAACCGAAGTTGCAGTTTGTTTTTGTCTCTGCAGGCAGTATACAGTTTCTGCATAACTTTGATTACATGTTCAGCACACAGATTACTTCTTGGTATATTGAGTGTGGACGGCTCCTGCTTCCAGTGATTTTTCAGTGAGTTCAGTGCTTTATGGTAAAGTTTCAATATTTCTGACAAATTCTTGAAGTGATTTTCATCGTACATCTGATCAGTAAAGTATTAATCTGCACAGATGTATGAAATGAATCTGCATATCTTCTTCAAAGTCTTCCGTCTTGTAGGTATAAGAATGAATGCAAGAGTAGCTAGAATGGCTTTGAATTCCACCTTACATTACAGATGTCTGGAATTTTCTGAAAGTTAATCAAAGGAAAGTGCCCTTTTTCTTCAAAGAATCTTAACACTCGTGTTAGTACAAAAATTTCATATCATCTCACCATCCTCATTTATGGAGGATCTTTCTGCCTTTAATTCCTCATAATTCTTCACCAGTTGGGATACAAAAGGATATTCGATGTTTGGAGAACTGGTTTTAGTACCAAGATTATCATCCATTACCAAACGGAGAATCCTGTCCAGAACATGGTGCTGATAACTGATAAATTGTGGTTTGCCAATTAGTAATTTGCTGAGTTGCTACTCATGATTAGTAACGTAAATATATGGTGATAAATATTTTACATTAATTTAAGTTGCCAATTAGTACTTTCCTGAGTTGCTACTTGTGAGCAGTAATGCAGATATTTGGTGATTCATATTTCTCATTTATGGGACCTTTTACGAGAACTCAGAGGAATTGGGGATTTTTTCATTGTTTTTAAGCAAAATTTCATCTATTTATGACACAGGAAATGTTTTATTTGGGAAAGAGTAAAAAAAAAATGATAACTATTGTGTACATACTCCCAACCTCCCAAGCATGACTGGAAGTGAGGCTTGCATGCCCTGTCCACCTTCAAGGGAAAGATTCAATACACTCTCTAGCATGGTTCTTAAGAGGGAGTCATATTCCTTTAGTTTTGGACTGTCGGGCGCTGGGGAGCATCACAAGATTTATGTGAGTTTTGGGAGGTGAATAAGTAGGTAGAAGGTATCATGAATATCAATGTCTTTCATCCTGTCTTCCATCATCCTGAGGTCTGAGAATTTTTCCTGGAATCAAAACAATAGCATTGGACCTGAGAACAGCGCCAAGGAGAGTGCAGTTGGCTGGATCATTGGGAAGTCCTCCTGGCAAAGCAGTACTAATATCCACAATGATCTGTCAGTTAATAGAAGCTATTTAGCATTTGGTGGGCTGAAATTATGGTCTGGAGTTATTCAGATCCTTATCCTTGATTGAAGGTGCTCAATCCATTATATTAAGGCTAAGGGACTAGCCATCTTCCGTCAAGGCCAAGGAACTGAACTTATTATAACTAAACCCTCCACTTCGTCCTCTGTCTCCTGTATAAAAGTCATGTCCCTATTCGACTGAAGTAACCAACTACAGAGGCGCAACACAAAAATAAAAATACCAAAGTGTTGGACATGTATAATTTTCATCGGTCATTAAGTACCTATTTACAGTGCAGAGAACCACTTTAACAACAATGTGCACAAGCTCGAAGATGACTAACTACTTATGTTTATAGCAAAAATGCTTTTCACGAAATATGTATATCTCGCTTCACTCAGTGGTTATTGTATTACATGGATTTTGTTCCTGACCCTCATGTGTTTTCCAGTTTCGACTGAAGACGACTTAGGTGGTGTGTAAATACTCAGATGAGGAATCGAGATGGTAGTTTTAGAGTGGATGGAAAAAAAGAATCATTAGATGAAGATGTGATGGAAGAAATTAGAATATTTAACAATTAAAGAAGTTACAAAAATGTCCAGGTGGGCGGATATAAGTAATTTTAAGAGTAGTTAGGAGCAAGCACGCAACTATTTGAGATCCCTGAAGCACATAAAACGAGAGTAAAAACAAACACAAAACACAGCACCATGTGACACAGAACAGGACGCTGTCATCCAGCACAGTGGCCAAACTAGGACACAGGCGAAGGTATTACCAAGATTTTGTTTATTGAAATATATCTGACGGATAGAATAATTAGTAACAATTATATGCATGGCATGGCACATAAATTATGATGCACCATGCATGCCTGGTAAGTCCGTGATGGACGAGGGTATTGCCTGTGGCAGCTGCACTAGTGCACCAGTTTTTGGAATTCTTTCATAAAAAATTGGTGTATCAGTATTGATTTTTTTTTCATATAAAGTTATCATACAAAATTCTCGTATTTTTTTTTTTAAAGAAAGATGTAATGCAAGGATTCGTAAAATTACTACTTTTATTTGTTTAGTCAGAGGACGTAAACATAATGAATGAAAATGAGATAGAAGTTTTTAGCATCTTTTCATATTTATTTTTGAGAAATATACATGTCAAGGTAAGGTTTGTCGACTGTAGTCGAACCTTGTGACTAAAACTGCAGCTCTACTCCAGTCTGTAGTGACATGATCATCTGACCCTCCTGTAATGACATGATCATCTATCACTCCTTCCTGTAGTGACATGATCATCTTCACCGGTCTTCAGTAGCGACATGATAATCTGCCCTACTCTTGTGTAGTGACATGATCATCTACCCTACCCTCCTGCAGACATGATCTTCTGCCCCGCCCTCCTATAGTGACAGGATCATCTGATCCTCCTATAATGACATGGTCATCTGTCACTATCCTGTAGTGACATGATCATCTTCCCTACCTTCCTGTAGTGACATGATCATCTGTCATGCCCTCCTGTAGTGACATGATCATCTTCCACGCTCTTCTGAATTAACAAGATCATCTGTCCCGCCCTACTGTCGTGACTTGATCATCTCCCCTGCCCTCCTGTAGTGACATGATCATCTGTTATTATATAGTGACATGATCACCACATCCCACCTTCCTTTATTGACATGATCATCTGTTATTATATAGTGACATGATCACCACATCCAACCTTCCTTTATTGACACGACCATCTACTCCGCCATCCTGTAATGACAGGTTCACCTGTACCTCTAGTAATGACAATCATCTATCCCTTCCTTCTGTAGTGACATGATCAGCTGCCTTGCCCTTCAGTAGCGACGTGATCATCTGCCCCGCCCTCCTGTAGTAGCATGATCGTCTTCCCCACCCTAATGTTGAGACATGATCATGTGACCCTCCTGTAATGATATGTTCACCTGAACGACCCTTCTGTAGCGACATGCTCATCTGTACCACCCATCTGTAGTGACATGATCATCTCCCCCATCCTCTTGCGGTGACATGATCTCCCCCATCCTCTTGCGGTGACATGATCATCTCCCCCATCCTCTTGCGGTGACATGATCATCTGCCCCTCCCTCCCTCCTGTAGTAGCATGATTATCTGCCCCTACCTCATGTAGTTACATGATCATCTACACAGCCCTCCTGTAGTGATATGATGGCGTGCCCAACCCTCTAATAGTGACATGATCACGAGTCTCTCGAACCAGTTGTGCCATCACGATTCTTTATTTTACATTGAGTAATAGAGGAAATGTACTCATAAAGTTATGTGAATTCCACAAAATATAATACCATATAAGAAAGTTATACGAAAAGACAGATAATCTACTTATATTCACATATTTATGAAATAAAACAGTAAATATGTGTACACACACACACAAATGAGTGGGGAAGAAAGCTAGAAGAGCTTAGCATGAAAATGGAGGAGAGGATAGCTGAAGTGGGAGACACAAGTTGCATCAGCAGAAGCCAAGATTCAGAGATTAGAAGAGGATCTGAAAAATCTAAAACAGCCTAAATATCTAAAGAGTAATGCGGGTATGACATCAGAAACAGCTATCTAGGCCCTAACAGACCACAGCAGTGCCCAGGGAAAGCTGAGAAAGGAAAATGACAGACCACTGGGCCCAGGGACAACAGATAGTGAAGAAATTGAAGAAAGGAAAGTTGCAATGGAGGCAACTAAATCGAATGAGGGGATATGTAGGGATATGTAGTGGGAAAATGAAAGGGATACATCAGTCTTTGTTCATGGGCTCCAGGAAGTTGAAGGGAAAACTTACGAAGCAAGAGGACTAGGGGAGAAAAAAGCAATTGAAAGCATCATGAAGTCAATAGAAGATGACATGACCCAGCTATCAAATTTTCTGAGAATAATGGGTTATGCAAAAGGAAGACACCGAACAGTCAAAGTGATTTTCAAGGCAGAAGTGGCTCGAAGCAGGATCCTGAAAGAGACAGCAAGACTAAGGAACATCTCGGCATACCGTAGGGCATTTGTCGACTGCGACAGAACATGAGAAGAAAGGCAGAAACTGAAAGAAAGGGTACAAAGACGAAAGGAGAAAAGAGAGGTAAAGATGGAATTGGACAAAAGAACCCAGACTCAGGAGGAAGATCAAATACAACCTCCCCCACAACCACCTACAGAAACCCCCCCAACCAGGACAACCCCAATGCAACAAACATTCAAACCCAAAACACACATGCCATGTCCAACGCCCCCACCCACCTCGTTTCAAACTCCACCTCCACAGCAACCAGCCACCCATAGTTGCTCATCAAGTCTGCTGCTTCCCCACATAAACAAACCCCCCAAACCACAGTTTTGGAAAAGAAGTTGAAGGGTTGGTATACAAATTCAGACAGAATAACTAATAAATATGAGGAGTGGCATGAAAGAATCAAGGAGACATCCCAAGACGTAATAGCAATCACAGAAAAAATCTTACCAGGATGATAACAGATGCAATCTTTCCACCAGGTTATAAAATCCTGAGGAAAGATACAGGGAGCAGAAGGAGGAGTTGCACAACTCATTAAAAACCGGTGGGGATTTCAGGAAATGGGGGGAATAGATGGAATGTGCGAAATGGACTACATAGTAGGAACAATCCAGTCTGAGGGCCATAAGGTGGTAATTGCAATAATGTACAACCTGTGTGTGTGTGTGTGTGTGTGTGTGTGTGTGTGTGTGTGTGTGTGTGTGTGTTTGTGTGTGTGTGTGTGTGTTTCTTGGGAGAGGCATGCCGATACTGCATTTCAAAAGCTGCATCCCCCCTCCCCTTCAGAGTGCAGACACTATACTTTCCACCTCCACGACACAAGTCCGGATAACCGGTTTCCCTGAAACCTTTCATAGATGTTGCCTTACACTCCAACAGCACGACGAGTCATAAAAAATCACTTACCTCCGCTCACTTATATCTAACACGCTCCCACACACTTGTCTGTTGTCTAGCCGGCTTGCACGAAACCTCCTTTACTCTCTCCCTCCAATCTTTCCTATGACGACCTCTGCTCCGTCTTCCCTGCGCTACAGATTTATCCGCCTGCCAAGTCATCTTATTTTGTTCCGCTATCTCTAAAATATCCGAACCACCTCAATATCCCCTGCTCAGACCTTTGAATAATAATTTTAATTATCCCGCACCTGTTTCTAATCTTTAAGCATAGGATTCTCTGCATAATTTTCATCATACATTGCCCTAAGACCCAATATTTCCACCGCTTCCAGCCACCTTGTTGAAACATTCGCAACCCATGCTTCACCCTCATATAAGAGCATTAGTACCATTATATTGTCATAAATTCCTTTTTCACCCCCTTCATGGATAACGTTCCTTGTCTCCACAGACTCCTCACTGCAATCTTCACACTTTTTTTCTTCTTCAGTTCTATGGTTCACCTCGTATTTTAAAGACCCATTTGCTGACAAGTCCACTCCCAAATATTTGAACACATACACTTCCTCCATACTCCCTCCACTCTGATATTCAATCTTTCATTACCTCAATTTTTTTGTTACCCTCAACATCGTGCTCTTTCCTATGTTCACTTTCAATTTTCTTCTTTTACATACCCTCCCAAATTGGTCCACCAAACTTCACAACTTCTCTTGAGAATCACGCAAACGCACAGTGACATCAGCAGAAAATAACTGTGGCAACTTCTATTTTGTATTCCATTTGGAATATTTAAACCCCACACCTCTCTCAAACACCCTAACATTCACTTCTTTTACAATTCCATCAATAAATATGTTAATCAACTATGGTGTAATCACGCATTTCTGTCTAAGGCTTACTTTCACTGGAAATAATTTCCCTATCTCCTATATATAACCTGAGCCTCACTAGTCTCTTAAAACTTCTTAATTGCTTCCAGTAACCTACCATCTATTCCATACACTTGTATTATCTACCACATTGCTTCCCTCTCCATCCTATCACATGCATTTTCTAAATCTTTAAAGGCAATGAAAACTCCCTTAGAATTATCTAAATATCGTTCAGGTGTATGCTTCAGTGTATACATTTACCTTACTCTTCCTAAAACCTCTTTGTTCATCTGTGATCCTGGTCTCCGTCTTACCCTTAACTCTTTCAATAATAACTTTATCATATATTTTATCTGGTATACTCAAATGGATTGTTCCTCATTAATTCTTATACTATTTATAGTGCTCCTTTCGCATATACAAAATAACTAAGAGAGCTTTCTTCCATTCCTTTGGTACCTTTCCCCGTTTCATACATTTGTGAACAAAAACTCAAATACTTCTAAACTATATGACCACCTACTTCTAACATTTCTGTTTGATCTCATCAATTCCAACTGCTTTATCACATTTCATTGTTCCCACTGCCTCACACACCTTCCCAACAGTTATATCTGACTCTTCCTCACTTCTAAAAGATGTTGTACCTCCCTGGCCAATAAATGAATTCACTGCCTCCTTCTCTTCATCAACATTTAACAGCTCATAATATTTCTTCCATCTTCCCAGTACATCAGCCTCTAAATCTAATAACCCCCTCCCCATTCGTTCCCTAGGCTTTCTTAACTTATTAGTTTCACTCCAAAACTTTTTCTTATTCTCAGAGAAAATTGTTGATATCTAACCCACTCTCTCTTAGACTTCCTAACCACTCTCTTAACCTCTCTTTTATCCTCTCCATGTACTCCATTCTCCTTACATCACTTCAGCTTTGTAAGAACTTTTCGTAAACTGGCTGTCTCTTTACATCATTCCACCAATCGCTCCTCTTCCCACCAGTACCCATCCTCCTGAATCCATACACATCTGTTGCACACTTTAAAACTGTATTTTTAAATCTACCACATACATCTTCAACCTCCTTGTGATTACTTTTGCTCTCACTGTCTCTTTCGTCTCCATCTGTTGTGTTTATTGCTCTAGAATTTGTGTTTATCTCCTCTCCCCACTCTGCATCCATGCTAGTAAAAAATGTTGAGCATAGCTCTGATCATTTACCTGGTAGTCCATTGTTGAGGAGAGACATGGCGGCAGTCGAGGTGAGACTTGGAGTGAATCTGTTTCTCTTGTAGTCAGATTAGCAAAGTTTAGTCTCGAAGAGATTGAGGAGTAACATACAGTTTCCAAGGAGTATGAAAGTGAGGAGTGAACATCGTACCATTGATGAGAATTTCTGTGTAAAAAGAAAGTTGCCCCATTACTACAAAGTTTTTTGAGGCTTAGCCTAAACAATGTTCCGAAACGTAAGATAATCAGGCCAGAGGTTTACACTGGCCAATTGAAAACTGGGCAGCACTTGTTCACACAGCAATATATGGGTAGGCACAAGAGTATACATCTAGCTTGTGTGATAGGGACTTTGTGAGTTATAGAGTTATGTTTCACTAGCTACAGTTATCTAACGAAAACGTTCTTACTAGACAATTAGCCCAGATGACTGCATATTTTAGAAGATCATGTTCTAACATTAGCAAGAGAGTGCTACCTCGCCAGACACGTTTGAAACTAAAGCATTCCTTTCTGACAGAGCACATAAATTTGCACCCTCTACCTGACAGTATTTTGGTAATATTTCATTTTCCATCTGTACACGTGATCACCCAACAGTATTGTGGAGATCAAGTTTACCGAGGAAAAAATTCTCCAGTAGATTCAAAGTGACACTGTAGGTGAAAACCATCGAAGTACATAAAAGGAACAATCACAATCACAGGCAAGTGCTGGTTATGCTGTCACCAACTTTTTCTTTCTCCAGAGGCAATCTTCAGGTATTGGTAAATCCTAGAGAATGGTATATCCACTATTTAGAATCATTCAGAAAACGTTTCTTAATAAGGACTTATTATTATTAATTGCTATTGACGTATTCTTTACCAGATTTTGCCCAGATTCTGTAGTGGAACTGAACAGACTCTGGACAAAATCTGGTAATGAATACATCAATATCAATGAATAATAATTCATTCTTAATAAGAAATTTTCCTACTGTGTAAAAATTTGAATGAATAAAGAATCTATGTATCAGAAAAGATCACCTGAACTAGTTCCAGTTACAGCCGTAAAACGGACAATGTCCAAGCGACATCTCTGTTCCAGAGTACGTAAGCTTTGCTAATCTGCGTAAACGACAAACAGATTCTCCCCGAGTTGACCCAGGACTGCCATCACTTCTCTACTCAACAGGCGGATTGCCAGATAAATGCTCAGAGGTATGCTCACCACTATTACTAGCAAGAAAACGGAGTGGGGAGCGAAGATTAATAAAAGTTCCCAATACACGAAACAACAGATAGAGACACAAAATCCACAGTAGATTAATCAGACTTGACCTTGTTGCACATTAATTCACGAAGCTGTTCAGTGGTAAAGTGGCACGTCTAGGCAATCGTCTACGCAGAAAATACAATGAATATGTCGTCAACAAGCGACTGACTGACACTGTGACATTACCCAAGTGTCAAACAACAATAAAGCAAAGTAGTCGGCACTGTGGAACAGCAATAAAGCAATGCAACTGGCTAGCCTACCACATTACATTTGCGCAGTAAAGTGAGAGCCTTGGGAGTAAAAATTAATAGAATATAATGGAAAATAAGCCACGCTAGGGCTACCCAAACAAAAAAAAGAAAAAGAGAAGGCGCTCAACCAGTGCTCACTACTCGAGGTTTGGTTATCAGAGGTTTCAGGCAAAATTCACTATTAGAAAAATTATGCCTTTAATGTTCAAAATAATATTATACAAAGACACACAACCTTCCTTCAGCACTTACACCTGAACAAAAGATACACAGGGGTGCCACCTGGCTTAAACATAAAAGAAAACAATAGGAAAATACCCATACAAAAATATGGTGCTAAGTCCCAGCGGGCGCCATTAACTCACTAGCTTCTTAGGAAAACTTCACTAGCTCACACAAATTTACTGGTCTCATTCCACAATAAGAGCCAGGGCTATAACAGAGCCCTGGTGAGTTCCAAAATAACCTACGTCCTCCCTAATGTTAAAAAACAAAAATGTGTAATATGGGGAACTGCGTCTGGTCTACATGGTGTTCACTTACGTTGTCCCCGCGTGACCACTCACGTTCACACAGACCCACGCTGTTCCCCCTCTCCTGTGGAAAATAAGTCACAACTGACTTCACGTAAATTCTAATGTTTAAGCTAACTTATTTATAAAATTATGGCACTCTTGCCCACAATACATTCATATACCACAATGCAGTAACCTGCATAATATTTACCAACACATGTACCTTTAAAAGTCTTGTTATACCTAGCTTTGAGGTATACCAGTGCAAGAGCAACCAGTTGAGCAATGAAGACTGTAAGGAATAAAGCATACACTACAAGGAACCTATATAATAATTGTATATCCCTGCTACCAAACGTATTTACTAGTATTTACTCTATTTAGAGTGGGTTTCACGAGTGCAATAGAGAGGGAGAGAGAGCTCAATTATGAGGAACTAAAGTTTTAAGTGTCCAATAAGTGTATCGTTAGACTATCCTGGCACTAACCTGGTACTACCCACCTCACCCTGACATGCAGACTCTCCTGGTACTACCCACCTCACCCTAACATGAACATATGCTGGAGCTACCCTCCTAACCAATGACATGCAGACTATCCACAGAGGTAGTAAACTACCATGTTTATTGGTTATTGATGGAATGTAGGATTGTGGCTACAGGTAATGCACATTCATTATGATAACGTTCCTAGAATATACCACAGACACTAAACCCTCAACAGGGAAAGAGTTTTTATATATTTTATTTAAAAACAGTACAGCAGTACATAATTCCAGAATATAAATAGACAAAAAGATAACAACATAAAATTCTCAGAACCAATGGCTCTATAACACCTCTGAATAAATGTCAATAAATAAAGCAAAAACTTAAAACAAAACGTCTCAAAACAACTACCAGTAACAGAGTATTAACCTATCATATATAACTTTAAAACAATATTAACATACCCATATAAGGAATGTACAGGAGCCTAACATTTAATAAAGGCTCAAAACGATATTTAAAGGGTAACAAAAGAAAAAACTGATTTCACAAAAAAGTAAAACCCATGCATGTGCATACATGTACGCAAACAAAACAGTATATAAAAATATTTTAATCTACAAAAATCTAACACATATCATGACCCCATAACAGATAATAAACATAACCAATTACATATACCATTGAAAACATATGACTCAAGAATCGGGTCATTACAAGACAGGAATAGCTCCAAATACATGACAAAACCTTCGGGGTTGCGCTTTCATCTATTACACAAAAGTAACAATAAGTATCAAGGAGCTCTCAAAGCTCCACAACCACACATCCATGACAACCAGGAAACACAATCCATACCAACATTCACCACACTCTCATGCCCTCCGCCCACTGACTTACAATCAACCAATTTAAATCCCATAAATAAAAAGAACCTTACCCTTCGTACATTCATATTCATTCACAGATTCACGAGGATTTCTAACGTTAGCCTCATATATCCTTCCGATAATACCTGATCCCACCTCTTCCCGTACAATTCCCGGTTACGACACATCGTATGATAAAACGTTATCGCAGGAACGCGCCTTCGTACCTCACTAACCCCTTTCCCCCTCATCACCCACGATATGTAGATATAATCCACCATGATGTAATCTAAAGCTCTTATGACTTCCTCATCTAAACCACCCATGTCAAGACTTAAAGCATGCAGAACCGCCACCCCTCTCCCTCCCACCCTCTGTACCAACCTCTGACGTCTTCTAACCCTTCACAAAAATAAACTATACGGAACGCCGTGTCGTCCCCTCCACAAAAACCACACCCCTCTCCCTGTACTACTATCCTGGTTCTTAGTATGGCCCCTGATGGCAAAAAATGAAACATAACGTCACGCACTCTAGGCAATAATTTCAATTTGCTAAATCTTTACCAAATGTTTCTCCACGAGTACATGGGGAACAAACCCTCAACAGGGGCAACGGCACTTACCCACGAGTAACCTACACAAAACCCGTATTCGAATGTTTCTCCCATGGAACAATTTCACATTTCCTCAATTCAACTCCTCCATACCACTTCTTCAACCTCATATATACCTGTTCTATATTTCCTGCCATCACGCTCACACGCAATACCTCCCATTTAAGAAACACACATTTAGCCCTCCGTCTTAGATCCATCAATCCCAACCCACCCAGGCACACCGGTAACATAACAACCTCTCTTATTAACCAATCACAACGTGATCCCCACAAAAATTTAAACACACTTCTCAAAATTCCCGCAATCGCCGTCCCTGTAATCGGGAACACAGCCGCAACATGCCAAACCTTACTATACAATAAAACATTTACAACAATCACACGTTGGGAAAGAGTGAGATCCAGGGGCCTCAAAAACTCAGACGTCCCACGATCCTTTCTAACAACCTATCCGAGTTTTCCTCACGCGCCACATACATGTCATCCTTGTATATAATACCACAAATCTTTAGCGACACTGCACACTTTTTAACAACATTACAACTCACCTTACCCTCCCCTTTCCAAGTGCCCAACCCCATGATCATTGACTTCTCACTGTTTACCTTCATACCCGTGGCACGTTCAAACATTTGCACAACATCGTCCAATACTTTCATAGACATCCTTTCATGAACCAGAACAGTCGTATCATCTGCATAACCTATTAATCCCGGCCAAAGCGTCCCTCCCTCAACCCCACCCTCCCCCCGGGTACTGACAGTACGATCAACCATTCTATAAAAGGGTCCTGAATACACGCAAATAAGATCTGTGACATGGGACACCCCTGTCTGAGACCTCTACCCATCGCAAATTCCCTCCTAAACCCATTTATTTGTACCCTCATTTTTGCTCCCCTACACAGCGTATTTACCCAATCAACTATTTCTTCCCCATAACCTTGACTCCTAAATATAACCTGCAGTGCACGCCTTTCCACTCTATCATAGGCTGCCTGCAAGTCCAAAGCCAGTAAAGCCGCCCCCTTCCCCCCACCTTTTGACTCCACAAAACTTCTCAGAATCCCATGGCCTTCAATCATCGACCTTCCAGGCAGCCCAAACTGCGATTTCGAAACGACCCTCCCCACTACACATTTAACCCTATTACCTAAAATTTTTGCAAAAACCTTATAGTCCGCACATAGCAACGATATTGTTCGATACTCCCGAAGGGTGGGCTGCCCATTACCTTTCGGGACCAGCACCACAAATGCTGTAGTCTGCTTATCTCCCAACTTACCCTTCTCCTAATACAGTTAAATAACCTAACCATGAAATTTCCTATCAACGCCCAATGCTGTAAATAAAATTTCACCGGTAGACCATCAATACCCGGGGCTTTTCCCTTCCTCATGCCCTGTAAAGCAATCTCTATTTCCTCTGCAGTAATAACCCCACCCAAAGCCGTCCTATCACTATTACCCAAGTTGCACGTTGCATATGTACACACCCTGTCTAACTCCACATTATCCACACCCCCACTTGTCCAGTACTTTTCGTACCACATATCCGCATATGCACTCATACCCTTCGTATTTCTTATCTCATTTACCTCCAATCTCGGGATAGCCGTCAGCGCCTGCCTTTGCTTTTGATGTCGCAACACACACGCTGACGGTTTGTGCCCCCACAAAACTTCTAACCCTGCTTGCACCCTTACCACTTGAAACCGATCATTTTGCAACGTTCGCAATCTCTCTTTTATGTCAACTATTTCGTCCATGGGAAAAACACCACCAACCATCCCCTGCCCATAACAACCTTTTAACCGATCCTCTAAATTATTCGCAAGCCCATATTTTAAATTGTTTACATGTTTACCCTCCCTCACATAATACTTTCTTATCCTTTCTTTAGCCACATAATCCCACCATGTTACAATGCCATCCACCTCCTGAGCTTCCTCGTAAAGTTCTTTCCATAGATTAGAAAAACCCTCCAAACCTTCTTCATCACTCAACACACTAATGTTCAATTTCCACTAAGTCCTATATATTTCCGCCAGCTCCTCCCACCCTACTTCCACCACTACAGCTCTATGATCTGACATAGCCGCCTCAACGGTATTAACAGACTTCACAACAACCCCTCCTAACAAAAGTATGTTCTGTTCCCCCCCCCATCCCGAAACACATCACGTAACCTAACGTCCCTCATCAAATCCGTGAGAGTTAGACATATGTCCTGCCCCTTTTGGTTCTATGTCAGCTGCCCTAGTAACACAGTTCCAGTCATCCCCACTATTGCTAATTCCGGAAGTGCACGCAAAAAATAGACAAGATCCTCTCACAAAAAATCCTTCCTTACCTGCATGCTATTCTCCACAGGCGCATACAAACTCACAAAAGATACACGCTTACCCATCCACGACCCATCTACACGCAACACCCTCCCCCCTCCCCCTCACTTCTCTGCAAAACAAACGGGCTCATCTCCTTTATTAAAATACCCACACCACCTTTTAAACAGGTAGTTGGCAGGGTCATTACTTGATAACCTGCTACCTCTAACACCTTACCCTCCTTGAAATTATGTTCCTGGAGGAACACAACATCCACTCTATATTTATTAAGAAACATACTGAACCATTCTCTCTTTATTCTGCTACATAAGCCATTAACATTGACAGTCATACACCAAAGGCCTTTTAAATTTTCCACCCCTGCCTTTTCTCTTCACTCTTTTCACTACTAGAATTAGTATTTCTGTATGTTATCTTCACAATACCTTCTTTCCCCCCTCCCTTCTTCCGATGTCTCCTATCATGACCTCCCCATCGCCACCTCTTCCCTCTCTTACCATCCCAGTCTGCTTCCCAGGCCTCTGCGCTGGCGTCAGGACATCATCCGAGTCTGACGTAGCTGCCCGTTTCCTTGTTACAATGATGTGCCCTCCGGAGAAAGGATGGCGGAATCAGGTGCATTGCAGTAGGTAACACCCTTCTGCGCCTAGCCGCCAAGGCTACAGTAAGAAGGGTGAGTCAAGAGGCTGCTGCACTGCTGAAACCAACTCTGCTCTGATTCGGCTATCAACAGGGCTGTGAAGCAGCTGCCCACGCAGCACGAGTATGTATCAAAAACATGTCCGATGAAAAAGCCTTGGTCAAATTGGACTTTGCCAACGCTTTCAACTCACTCAGAAGGGATGCTGCTCTCCAAGTAGTTTATAAAAACTTCCTCTCCCTTTATCCCTTCATGGAATCGTGTTATAGTGTGACTTCCAAACTATTGTTTGGGGACCATGAAATTGACTCATGTGAGGGCGTGCAACAGGGGGACCCTCTCGCCCCCTTTTTATTCTGTTTGGTATCAAGGAAGTCACAGAAGCACTCTCCAGCGAGCTCAATATCTAATTCCTGGATGATGGTACCCTAGCTGGCACAACAGAATCTCTCCTAGAGGACATCAGTAAAATTAAAGACATGGGAGAAAGCCTGGGCCTTTCATTAAACCCCACCAAATGGGAAATAGTTTCTACAAATCAACAGATGATCGAGAATGTTAGCTCCGTTTTACCAGGAGCACGAGCCATTGATCCAGCCAATAGCACTCTCCTTGGTGCTAATCTTGGGTCCAATGCCATCGATCTGATCATAGAAAAAAAAGTCTCAGATCTCTGGACGATGGAAAGCAGGATGAAAGACATTGACACACATGATGCCTTCTACCTACTCACCAGGTGTCTGTCAATCCCAAAACTTACCTACTTTCTGAGATGCTCCCCAGCCTTCAGCAGTCCAAAACTCAAGGAATATGACCCTCTCCTGAAGACCATGCTAGAGAGTGTATTGAATCTTTCTCTTGAGGATGGACAGTGGTTGCAAGCCTCACTTCCGGTCAATCTTGGGGGGCTAGGAATAGGCAGATACCCCCAGATTGCTCTACCAGCTTTCCTATCCTCTTCCATAGCATCAAACGAGTTGATAAGACAAATTCTTCCTGATAACCTCAGTGACTCAGCAGGAATACAGGACCCTAGCTATGCCAGTGCCATCACTGAATGGGAGATTCTTGCTGCTCCAGCACCAATCCCTAGTGCAGCACTGGCTCACCAACAGTCAAGCTGGAATTGCCCGATCGCTGAAAAGGTGCTTGCCAACATGCTCAGGGCTGCAACATCAGATAGGGAGACTGCCCGCCTCCAGGCTGTGAGTGCACATCACTCCGGGGACTTCAAACAGTTCACATATCGGCAATTGGAAAGTGACTCGACTCTAAGACCCTCCATATTGCAGTGGCTCTGCGCCTTGCTGCCCCAATTCACACAGAATATACGTGTATTTGCGGCGAAGCGCAAGCAGACCAATATGGTCTACATGGTCTTAACTGTTCCAAAACCAAGGGCTGGCATGCAAGACACAATAAGGTCAACGACATCATAAAGAGAACCCTTGCTACAGCTGGATGCCCAGCCGAGAGGTAGCCCTGATCACTAGCAGCCAACAATACCCAAAACCCAGCAAACCACCCCGACGGGATCACAATCTACCCTTGGAAGAATGGCAAGCTCTTAGCATGGGACTATACCTGTGTGTCCACACTGGCTGACACCTACATCCATCACAGTGTTGGGCGAAAGGGAGAAGCTGCTGACCACATGGAGGAGTACAAGATCAGCAAGTACAGGGACATAAACCAACAGTGTCAATTTGTCCCAGTGGGATCAGAGACCTTGGGAACATGGGGAAAAATGCCACATGTTTCCTTAAAGAATTGAGTTCCAGACTCATCGACACCACCAGGGGCCCAAGGGCAGCCACTTTCATGTTCCAGCGCCTCATCGTGGCTATCCAGAGGGGAAATGCTTGCTGCACACTTGGCTCGCGTCCAGCTTCGGAGGAGCTGGAGGAAATTCGTGATCTTTAATACATTGTACCATTGTATTCATGTTTGTGTTTTTCTGCAAATGTATTCTGTTTATTAATAAATGTTCACATATATATATATATATATATATATATATATTTATATATATATCGTGTCGAATAAGTAAAGTTGCGATTTTTGCTTAAATCGCAACACACTTCTTGCCGAATAGGGCAAGCGAATATTTGTGTACACAATAATTTCACTAACAAAAAAACATTCTGAATCTATCGAAAAAATATATTTCATTGTGTTTGTTTATTATTAAATTATTGTAAACTTATATAAGATATATTTTGTTGGCTTAGGCTCAATTAAATTGCGCTTGTTTTAATAATGTTAGGTAAGTTTTGCAAGGTTCTTGTGGTACAAAATCACATACTTTTTTATTAACCTAATGAAAAAATATATCTTTAAATGCCTAAGAGGAAATTTTAGAAATGACTTAATTTTAAATGATTTTTCGCTAATTGACCGGTTTTACGTATTCGGTACGATATATATATATATATATATATATATATATATATATATATATATATATATATATATATATATATATATATATATATATATATATATATATATGTCGTGCCGAATAGGCAGAATTTGCGATCTTTGCTTAAATAGCAACGCTCATCTTGCCGTATAAGACAAGCGAAAATTTGTGTATGCAATAATTTCGTCAAAATCATTCTGAACCTAACGAAAAAAATATATTTCACTGTGTTTGTTTAGTATTAGATTATTGTAAACAAATTAAAAATATATTTAGTTGGGTTAGGCTAAAATAAATTTTTCTTGTTATAATAAGGTTAGGTAAGTTTTCTAAGATTCTTTTGTTGCAAAATTAAAAATTTTTACACCAACATTAATGAAAAAAATCTAGCTTTAAACGTATAAGAGACATTTTTGGAAAGGATTTAATTTTAAATGAGTACTTGCTAATTGACCAGTTTTACATATTCGGCACGATATATATATATATATATATATATATATATATATATATATATATATATATATATATATATATATAGATATATATAGATTATATATATATATATATATATATATAATCTATATATATCTATATATATATATATATATATATATATATATATATATATATATATTGATGGGGTCCGGCTCTGGTGTAAATTGTTAGACCCATAGCTTCGGAGAAGTTGGTAAAAAGACTTCAAGGAAGAATATTTGGATATCTTCCTGAAGCCGTTTGAATATTCCACTTCCCCTACCACCCCATCTTTTTATTCTTTTTTACCAATAGGAATATTTTATTACGCAATATGGTACAAAATGTTTAAGAGATACATTGTTGATATAAAGATGGCATATACAGTACATGAGATGTGAGTGATACATGTCTAGTACAAATTGTTACGTGTTTGTCACTGCTTATAAGGTGAAAATCTCATCTAGCTCCTCAGAACTGGGGCGCGTGCTCAAAACACAGCAGGCATTACCCCTCTGAACAGCAGCGCTGAGTCGCTGAAACAAAAAACTAGCTGCCCTGGGATCCCTAGTTACCCTGATGAGTCTTTTGCCTAGCTCCTTAAGGAACTTAGATGCACTCTTTTCCCATGAGCCAAGGGTCTATGAGCTTATGGGAACAAACATATAGTGATGGGCACGTTATCCGTATTTTCTATGCTTTTGGGACTCCCTGAAGCTGGCGGCTGCCCCTCCTTCCTCCCTGGTGTATTGGAGATAGGTATCAGCCAAGGTAGATGCACATGTGTAGTCCCACACCACCTGCTTACCGTCTGTTCCAGGCTTGAAGGGTGATACCATCTGGACGCTTCTGGCTGCCATGAGAGCTGCATTGTTGGGGTGGCTCCCTTACTGCTAAACATCCGGCTGCTGTGAGGCTCCTCTTGATAAAGTTTTTAACCTCCTCATGTCTTGCAGAATCTTTCCCTTGAATTTACGGCACACAAGACCATAGTATCCGAATCGGTCTGCTGCTTCACTGCCACAAATACGCCTGTGTTCGGCGAGAATAGGGGCGGCAAGTCGAAGGGCAACACCAGTGCGGATGGTTTGTGGGTCGAGGCGTGTTTCAAGGCTGGAGTTGGGAACAGAACAGGGAACAAAGTTCCCTGCATATATATATATATATATATATATATATATATATATATATATATATATATATATATATATATATATATATATATATATATATATATACATATATATATATATATATATATATATATATATATATATATATATATACATATATATATATATATTTTTTATTATCACACTGGCCGATTCCCACCAAGGCAGGGTGGCCCGAAAAAGAAGAACTTTCACCATCATTCACTCCATCACTGTCTTGCCAGAAGGGTGCTTTACACTACAGTTTTTAAACTGCAACATTAACACCCCTCCTTCAGAGTGCAGGCACTGTACTTCCCATCTCCAGGACTCAAGTCCGGCCTGCCGGTTTCCCTGAACCCCTTCATAAATGTTACTTTGCTCACACTCCAACAGCACGTCAAGTATTAAAAACCATTTGTCTCCATTCACTCCTATCAAACACGCTCATGCATACCTGCTGGAAGTCCAAGCCCCTCGCACACAAAACCTCCTTTACCCCCTCTCTCCAACCTTTCCTAGGCCGACCCCTACCCCGCCTTCCTTCCACTACAGACTGATACACTCTTGAAGTCATTCTGTTTCGCTCCATTCTCTCTACATGTCCGAACCACCTCAACAACCCTTCCTCAGCCCTCTGGACAACAGATTTGGTAATCCCGCACCTCCTCCTAACTTCCAAACTACGAATTCTCTGCATTATATTCACACCACACATTGCCCTCAGACATGACATCTCCACTGCCTCCAGCCTTCTCCTCGCTGCAACATTCATCACCCATGCTTCACACCCATATAAGAGCGTTGGTAAAACTATACTCTCATACATTCCCCTCTTTGCCTCCAAGGACAAAGTTCTTTGTCTCCACAGACTCCTAAGTGCACCACTCACTCTTTTTCCCTCATCAATTCTATGATTCACCTCATCTTTCATAGACCCATCCGCTGACACGTCCACTCCCAAATATCTGAATACATTCACCTCCTCCATACTCTCTCCCTCCAATCTGATATTCAATCTTTCATCACCTAATCTTTTTGTTATCCTCATAACCTTACTCTTCTCTGTATTCACCTTTAATTTTCTTCTTTTGCACACCCTACCAAATTCATCCACCAATCTCTGCAACTTCTCTTCAGAATCTCCCAAGAGCACAGTGTCATCAGCAAAGAGCAGCTGTGACAACTCCCACTTTGTGTGTGATTCTTTATCTTTTAACTCCACGCCTCTTGTCAAGACCCTCGCATTTACTTCTCTTACAACCCCATCTATAAATATATTAAACAACCACGGTGACATCACACATCCTTGTCTAAGGCCTACTTTTACTGGGAAATAATTATATATATATATATATATATAGATATATATATATATATATATATATATATATATATATAAATATATATATAATTATATATATATGTGTGTGTGTGTGTGTGTGTGTGTGCATGTATATATATACATATTGTAGCCAATATTTTTTAATTTGTTGAAACTGAGTCCCATATTTTGCAGTATTTACGTGCACCTATGATTTCATGTGAATAATATATTGTAAATACAATGATAAATTTGCATATCGCACAGATTTGGTCATATTACAAAAGCCTCGTCGGAGTATTGACTGTTGAATATTCAACAAAACCATATTCAATAATGCAACATAATTTAAACCATTGTAACGAGTTAAAAAAAAGTATTTTAAAATGATTGATAGATCTAAATACATCCTTATTCGTGCGTTTTTAATAATATTTACATTTTATACGCATTTCAAAATGCGTCTAAAATGTAAATTCAGAAAGCCATTTAAGGTGATAAATGGGGAAAGCCTAGTATAGATAATGATTTACACTGTTATCGAGATATCGCTTTAAATCATTCCTTTGACAAGAAAAGTATTTATATTAAATATATTATGAGTCCTTGAATTTCTTAAGATATTAATTGTATTATGAAGAATTTCACCCTTTGCAACTACAAAAAAAAATAATATTAGAAATTTTAAGAATTTTCGCCATGAAGTAAGAAAATTCCATTGAACAGTGTCACAAACATCCATTGTTTTTCCTGTTTCAGTGATGCCGCTTTCCGCTTACTTCAGTTTCGAAATTCAAACATCATTTATTTATAATTTGTAAATGATGAGAGCTATTGAAGTTCATTCCATTTGCATGAGTATTTTTTTCAACAAAAAGTTAATTAAGAGATACTGCTACTTTTGAACAAGTTCTATCCTTTATAATTCTGGTTGATTAGTAATTCGTTGAGCAAGATTCAGACCATGGGCTGACTTGGGCAAGAAATTATGTAACTCATGGGACTAGTGACTATGTACTTAGTTCTTGCTGGAAAAGATTCGCAACTCTTCCACGTAGATTCTCAAGGTTTCGTAAGAGTCAGTGATAATCTTCATGTACAGCAAATTATGAATTGCTCATGATAGCAGGGATGAAAATTAATCAATTTAACTCAGTACGTACTCTCAGAGTACATTGACCTCTCAGTGTGAAGGCTGTCACCGGATATTTCTTCTCGTACGAGGCATTGCTGAGAAGCTGTTTGGATCAGTGACTGTCCTGTGATGTGAGGAAGATTCTCTGTGGGACTATTATGTATTTACTTCTGTAGTATGAAGAAAGTATACCTCTTTGATTTACAGTGCACTAGAAGCGTCTGCTTTTCCAGCAACTTAAAGGAACAAAGTTGCTGACATTATAAAATTAATTAGAATTTTCAATTAGTATCGCTAATTTACTGACATATTAGAGAAACTTCCATAACAAAGAAGGAATAACAAGTAAAATTCAGTGACTCACATACTACAAATCGTACATAATTCTCTACAAGTCATTGAATAAAACAATACAAAATAAAAGAAGAATAAAAAAATGAAAATACTCCTACAAGATATACCAAAAATGAGGTACTTCATTCTGAAGTACAACACCTGAAATAGAATGGTCACTCTCCGCATGGTACAAAGAGCTTAAACAAGACCAATGTATTAAAGGTGACGCAGCGTTAACGGGAGGCAAGGTGGTCGATGTCGCTCCATCAATGTCAGGGATCTACTTCATATCTTCCTGAGGTTCTCGCGCCTGGTTCTACGTCAGCTAAGTTTGGTTATACGTATCATATAATGTAGACAGAGCCTTCCTAAGCCATAGAAACAAAGATAATTTTTGGTAAGCCAAGTGTCATAAAACATCATTATATATAAAGGATAATTTTTTTTAATTGTTGAAGTTAAAATTGCGTTTTGTAATGGTGATGAGCGCAATGATTTATAGGTTCAGTGTATATTTTTCCATGATTTATACAATGTCAATGAGACAGGAACAAAAAAAGGAATAATTGCCTTACTTGAAGATGAAGTAAATACCTCGAGTTTGTTTGATGTTTATGTAAAAAAAATTTATTTCAGCAATTAAAGTATGTTGTTCATACTACTAATAAAATTTAAATGTACAATAAATGGCAAAGACAAAAATAAATGATTTTGATATTTACTGTTAATATTGACAAAAAATGAATGAATTAAAATATAATTTTACTGATAATGTTTCGTTTATGACTTTTTTTCCATTATCAAAAGTTGCTTTCTTCTGCTACCATTTTTAATGCCTTGTTCTCTCTTCCCTCTCACTCTCCTGCCATCTTCCCTCACCACGTCTCCTGCCATCTTCCCTCACCACGTCTCCTGCCATCTTCCCTCACCACGTCTCCTGCCATCTTCCCTACAACCTTTCCCTGGAGTTTACCTGGAGAGAGTTTCGGGGGTCAACGCCCCCGCGGCCCGGTCTGTGACCAATCACGAAACGGATAGGCCTTGAACCCATTGCAAGTGAGTCCTAAAACTCACAGGCCAGTGTGTTAACCACTAGGCCTACTGGCTATAATGAGATTCATTCATCTATGTATATTTCTATACACCATTTGAAAGTTAGCATAGGCCACAACTGTGACCACATATGTAGGCTAATTACAGACCCATCTGTGGTCACAATGAAACCAATACTAACCTCCCTTTGTTGTATATGAATGTACCTAGTTGTATGTATCTTATTAGAGCCAGCTGCTGAAGGGGTTACCGCACTGGACTGTGAGATTTGGGAATCACTTGCCATGGGTTCAAACCCTACCCTGTCCGTGATTTGTTTGCAATCATTATATTAAGATTTAATGTATGTTTCCCTCTCTCCAATACTATCTTGGTCTCTCTCTCTCTCTCCCCCCTCTCTCTCTCTCTCTCTCTCTCTCTCTCTCTCTCTCTCTCTCTCTCTCTCTCTCTCTCTCTCTCTCTCTCTCTCTCTCTCCCTGCCATACTTGCCCCATACGCCCACCCTCATCCCTGCTTCCATGTTTTCCACTTTCACTTTTTCTTAAATTATGGTCATTAGAGTCTGAAGAATGGAATGCATTTAGGTTCGATTTAATAAAGCCGAGGATAAATGCAGCTCTCTTGTTCACAAACCCCTCACAGCCTCAACGCACCTTCCCTTTCACAGCATCAAGGCACCTCTCTCTCTCAGCATCAAGGCACTTCCCCTTTCACAGCATCAAGACACCTTATCCCTCACAGCATCAAGGCACCTCCCCTTTCACAGCATCAAGGCACCTCCCCCCTCACAGCATCAAGGCACCTCCCCTCTCTCAGCATCAAGGCACCTCCCCTTTCACAGCATCAAGACACCTTATCCCTCACAGCATCAAGGTACCTCCCCTCTCTCAGCATCAAGGCACCTCCCCCTCACAGCATCAAGGCACCTCCCCTCTCTCAGCATCAAGGCACCTCCCCTTTCACAGCATCAAGACACCTTATCCCTCACAGCATCAAGGTACCTCCCCTCTCTCAGCATCAAGGCACCTCCCCCCTCACAGAATCAAGGCACCTCCCCCTCACAGCATCAAGGCACCTCCCCTCTCTCAGCATCAAGGCACCTCCCCCTCACAGCATCAAGGCACCTCCCCTCTCTCAGCATCAAGGCACCTCCCTGCTCAGTGACTACTAACACTATTTCCTCAACTGTCTAGTTTCTCACAGCCTCCGTCTACACTACAGGATTTTTCTTTCTCGTGTTCCCTACTCCTACATCTTATACTAATGCGTGACGCATCACTCCTATGACCTGCCCTCTGTCTGGCATCCCATCCCTACTACATTACTACTCTCTCTATCAATCTATATATCTATCTATCTGTCTATCTCTATCTCTCTCTAAACAAACAAAATAAACAAACAAATTTTATTTCTTAGCAAGATCACATTGAGATTATGAAATTACAATAACGAGTTACAGTGCAAAGAGCCACTATCATGCCTAGGCATTATGGGCAGACTTAATTTAATGCCTTACAGACCTTTTAATACTAAAGAAATTGATCATAGCTTTTTTGTTTACAGCAGACAATAATTTTACTGTCTTGCTATTATCTATATACGAAATGTTATACGTCATTTCATTTCATAATTTTTATAGTTAATAATTTGGCTCAGCGAGTGGAGTTTAGACTAGAAACTCTATCCAACTATCAACTATCCAGACACAACGTACCTAGACTATAGCTTGTCTTTCTTAGCAGACAAGTTCGATATGAATAACTATAATAATGAAAACATTAATAATAATAATAATAATAATAATAATAATAATAATAATAATAACATTAATAATAATCATCATAAAAGGTAAACGATGCATTGCGATGGTAGACGTGGCGTTAATAGTAACTTATGAGTATTAATATTCAGATGAATATTTGTATTCATAATTTGGCGCAAAGTGTTTTTTCTCTTCGTGATTAGAATCTATCATTTAATGATCGATCGTCACACTGGTAATTGATTAATCTGATTTCATTTTGAAAAACTAGGAGAAAAGAATAACATTCCCTTCCCTTTATGATTTCCCTTGTGTAATTGTTTTGCAGAAATCCGATACTAATTGAGAATTCATGTGATACTATTTTAAGAATTCCTGACTTAATTAAATTCCTCACACACTGAGTTTTATGATTATTTTTTACGATATCTGATATTATTGTTTAAAATTTGAGGACACCTTCTCCTTCTTGAGTCGTGGGAAGACTGAGCTCCGACACTAACAGCTCTCAGTGACACTTCACCAGGACTATGTGGATACAGAACGTATGTTTATTTCCTTTTGTTTGATTGTGATACAATATTAGTGAAGAATTGTATAAATGTTCATAGGAAAGTTTATACATAAAACATCTGGAGTTTTATGACCATAGCTGCTAAACACTCAGACATTATTTACACAGTACACATCTAGGTCTCCAACTGCGCATAAAATGTTACACTTAATAGAGCTGCAGGATGAAGCTGGACTGGGACAATCGGCACGTGTATAGCCAGCATGTATCCAACTTGCACTCAACATGCAAGCAACATTCATGCAACATACGTGCAACATGTAAGCAACATGCAGGCAACAAACAACTAGCAAGCAACATGCGGCCGACACGCAGACAACATACAGCCGACATGCAACCAACATATAGGCAGTATGCAAACAATATGCAACCAATATGAGGGAAACTTGCAGCCAACATGTAACCAACAAACAACGATCACAAAGCAATTGACCATCAACAGCAGTGACAACATCAGCAACGGTGAGAGCATCAACAATGGTAACAACATCAGTGATGACAGCAACAGCAGTGGCAACATTAACAGTGGTGGCAACAGCAACACTGGTGTATGACGCAGGTTTCTGCATTGTGGTATAATTATGTATTGTAGACAATTGCACCATAATTTTATAATGTTATTAATTTGTGGGCACTTCAAGTTTAAGCTAACATTAAATTTTAGTGAAGTCACACCAGGACTTAGTTTCCACTGGAGTGTGGGAATAGCGTGGGTCTGAGTGAGCGTGGGTTGTCACGCAGGAACGGCATTAGGGCCAGGTAGATCAAACGCAGTCCCCAGAGCTAGGTATCCCACACTTTTTTCTCATTAGGTTGAGGGCGTAGGCTATTTTTTGAGTTCACCATTACGGTCACCAGGGCTCTGTTAGAGGCCTGGCTCTTACGCTGGTGTGGGGTCAGTTAATTTGGGTGAGTTAGTGAAGTTTCCGTAAGAAGCTAGTGAGTTAATGGCACCCCATGGGACCTAGCACCATATGCATGGGTATTTTCCTTTTGTTTTTTGTTATGTCTTAGCCTGGAGGCGTCCTAATGGGTCAGTGTTTAGGTGTAAAGTGCTGGAGGAAGGTTAAGTGTGTTTTGTATAGTGTTTATATATATATATATATATATATATATATATATATATATATATATATATATATATATATATATATATATATATATTATGAATATTAAATGTAAGGACTCCAAGCCCATGATGATTGTCTTCAAATTGCTTGTTTTCTCTAGGCTGGAATATTGCTGAACACTAACTGCCCCCTTCAAGGCAGACGAAACTGCAGACCACGAGAGTGTACAAAGAAGTTTCATGGCACGCAAAAGTACGATAAGGCACCTAAATTACTAGGAACGGTTGAAGTCCCTTGATTTGTATTCCCTGGAACCCAGGCGAAGAGATATAATATACACTTGGAAAACCCTAGAGGGATTAATACCAAACTTGCACACGAAAATCACTCCCTATGAAAGCGAAAGACTAGGCAGGAGATGCAACGTTCCCCCAGTGAAAAGCAGAGGCACTATGAGTACAGTGAGCGACAGCACAGTAAGCGTCAAGGGCCCAAGACTGTTCAACTGCCTCCCAGCATACATAAGGGAGATTGCCAATAGACCCCTGGCTGTCTTCAAGAAGGCACTGGAAAGACACCTAAAGTCAGTACATAACCAGCCGAGCTGTGGTTCGTATGTTGGATTATGTGGGGCCAGCACTAACAGTCTGGTTCATCAGTCCCTGATCCACCACGAGGCCTGATCTCAGACTGAGCCGCGGGGGCGTTGACCCCCGAAACCCTCTCCGGGTATACTCCAGGTATACTTTTCTAATAGTGAATTTATTGCCTGACCCTCCTGATAATCAAACCTGGAGTAGTGAACGCTGGTTTAACACTCTCGTGAATTAATCATGACAGACCTGGGATGGTTTATTTTCCATTATTTTCTATTATTATACATTTGCCCATAGACAAGGCTGTTAACCTCCCTAGGCTCCAACATTTTTGCGTAACATGGTGGCAGCATCAACAATAGTGACAATATCAGTGATGGCAGCAACAGCAAAGAAAGTATCAATAATCGTGGCAGCATCAGTGACGATAGAAACAGCAGTGAGAGCATCAACAAAGGTGGCAGCATCAGTGAGGGTAGCAACAGTACTGGCAGCATCAATATTGGTGGCATCATTTGCAATAGTATAACAGTAACAGCGGTAGCAGTATCAATAATTATTGCTACATCAGTAATGGCAGCATCAGCAATAGTAACATGAACAGAGACTGCAGCATCAGTGATGGCAGTAACAGTGATGATAGCATTAACAGTGGTGGGAATGCCATTGATAACGTCAGCAACAGTGTCAGCATCAGCAATGACGGCAACATCAACAATGATGATAGGATTGACAGTAGAGGCAACATCAACAGTATCGATAGCATCAGAAATGATGGCAGGCAGCATCAACAGTATCGATGGCATCAGCAATGATGGCAGCATCAACAGTGGTGGCAGAATTTTCAATGATGACAACAACAGTTTCATTATCAACAACAGTGATGACAGCAACAGTGTTGGTATCATCAATATGGACAGCAGCAATGATGACAACAACAATAACAGTGCCATTATCAACGAGGGTAGCAACAGCAGTGATGACAACAACAACAGTGTTGTGTCAGCAACAGAGACAACATCAGTGATAACAACAGTGTGTCAGTAACTGTCACAACAACAGTGATAACAACAACAATGTTTGTGTCAGCAACAGTGACAACAGCAGTGATGACAACAACAACAGTGTTTGTGTCAGCAACAGTGACAACAGCAGTGATGACAACAACAACAGTGTTTGTGTCAGCAACAGTGACAGCAGTGATGACAACAACAGTGTTTGTGTCAGCAACAGTGACAACAGCAGTGATGACAACAACAACAGTGTTTGTGTCAGCAACAGTGACAACAGCAGTGATGACAACAACAACAATGTTTGTGTCAGCAACAGTGACAACAGCAGTGATAACAACAATAGTGTTTGTGTCAGTAATGGTCACAACAGCAGTGATGACAACAACAACAGTGGCTGTGTCAGCAACAGTGACAACAGCAGTGATAACAACAACAACAGTGGCTGTGTCAGCAACAGTGACAACAGCAGTGATGGCAACAACAACAACAGTGTTTGTGTCAGTAACGGTCACAAAAGCAGTGATGACAACAACAACAGTGGCTGTGTCAGCAACAGTGACAATAGCAGTGATGACAACAACAACAGTGTTTGTATCAGCAACAGTGACAACAGCAGTGATGGCAACAACAACAGTGTTTGTGTCAGCAACAGTGACAACAGCAGTGATGACAACAACAACAGTGTTTGTGTCAGCAACAGTGACAACAGCAGTGATGGCAACAACAACAGTGTTGTGTCAGTAACGGTCACAAAAGCAGTGATGACAACAACACTGTTTGTGTCAGCAACAGTGACAACAGCAGTGATTACAACAACAACAGTGTTTGTGTCAGCAACAGTGACAACAGCAGTGATGACAACAGTGTGTCAGCAACAGTGACAAGAGCAGTGATTGCAACAACAACAGTGTTGTGTCAGTAACGGTTACAACAGCAGCGATGACAGCAACAACAGTGTTTGTGTCAGTAACTGTCACAACAGCAGTGATGACAACAACAACAGTGTTTGTGTCAGCAACAGTGACAAAAGCAGTGATGACAACAACAGTGTTTGTGTCAGCAACAGTGACAACAGCAGTGATGACAACAACAACAGTGTTTGTGTCAGCAACAGTGACAACAGCAGTGATGACATCAACAGTGTTGTGTCAGCAACAGTGACAATAGCAGTGATAACAACAACAGTGTTTTGTCAGCAACAGTGACAGCAGCAGTGATAACAACAGTGTTGTGTCAGCAACAGTGACAACAGCAGTGATAACAACAACAGTGTTGTGTCAGCAACAGTGACAACAGCAGTGATGACAACAACAACAGTGTTGTATCAGCAACAGTGACAACAGCAGTGATGACAACAACAACAGTGCTGTGTCAGCAACAGTGACAACAGCAGTGATAACAACAACAGTGCTGTGTCAGCAACAGTGACAACAGCAGTGATGACAACAACAGTGCTGTGTCAGCAACAGTGACAACAGCAGTGATAACAACAACAGTGCTGTGTCAGCAACAGTGACAACAGCAGTGATGACAACAACAACAGTGGTAGGATGAAAGACACTTCCTTTTATATTTTTCTGTGTGTTTTTAATACTGTTTTGACAGGTAGTTAAGAAATAGTTGAGCCTTAAATAATGTAAAACATTATATTATGTGGGAAATATAAATATTATTCATTCGAGTGAAGATTTAATCCTGTAGGCCGAAGTGCCATGCAGTCAGAACTAGGAACTTGAGACGCCTTTTCAGAAGCCTACAAGACACAGATCTTCTTCATAGCAAAGCACTGCACGGTGTTTGTTGCTAACACTTGCGCAAGATAGATCTAGGCAATACAGTGTTGATCTGGTGTCGGACGTGTTGCGGCGACATCTCTAAATGTATCACAAATCGAGCTTTACTCATTGATAAATAATAATAATCTTTATTTATTCAAGTACATGATACAACCTATAAAGATCATAACCGACATCAGTGACATACTGCAAAGAAAGCCCCTGGTTATGCAGGGCATTTCGTGCAACACAGGTAAAATTTGCCCTCGGGATGCAACTCATACCAGGGACAGCAAGAGTTGCAAGGAAACATGCCCTAATGTTTCCAGCGGGGACTGAGCCATCGACCTCAGTGTGTGAGTTGAGTGCCCTACCACCCGAGCTACGGGACACCCTAATATCTATATTAAGTATAATAATGAAATCCAGTGCGCAATTATTTGCCTTCATAGTAAATTTTGTTACAATGCATTTCACAGAGGCTACACCCATCACAGCTAGATCAAATAATCAGCGATCCATGGATCAAGAAACGATCGAGGATACAAAAGGATAAAATTGATTTTAGGAAAATACAAAATAAAGAAAATATAATTTGACAGTCATTAGGAGAGAGTAAGTAAACCTGTCTGACACAACAATACAACGGTATGTTCGTTTCATGAAAATTTTCCACAGTTGCATTGGTTAACACTACAGAAATAACCCGCACTTAGGAGACTTAAACTTATGACGATGTATCGGTCAGATTTTGACCACTAACAAGTAACACAAAGAAAAATGGAAGGAAGCCGGAATATTTATGAGAGGTAGGTATGAGGGACAGGAGTGACCTTCTACTGTATCCTAAGTGTGGGTTATATGTGTGTTATTCCTGCCACGGTACTGTTTTTATTCTTCATTCGTAAACCAGTATGCTTGCTAGAATGCTCTTCAGTTCTTACGTTATTGCTTCTACTAGAGGGGCCTGCCTCCTGCGACGGCTAAGAGACTTTCAATTCCTCACTTTTGGCAGTATATAACACTCAATTCTCAAACTTCAGCTTACATTGTTCCATACACAATTTTTCTCCAAGCTGAAGGACTGACCACTTCAAAAACTACTTCAGTATAGATTGCCTAATCACATCATCATTACCTCGTCACTACTACTGCTGCCTCCATATTTATTTTCTTGGTATTTAACCGAGGAAGAATTAGTAGATTAGTAGAATTTGTAGATTATAACTTTGGTGTATCTGTGTCTAGCATTAAGAGTAATATTAGGAGAAAAGTAAATAATGAAAATGAATATAGGAATGCAGTTAGAAGCTTGAGTAGATCCATAACCCACTATGAAAACGTTAACGTAGATCAATACCTTAATGGAGCAATTTGCAGTGTAAAAATACTGATGTTGTAGTGGCCAGGCTTAGGCTTGGTTACAAATACTTCTGGCAGTTTGGCAGGCGAAATATGTGGGCCAGCCCTACGATCACTATCTTAAACACAATGAGCTTAATTGTCCACTTACTGGGGAATGTATAGATAGACCCATGTGACATGCCAAGATATCTTATTAATGAAAGTAAAATACCATATATATTAAGAACATTTCCTCGATTTGTTTGTAATAAATAAGTGTACTGTAGATATAAATACAGACGTACCCCTGTTTACCCTTTTGGGGTCTAGATACTAGGCCTTATGTGTATCCACATGCTCTCGCTGTACCGTCCACACGATGGATATGGGATGCACAATAAGCGAGCCACATCGGTGGCAAAATCTGATCTTGGGAATCTTTATGTGGAAACATTTCGGCAGTTGTTGGTGAAACGTTTGCACATGAAAGATAACCAGTCTTGCAAAAGTGTCTTATTTCTGCAACTTGTCGATTTTCTTAACCCCTTACAACACGTCTGGCAGCCACAGCAACCTCTTGGTATTGTCGTGCTGAATAGGTAAAACTGGTCAATTATCAACAACTCATTTAAAATTAAGTCTTTTCTAAAATTTTCTCTTATACGTTTAAAGGCATATTTTTTTTTCATTTATCTTAGTGTAAAAAATAATAATTTTGTACCAAAAGAACCTTAGAAAACTTACCTAACCTTATTATAACAAGCGCAATTTAATTTTAGCGTAATCCAAATAAATATATTTTAGATAAGTTTCCGGTTATTTAATAATAAACAAACACAATGAAATATATTTTTTCGTTATATTCAAAATGATTCTTGCGAAATTATTGCATACACAAATTTTCGCTTGCCTTATTCGGCAAGCGAAAATCGCAAGTATTACCTATTCGGCACGACATATATTTATATATTTTCTGGTCAGTGATATTACACCGATTTTAGGTTAAGTTTGTGGTGCTGATTCCGAATATATCATCGATGACCTCTAGTTTTTGAGAAATTTGATATCCCATTGAAAAACATGAAAGATGAGAAAAATATTATGATCAGGCTGAGCTAATTTACAAATCGCATTGAAATTATGTTTTAGTTAATGCAAAAGTCAAATCATGTAATACATACTAGCACTTCATTCAGTACAATAACAGATGAACATAGTAAGATAATTCAGACACCATTAATTAATTTATTATTTTATTAACACATCAGCCGTCTCCCACCAAGGCTGGGTGGCCCGACAAAAAAAACTTTCACCATCATTCAATCCATCACTGTCTTGCCAGAGGCGCGTTTACACTACAGTTACAAAACTGCAAAATTAACACCCGTCCTTCAGGGTGCCGGCACTAATTACTGCATATGAAAACGTTTGTACGATTTTTTTCTCTATTGGTCATCAGCACAGTGCCGTTGGAGGCTCCAACAATAGTCTGTCATCATGTGTGTGTCCCATCTGCCTTGATAGCTTTCCTCCATCACCTTTATATCTTGATGGAAACTCTTCCCTTGCTCCTCTATGACCTCACCAAGACTATGTGGAAATCTATCTAGGTGACTGGAGAAAGTGTAGCTTTATGCTTATATTCGTACCTAAATTCTTCAAGCTTGTCAGCATGTTTTGACCAGTTCTTGACAATTGTTTACTTTCTGATTTCCAAAGAAGTTCTTGACAATTGACACAAAACTCCACCATGCATAAACTTCTATATCATTCATATATTTTGTGAAATTAGAATCATTAAGCTTTCGAATTTGAGGACCATCAAAGATTCCAGCTTACAGTTTTTCCATACTTATTCCAGGGAACGATCTACTAATGTATTTGAACCAATTGCCATCTTTATCAAAGGCCTTAACGAACTGCTTCATTAGCCCCAACTTAATGTGGAGTGGTGGCAGAATAATGTTATCCCTGTCAACTAATGTTTCGTTAATGCTGTTTGCTGCAACTAGAATCATATTTTCTCTTGAAGGACATGTCACTTCTGTTCAGTGATCTGACTTTACGCTACTGTCCGACAAACAGATGAAACAAGGGTACTTTATATATCCACTCTGTTGCCCAAGCAAGAAGTTTACCATCTGCAGGTCAACAAAAATATATATCTTGTGCTCATGATAGCAAACCTTCTGCAACACCATTTTGATATTTTCGCACTCTTTAAGTTTTGCTGAATGAGCAGTTGAAAGAGATTCACATTGTAACACTGTGAAATAAAAAATATTTCAAGCTTCTCATGGAGCTGTCTATAAACAGCCACCAGTCTCCTGGTCGATATTCAGCTCCCATTCGAAGAAGAGGTCCAGGGATGTTATTGCAGTAGACAAGTTCTTTATCTTGGCTGGAGCTGTTATTTTAACTTCATGTTGTGGACAGGTCTTTTCTTTTAGTCTGGATGCTAAAAGTTCAGAGAGTTGCTTTGACGGAACTGCTGGGGTGTTGAAATGCTTACTTCATAATCACTTCAACTGCTAGCACCTGTGTTACCTCACATACCCTGAGATTTTTCAACATCTGACAATGGAAGGCCAGGCAGTGTTGTTAACAGTGATATGGGAACGTCGTCGCTGTGTGGCACAGAGATCTTCTTCCTGACTCCAAATCAGGATATTTAGATTTGACTTTCTTGTATCGACTGACACCTTTCACATTAACCATACCAAGATAACAATCGTCGTGGTGGTTTTTCGCCTCTTCTTTTGCCTATCCTTCCACTTTCATAAGCATTTTACACAGGTTTTGCAGACCTTATGAGGAGCCTACAAATTTTCTTGCTCTCCAAGCACCACTCCAAAAATGAGCAAGATAAGCTTATTTTACAATTTTTTTTTATTTTCGTTTTTGCAAAGAGTATTCGCCATAAATGTTACAAAATGCATTGGAATTATTTAAGCAGGCTCTTCCTGAAGAATTCATGTTTATCTGGAAAAATAGCAAAATAAAGGTTATAATATTGTCACGTTGTAGTTGTTGATACAACTCCTTCCGTTAAAATTAAATAATTTAAAAATAAAATACTGAACGTTATTAAAAATATCAATAAATACAAATTGTCACTACATATACATATACACGCGTTATGGTTAAGTTCTCTGTTAATTGAGAGTAGGTTTGCAATATCTGACAAACTGGAGCCAATTTGAAAGCTTAGTCATTTTCGAATACAGCAACCCCAAAATACCCTAAATGCTTTCAAATATCTTTGACAACGAAATGTTGATACGGGATATGACAACCCATTAATTTTACAGACATTGTATGTAAAAGCAATGGGCGGTCAGTTTTGAACACATTTTGGCAAGTCATTCGTCGTGGTACCAGGTCCTAATAACAACAGCAATTAGCTTATAAAAAGTTGAACAGTCCTCTTTCGCGATTCTACGTTTGGTTATTACCTATAGATTCTTGGTTGAGTTAAGGTCAGGAGAGCTTTCTGGCCTCTATGAATGTCAGCATTTTATGGAAGTGTGGCATGGAGCAAGATCCTGCTGAAAAATGCCTTCACTGTCACAATGGGAAGCAAATGAGTTGCTAAGATTGACTTGTTTTCCCATTGTTCGTCGTTCCCTCAACAACAACAAGCCTTCCATGGCCTTTAGCAGTAAAACCACCACAAAACAGCTTCTTAGGTGAGTGTTTTGACGCTTGTTGAATGTGTCCATTCCGAAGAGGTTCGCCTTGGAACCTTCTCACTACCACTTATCTGTATCTCTGTACTTCAAAATGCGCCTCATCCATCCTTCTCTTATGATCGAGTGCCAACCACATCCATTTTTCTTCATAGCAGCAGTCAATACCGGCTTTCTGGCAGTTCTGCCAGCTTCAAGGAGCCTTCGGCCAACAGTTGAAGAATCAACATTTACGACAGCTGAAGTCAAATCTCTCTGTAGATCTCTGCTGGTTGTCCATGGTATCCTTCAGACTATTTCATATGATAACCTTGACATCGTGAGGTGTTGTCTTACGTTTTCTTCCATATTCCTCGACGTATCGCTCCACAATCACCAGTGTTGTCAGCTCTCATCAGAATCCGACCAACATTTGACGTCGCTACTCTCAAATTTTCGGCGCTCTGTCTAATACTGAAATCAGTATGTTTTCCAAGAGCTACACTACTTGTACTTTTCTTAGGTGCAATATCCATCACGAATTTCCGTAGTAATCATGAATTGAAGGGATGAATTTGGAGAAACCACATTCACTCACAGGAATAAATTTACGTAACAGTAGCTGTTGTAGCCCTGAAGAGAGTAGCAGGGAAACACACAACAGGATGGTTGCCAGAAATCGTTAGCAAACTCTTTAGAAAAGAATAGATCCCAAGCCACAATAATTAAGCCGGAGCTTAAGACATTTTATAAGATAATCTAAAAATTTACTCATGTACCAATTAATTTCCACTCTGATTATATATATATATATATATATATATATATATATATATATATATATATATATATATATATATATATATATATATATATATATATATATATATGTATTAGTGCACAAACGTGGTTAAAGATAGCGTTCATTAGTGCATGTAATCACCCACCAGGGTGGGATGCTGCCCAGATTATAGTACCAAACAGTTCTGTCATGGAAAGAAACATAATTGAATCTTCTCTCTTGAAACATGAAAGGAATACAGTATACTACTCAAATTGTGGGTTATACAAGCTCGATAATTATTTAGTAGAGTCTATTGCACACAATCTTAAACAACAATGATATACAAAATCACAGGAATGTTCAATATGCCAGGTAGGTTAACGGATTGGTGACGCCTGTCCAGTGTCTACGTACCAAAACTTCACACCACGTCAGTTTTGAAGGATATATAACACCTGTAGCTGTTCATGTACCATACAGTGACAAGCACACAAGATAACGTAAGGAGAGGTTAAAGGGTATTAGTAGAATTTAGATCATAGAAATATTATCGGATAGGCATAGAAGTCCCCATGTATGGCATATTAACAGCCACTGAGAAAATGGTAAACAATAATTACTTCTGAGTACTTCGGTAGAACATTCGAGTACCCCAGAGCAGGACATTTAAACGGGCAAAGAGCACATTGTATTCCTATCTTTCATTATTTGAAAAGGTCACACAGAATAATAGCTATCCATGTCTACAGCATCTAATAAGAAAGTTATTTTCTCAAACCACATGACCTGTTATAAACAATTAAAAAAAGCTTTGGGCTGCCTTTTATATCTTATAATTTCATACTTGACATCTCAGAAACCCTTCTGCCCCATATGGGTAGTAGGGGGATGATGGTAGCGTGGGGTTGGCACTGGCCACTAACCCAGTCTAAGGGTAACCGTAGCCGGTGACACCTACGCTACTCTGAGACCTCTCTCCCTGCTTTGGTTGCTCCCTTGCAACATTGCACAGCTCCTGATGACGCACTGTGAAGTGTGAATGTACTTGAGCTAAAGATTTCCACCCCCTGCTTGTGCTGCACAGTTAAGATCGCCCGTCTGCGATTATATATATACATATATATATATATATATATATATATATATATATATATATATATATATATATATATATATATATATATATATATATATATATATATATATATATATGTTGAATGTTTTGTTTTGAGGTGTAGGTGGGGTTACCTTCTCCGTCCATGTTAACATTAAGTCTTGTCATATTTCACTAAGCTTTATGTGTGGTATCGCAGGTCTATTATGTATAATAAACTTCTTGATTATTAGTGATTAACCTTCCTACCTTTGAACTCTTACCTTACCCCACTCACCCTCTATCCTACCTACCCTTCCCCTACTGCTTCTCCCCGTCATTTATAATTCTTCTCCACTATTTTTACCGAATTAATTAACATAATTTTTTAATATTGAGGGTATGTTTAATTACTTTTATTAAAATATTAGAAGCCTGGTGCAGTGCTCCTCACAAAGGCAGCTGGTAAAGGTTGTATATCACGTGAACAACGTGGTTAGTAATAATGATATTAATATTAATATTTATATTATTATTATCATGAATATTATTAACCTGATATAAATGTTAGCGTTATTATTATCTTTACTGTTTTATTATTATTATTATTATTATTATTATTATTATTATTATTATTATTATTATCATTATTATTATTATTATTATTATTATTATTATTATTATTATTATTATTATAATAATAAGTCTGCTGAGTATACCTGGTAAAGTGTATGGTAGAGTTATTATTGAAAGAATTAAGAGTAAGACGGAGAATAGGATAGCAGATGAACAAGGAGGCTTTAGGAAAGGTAGGGGGTGTGTGGACCAGGTGTTTACAGTGAAACATATAAGTGAACAGTATTTAGATAAGACTAAAGAGGTCTTTGTGGCATTTATGGATTTGGAAAAGGCGTATGGCAGGGTGGATAGGGGGGCAATGTGGCAGATGTTGCAAGTGTATGGTGTAGGAGGTAGGTTACCGAAAGCAGTGAAGAGTTTTTACGAGGATAGTGAGGCTCAAGTTAGAGTATGTAGGAAAGAGGGAAATTATTTCCCAGTAAAAGTAGGCCTTAGACAAGGATGTGTGATGTCACCGTGGTTGTTTAATATATTTATAGATGGGGTTGTAAGAGAAGTAAATGCGAGGGTCTTGACAAGAGGCGTGGAGTTAAAAGATAAAGAATCACACACAAAGTGGGAGTTGTCACAGCTGCTCTTTGCTGATGACACTGTGCTCTTGGGAGATTCTGAAGAGAAGTTGCAGAGATTGGTGGATGAATTTGGTAGGGTGTGCAAAAGAAGAAAATTAAAGGTGAATACAGGAAAGAGTAAGGTTATGAGGATAACAAAAAGATTAGGTGATGAAAGATTGAATATCAGATTGGAGGGAGAGAGTATGGAGGAGGTGAATGTATTCAGATATTTGGGAGTGGACGTGTCAGCGGATGGGTCTATGAAAGATGAGGTGAATCATAGAATTGATGAGGGAAAAAAAGTGAGTGGTGCACTTAGGAGTCTGTGGAGACAAAGAACTTTGTCCTTGGAGGCAAAGAGGGGAATGTATGAGAGTATAGTTTTACCAACGCTCTTATATGGGTGTGAAGCATGGGTGATGAATGTTGCAGCGAGGAGAAGGCTGGAGGCAGTGGAGATGTCATGTCTGAGGGCAATGTGTGGTGTGAATATAATGCAGAGAATTCGTAGTTTGGAAGTTAGGAGGAGGTGCGGGATTACCAAAACTGTTGTCCACAGGGCTGAGGAAGGGTTGTTGAGGTGGTTCGGACATGTAGAGAGAATGGAGCGAAACAGAATGACTTCAAGAGTGTATCAGTCTGTAGTGGAAGGAAGGCGGGGTAGGGGTCGGCCTAGGAAAGGTTGGAGAGAGGGGGTAAAGGAGGGTTTGTGTGCGAGGGGCTTGGACTTCCAGCAGGTATGCATGAGCGTGTTTGATATGAGTGAATGGAGACAAATGGTTTTTAATACTTGACGTGCTGTTGGAGTGTGAGCAAAGTAACATTTATGAAGGGGTTCAGGGAAACCGGCAGGCCGGACTTGAGTCCTGGAGATGGGAAGTACAGTGCCTGCACTCTGAAGGAGGGGTGTTAATGTTGCAGTTTAAAAACTGTAGTGTAAAGCACCCTTCTGGCAAGACAGTGATGGAGTGAATGATGGTGAAAGTTTTTCTTTTTCGGGCCACCCTGCCTTGGTGGGAATCGGCCAGTGTGATAATAAAAAATAAAAAAAATATTATTATTATTATTGCTGCTGTTGTTGTTTTTGTTTTTGTTAACTTCTTTGTAGCTGCTGCTGTTATTGTTTTATTAATATAGAAAGCAGTGACAAAAAGCGAAGGTAAGTGTTTATTCTTGGTGATGTTGAAATTATGTGATCGGAGGTCCCCCTTGAACTTTAATTAAATATGTGGTGTTGGTAGACCCGAGTAACATGGATAAGTGTTTTGCTGGGAGTCCCGCTAGATGGCGTTCAGTACAGCTTTTAACGGAGGTGATGTGACGGAGAGGCACTGTGGGTTTCTTTGCGTGTCAGTAAGATATACTAGCAGGTTCTGGTCGACCAGGAAGAAGCTAGACAAGTTTATTCTATTGTTGCCACTTATGTAGGATGCGTCGGGATGTTTGAAGAAAATTGTTGGTTGTTTTCCAGACTAGTTTTCCCTAATGGGTAAACATGAACAGTGTCTCCCCAAATATCTAAGGTAAACTACACAGTCTTTATGGTCAAGTTCTGTTTTAAAGGGGTTATAAAATTAATTAGTATAAAATTTAATCTTTATTATACGTGAATTACAATGTAAGTTGCATTGTTTTACGAAGACGACTTATACGGGTAAAAATGATCTGATGGAAATCAATCTCAAGATCAGTGGTATCATCTATGAAATGTATTTGTGGGCCAGTTTTTTGTCGTCATTGAATTTACTTATGTTACTTTTCATCCCTTATGAATGACTTACGAAATCTTTGTGACACCATTGCAAACAACTTACCGAAGGGAGTGGTGAAGGCATGGAAAGCCAGTCCTGGCCTGCTAGGACTGGCTGGGTTCCCAGACTGTAATGGGTTTGAGTGTTCCATTTTGTAAGTTCCCGCGACAACAACACTACTGTAGATTACGAACAACATTGGCCGCTAAACGATCACTGTCGAGTGCCACTGTGAATGGTGTCCATTAAAATTTCACCCTATCAATACAAATACTTTGCTTCTCATTTGTTAGCCACGTCACAGTCCATAACAGAATTATATCTAATTACGTCTGCTTTTATGGAGTCTAATGAATTTCGCTTTATTGACGTCGGACTGAATGGGCAGTAAATTAGTGGTAGACACTTATTTCTGCTTTTACAGATTGAAATCTTAATATGTATATTCTACATATGATATCCGTCTCTTTTGATATATTGAAAAGATTTGCATTTTTTTTAAACTTTTGGAAATAGTTCCTTGGGACACCTGGATCTATTCTGTTTTACTTTCGACTTCTCGGGGCAACAGTATTATAAATCTATACACAAATACTCCGCTCATAGGATAGAGAAGCGTACGATTACGAGGTCCAACTTGGAACATTTACTAGTCACACTAATACAAAATAGTGAGGGAGTCAGTATATATGGGCGAGTGGGACAGATATGGGACAAACAGGAAGAAAAAGAAGTAGTGGTAATGTTGGTAGTGGAAGTAGTAGTGGTAGTAACATGTAGGGAGAATAGTTTTAGTGGAATAGAGATAGAAATGAGAGTGAAGGTCCCTTCGCTACCGCTTGTAAGATCTTCGTCATTATAATAAAAGCCAGGTAGCCCAGGTCAGGCCAGACGGCTCCATTATAATCTAATCATTATGATCTAGAACTGATAATGTGTAGCCTTTTTCACTTGTTTTCCTTTATTAGTAGGCTGATTGTATGTAATGTAATAATATTTAAAAAATGATTACCTCAAATTGTTTTTCTTTTACAGAAGCAAACGCGTAGGTCACCTGATGTAGATGGAGGGACTTCTTAACTGTACTTTAAGAGGCACACTTTTTCTTAGTCTCGTGAGCACTATCATACCTATTTTTAAAACTATGAAACTATGTATGAAGCCTTACTCCAACATTTAATCCTCAAGATAAATCCACTTCCTGATGACTCTGGCAACCCCTTGACACATGTGAGCCTTTTATTTTAAACTACACATTAGTTTTCCCAATTGATCACTGCTTTAACCATCTATTCCTGTTTATCATTTAAGTACCTCAGCATATTTTCTAAGTCATTATAACATCACGAACCGTGTAGTTTAGCATCTTTAATTTCGACTCATATTTCATTGCATTTTGCTCAGAGACTCGTCACAATGTGAATTTTTGTAGTTCCCTAATTTTTCTAAACATAATTTTTCAAGGGTGGGTTTCAGGCTTATGTTGTGTATATCAAAACTCGCCAAAAATGGTATACAGGGAACTGAATAATTTTTTTTATATCTTTATAATATATTTACTACTGGGGTATGCTCACATGAGGGTATGCTCACCCGAGGGTATGCTCACCCAAGGGTATGCTCACCCGAGGGTATGCTCACCCGAGGGTATGCTCACCCGAGGGTATGCTCACCCGAGGGTATGCTCACCCGAGGGTATGCTCACCCGAGGGTATGCTCATCCGAGGGTATGCTCACCCGAGGGTATGCTCACCCGAGGGTATGCTCATCCGAGGTTATGCTCACCCGAGGGTATGCTCACCCGAGGGTATGCTCATCCGAGGGTATGCTCACCCGAGGGTATGCTCACCCGAGGGTATGCTCACCCGAGGGTATGCTCATCCGAGGGTATGCTCACCCGAGGGTATGCTCACCCGAGGGTATGCTCACCCGAGGGTATGCTCATCCGAGGGTATGCTCACCCGAGGGTATGCTCACCCGAGGGTATGCTCACCCGAGGGTATGCTCACCCGAGGGTATGCTCATCCGAGGGTATGCTCACCCGAGGGTATGCTCACCCGAGGGTATGCTCATCCGAGGGTATGATCACCCGAGGGTATGCTCACCCGAGGGTATGCTCATCCGAGGGTATGCTCACCCGAGGGTATGCTCACCCGAGGGTATGCTCACCCGAGGGTATACTCACCCGAGGGTATGCTCACCCGAGGGTATGCTCATCCGAGGGTATGCTCACCCGAGGGTATGCTCACCCGAGGGTATGCTCACCCGAGGGTATGCTCATCCGAGGGTATGCTCACCCGAGGGTATGCTCACCCGAGGGTATGCTCACCCGAGGGTATGCTCATCCGAGGGTATGCTCACCCGAGGGTATGCTCACCCGAGGGTATGCTCACCCGAGGGTATGCTCACCCGAGGGTATGCTCATCCGAGGGTATGCTCACCCGAGGGTATGCTCACCCGAGGGTATGCTCATCCGAGGGTATGATCACCCGAGGGTATGCTCACCCGAGGGTATGCTCATCCGAGGGTATGCTCACCCGAGGGTATGCTCACCCGAGGGTATGCTCACCCGAGGGTATACTCACCCGAGGGTATGCTCACCCGAGGGTATGCTCACTCGAGGGTATACTCACCCGAGGGTATGCTCACCCGAGGGTATGCTCACCCGAGGGTATACTCACCCGAGGGTATACTCACCCGAGGGTATACTCACCCGAGGGTATGCTCACCCGAGGGTATGCTCACCCGAGGGTATACTCACTCGAGGGTATGCTCACCCGAGGGTATACTCACCCGAGGGTATACTCACCCGAGGGTATACTCACCCGAGGGTATGCTCACCCGAGGGTATGCTCACCCGAGGGTATACTCACTCGAGGGTATGCTCACCCGAGGGTATACTCACTCGAGGGTATGCTCACCCGAGGGTATACTCACTCGAGGGTATACTCACCCGAGGGTATACTCACTCGAGGGTATACTCACCCGAGGGTATACTCACCCGAGGGTATACTCACTCGAGGGTATACGCACTCGAGGGTATGCTCACCCGAGGGTATACTCACTCGAGGGTATGCTCACCCGAGGGTATACTCACTCGAGGGTATACTCACCCGAGGGTATACTCACCCGAGGGTATACTCACCCGAGGGTATGCTCACCCGAGGGTATACTCACTCGAGGGTATGCTCACCCGAGGGTATACTCACTCGAGGGTATGCTCACCCGAGGGTATACTCACTCGAGGGTATACTCACCCGAGGGTATACTCACTCGAGGGTATACTCACCCGAGGGTATACTCACTCGAGGGTATGCTCACCCGAGGGTATACTCACCCGAGGGTATACTCACTCGAGGGTATGCTCACCCGAGGGTATACTCACCCGAGGGTATACTCACCCGAGGGTATACTCACCCGAGGGTATGCTTATCTCTTACCTTGTCTTCAGTTTTTTTTTATATCTTATTTTTCTATATTTACTCAATATTGCATTTTTTCGTGTTGAGTCTCAATAGCCACCTGTCTAACCAGTACAGTATTTTGTGAAAGCCCAGTTGAAGTCTTTCAGTGTTATTCCCTTGATTTTTATCCGCCACACTTGTGTGACCTTATTTGGGAGCCGAGATGCATCAGGCTCTATATTTTTCCTAATTTCATTCACATATACCTTAGACAGTTCTGGTCTCAGTGCCGAGTGTGGAAGCTCACTTAACATAATTTTCTTTTCTATTTTTTTATGATGTATTGCTTTGTTTGTGCTCCCCATTAGATATATTTAGTTCCACAGTATTTCCTTTCCTTAATCCCTGCCTACTCCTCTCCTCTCATTTTTTAACTAGTCTTTCGTGTATTAGAGTTTCCCTCATTACCTTTACCTTTTCAGAGATTCCGTACTTGTCTGTCAAACTGTTTCTTTCAATGTAAGACGTCACAAATTCAAACTCTTTCAATCCCCACAATTCCAATGCATCCTAAACTACTACGTGAATATAGGGCATCCCATTCAATCCTGCCCATCAAAGTACCACCTACTTTTGAATTCTGCTTCCCACAGCAGAGAGCTACAGAATGGAACATTCTATAGCTCTCTACGATATTAATAGCCCAACCACAACTACAAGCGAGACACAGAGTAGTTGCCACACTTCTCACGAAACCCTCTTCCACCCACATAATTTGCTCTCACTTCATTTGACCACCCTCAGCCCATACTCCTCGCTGCAACCTTATAAATCTTCCGACGGTTTTAAAAATAACGTCCACCCTTCCACATGCAGCTTTCATTCCCTATACTATTCACTAGGGTAAACCACGTCTATACTTCTCTGTCATCTCCCCTCCTCCGCTTCACCATCACTTTTCCTTATCTCTCTAAAATTATAATAGTAGCAGGACTTGAACAGTATTATATTCAGAAATTAATTATTTTTTCCTTGACTACAGATCCTGATTATAACATCAAATGTCTAGTTATCCAGCTCAGAGTATTTTAATAAACAAATAGCGTAGTGAAATAAAATAAATAATACCATCTAAGTGTTACGAAGCTTAAGAGAGACAATCATTCTGGTCGAACGATCACTATTCACTATCACTATAATACGCCCACAAATCAGCAGACGAAAGATAATCTCTGACTTTCAATCTAACTTTGTTGCTCTAAACTTTTTTACTTTAGCGGTCAAAAGTTTCCAAATCTGGGATTGCTTGTCGTCTTAATGTTGTGGTTTCTTGCCGATCCTCTGACACTTAAGTCTCAGGAGACAACACTTACAAAATGCAGGGAGTTGCCTACTTGTGACAGTAACTCAGCAATGCTATGTGCAAGGTAAGTGTAAATCTGATATGATAGAGCAGTGAAATGTAAAGAGAGAGAGAGAGAGAGAGAGAGAGAGAGAGAGAGAGAGAGAGAGAGACTATTTTTGATTATCACTGAGCTGTTAAATATGCAGGAATGTATTTAAATCTGAGCAGGGAAATTTGTGAGAGTCTATTATTTATGGTAAAATATTTCGTGATTTATTTCTCATCTGTAAAGGAAACAGGTGCAACAAATTCAGTGCAAAATACATGTGTATAAAACCAAATTGGTGATTACACATGAAGACGATCGGATGAATGAGTTCAGAAAACAAGTAGGCGATCAGACACGTGTGCCCATAACGCATTTAAACTGTCACAAATGCGAGTGCGCAACACAGACATTCGTGTGTGTGTGAATACCACTACATACATTGAAGGGTCGTATATCTATGCCGCATGTACACATGTGAGTATAACACATGATGAGTCACATATATGAATATGGTGACATGTGTGTGCACATGTAGACATGCACGTGTACGATAATCACATTCAACATATTTAGATGATAATATGTGTAAAGTACCACATGCAAACGATCAGTCATGTGAGTAAATATCACAGCAAATCTTGGCAATCATGTTCGTTACTACCGTATTATTACGAACACGTGTACCAATTCATAGCCAGTAATACCTGGCTGTAACCAAAGTCAGCTGTATGTAGTAGTCGATGGGGCAGGACTAGGACACGGTAAACACAGCAAGGGCAGATTTCTTAACCCATGTATTCCTTCATCATTTATTTACAACATTTATAAGGTTAGGATATTAAGCTATCAGTATAATGATGACAGCAACGAACCACTCAAAGCAACGAGTGGTTTCGACCAGAGTAGGTGAAAGTCTGCCTCCCAGCCAGGCAGGCAGGTGTGACGTCACCATGTCTGGGGACCGGGTTCTCACCTGATCAGTGGGTTGAACTGGACAACAAATTCAGCAGTGGAGCCGCAAAATGCCAGTTCACTGGTTGTGTGATGAACGTCGAAAACAATGTAGCACATTCTGCACACACCACATGTCTCTGAACACACAATATATGTAGTGGAACATGTGTGTCAGCGGGTGTATAATCTGTAAAATAATCATGTGAGTACTCAGTAAATAAATTACAAGTGTTTGCAGTCAACAGTTGTGTTCTCCACACTGCTGGCAAATTACGCTGTTTTAATTCATTAGTTATCGGGCTGGATGAAGCTAAAAGTCAAGGCAAAATAATTTTCTAACCTTATATTTACATATTGAATTGAATATTTATTTGTAATTAAGGTGAGACTGCAATATATGAAATTATTGGTTTTTAAAATTTTATTTAAAAACATTGTGTACAACATGCACAGCATCGCATATATATTATCCATCAACATTAAACAATATGTAAAGTAAAAGGACACAAGTGCAACTAAAGTGACATTTAATTGTGGCAACGTTTCGCTCTCCAGGAGCTTTATCAAGCCATTACTTGTGTCCTTTTACTTTACATATTGTCGGTAATTCTACCAACTTTATTACAACATTAAACAATACAAAAAATGTGCACACCCTATCTATACAGTATGATGCCGTCCGTCCAATACCACTATGATAGAGGTCTTAACATAAATTATCACATACTGAAAATAGCAATAAACATGGTCAAACTTTACACAGTCAATTTCAACATAACCATCACATGTGCACAAAGTGTGTAATATGGAAATAAAATACATATACAAACACTATATAGGTCATATCCTATAAACAACCACCAAAGATGAACCATTGCTTAACCTACACATTCGTGAACGTCTACAGTAATACAACATGCTCCCAACATCAGCTACAAAAGACAAAAATCATGTCCTAGGAGAGCACATAGCAAACATCAAAATGCCATCTCTAATCGGCGATCCGCACTGACGTGCATACACCCCACCTACATCAGACAAGACTTAGTCACAATGCAAGGCACAAGTACCAATTATGACTACTATGGGGCAACCCATGCCCTACCCCTACAGGAAACATCCACACAAAACACATGACAAACTCCCTCCCCCACTGCACCTTGTCAGGATACCGGCAGGTCACAGCAGATGCCTCACACACGCCAATCAAAGCCATGAACAAAACTCCAAGCAAAAGGGTGCCCACCCCCCAGGAATGGGCCCCAGTGCATATCGGAACATATGGTAATTTGTCGTACCCGATGCAACATAATACAGCATATGCCAATGCTCCGAGGAGCAGCCATGTACCGGAAACAACTTCATCCCCCAGACCGCTACAGAAGACCAGCATCTACCACACACAATATGTCCTCAACTGTACCTCAACAACCATCCTCCCACCTCGCATATGAGATCCATACAACCCCCCCTCCCCTGAGAGACCAGCCTACGGCATTCCCTGAACCCTCCTCCCTCCCTCCCTTACATGCCCAATAAAACCCCCACCAATAAACTACGATAGCCTAGAGGGAAATCCCACTCTCACCGTACCCCATAAAGAGCCCAATTTCTACACAGTGTACAATAAAAGGTCGCCACCAACTCCTTTCTGCACACCACCCCCATCAGCCTGACCACTCATTGCCCATGACACAAACACAAAATCCACGATGAGGTAAGCCACAGCTCGCTGCATAGGGCCACCCACCCCTCCCACATCTAGACTCAATGCCTGCAAAACTGAAATCCCCCCCCCTCCCATCTCAATACCTTCCCCATCCACTCCCTTCGCCTAACTGTTCAAAAAATACACTGCATGATAAGCCATGCCCTCACCCCCACAAACCCCACACACATCCTCTTCCTGTATCCTCCAGTCTCTGAGAACCACCCCCGATGGCAGGATACCATGGAGGAATCTGAACATAACCTCCCTCTCCTGCGGCTGTATGTGCAGCCTGCACAACATACCCCAAATATCCCTCCACGCATACAGCGGATACACTCCTTCCACTATCACCACCTCCCTCTCCCCCACCACTTTCTTGATAACCTCCACCCGTATATGTGCAGCATCCCTTGCATACAAAAGCAACCACAACATGTCCTCACACACATTCAAGTCGTTCCCCCCACCATCTCCTGACGTCTTTATACAAAAGGTGCAACCTACCTCCCTTACACCCCCACTTGGATGAACCCCCTCTTCACATATACACTCATAATGCTACCCTTCAAATTAATTAACCCCAGCCCGCCTCTGTGCACCGGGAGAGTAACAACTCCCCTCCACAACCAGTCACACCCCAAGCCCCAAATAAACTGAATAAGTCTCCTCAACAATGTCCTAATATCTGACTGCAACAATGGGGACATTGCAGCCACACCAAATTTTACTATACAGTGAAACATTGACCACAAGAACCCTCTGATGAAGTGTTAAATGACCCGGCCGCAACCCATCCAACCTGCCAAGCACTGGTGCCACTACACTCCCTGAATTAACCATCCTGGCTTGCTGTACTTCTCTCATGTACTCTCATGTACCCACAAATCTTGACAGGATCCAAGACACCACCACTCGCTAACACCCCCTCCCCCCCAATCCCCCAACCCCATAAACTTCCACTTCTCTACATTCACCTGCATGTCTGTAGCCCCTCCAAACAGATCTACAATCCCCCACCTCACCTAACCCTTCCCCCTCGTGCACGAGAATCATCGTGTCATCTACATAACCAATAATCCCTGGCACAATTTGCCCTGCCCACTCCTTTACACCCCCACACACTCCTCCACCGCCCTATAAAATGGGTCCTGCAAACATGTAAAAAGTAATTGGGACAAAGGACATCCCTGCTGCAGACCTCTATCCATCATGATCAGCTCCACCACCCTCCCATTCACCTGCACCCAGACACCTGCCCCATGATACAATGTCTGCACCCACTGCACAATCTCATCCCAAAACCCCTGCCTCCCCATGATCCACCATAACGCCTACCTCTCAACACTATCATATGCCGACCTCCAGTCCAAGGCCAACGCCCCTGCTCCCTGCATACTCTCAACATAAAACCCCGAATCGCCCATGCCCCTCATACATCGTCCTTCCGGGCACCCCATATTGGCCCCTTGCAACTACTCTATCTATCACACATTTCAACAGGTTCCCTAATATTTTAGCGAATAACTTATAATCAGCGCATACCAAAGAAATAGCCCTATAGTCTCTCACTGTGCATAGACTGGCCACCCTCGGGACCAAGACCACCACCTTCATCGCCTCCAATACCCCTAACTCAACCTTCTCCTTCATTGTATTCACCAGCTTCACCAAGAACCCTTTGAGTACTCCCCAATTCTGTAAATAGAACTCACATGGCAGACCATCGACACCCGGCACCTTGTCCTTATTCATGCCCGATAATGCCCGCCACACCTCCCCCTCTTCTATGTCCCCTCCTAGCACCAAATGATCCCGTCTACCCAAAACACTGGCCACCTGCCCCTCCAACTGCTCTATCGCCCCCCAGTCACACCTACACTCCTCAAATAATTCCCAAACAATTCATCCACTCAACGAACCATCCCTTCCATCATACAGAGCACCTGCCCTACACGATACCCTCCTATCTCCGCATGCACTAACAAATGTTCCATCTCTGTGGTCGCCTGACACCGCTGCTGCCCCATTAGGACACACACCGATTGTCTGTCACCCCACACCTGCTCCAACCCACCCTTCACCCACACCACATCAAACCTCACATTCTGCAATTCCCTGATGCATTGCTTCAGCCCCTCAATTTCCTCCACAGGATAGCCTCCACCCCCCACCCCTCTCCTGTAACAATCTCGCAACTGCCCCTCTAAATACTGTTTAAGCCCAAAAGACATCTGAGCCTCCCCCTTGCCCTGATGAACATAATAAACCCTCCCCTTCACCACTCCATCCCACCATGCCAAAAAATCCCCAACAGCTCCCTCCCCTGACCATAACCCCTTCTACATTCCTGCAAACCCCTCCATCCCCTCCCCTTCCTCAAGGAGCCTAACATTCAATTACCAATAACTCCAATGCCTCCTTGGCAATCCGTCCCATGCCAATTCCACTAATAAATGCCCAATGATCCGAGTATGCCATGTCCACCACAAACACCCTCTCTACCTTTGCAGTCCATGTTACAGTCAGACTAATTGAGACACATACCCTCCCCACACAAACATGTGTTACACCTCCCACGCTTCATCCCTCACCACATCCCACAACCCCCTTCCCACCGCAAAAGATCCCCTAGTACTACTGAATAAAACCCCGCCCCTTGCGGTTCTACATCAATCCTGCACACCACACATTTCCAGTCACCCCCATGACTACCAAGGGGATAAAGTGACCGGAGGTGATACACCACACACATCCTTCACAAAAGCATCCTTGACATGCCCATTCCCCTCCGCTGGCCCATAGACACATGTATTAGCGCCACCCTCTCCCTCATCCACAACTTCCCACTCACACAAAATGCCCCTCCCCCACCTCACTACAGTATACAACAAACAGGCTGGTCTCTCGCAGCAAAATGGCATCCCCCCATTTCAAGCAAGTCGAATGTGCCACAAACACCTGGAAACCATCCTTTACCAAATCGCACCCAGCTTCATAAATGCGCTATTGCACAAAAGCTACATCCACCCCATACCTACTTAGAAAATCTGTGAAGCACATACACTTGACTCTGTCTCTCAACCCATTTACATTCACTGACATCCATTTCAAGCCGGCAGTACCTTCTTCCCCCCTTCGGCACTGACATGCCACTAGACGCCTGCTGGTGTCTGCCACTATGCTCACTACCCGACACACGAGGACCTCCTTTAGCCACCACTGGGCCCCTGGGCCCCTGAGGGCCGCCCTGTGCCACCTCTACCCGCACCTTGCCAGGCCTCTGCGCCAGGGTGAGAACGTCATCAGAGTCCGACAGCACTGCCACCCTTTTGCGCGACCCGCCCTCCGCTTCCATAGCCACCTCCAGAGGGCCTTCACTATGAACCACTGCCTCCACGATGAATACATCCACCCCAGCATCCTGCCCTTTAACCAACTCCACCACATCCTGTGACATCTGATCAGACACATTGTCGAGGCTCTCCACATGTCCCTCCTCATTCACCATGCCAGGCATGTCCAACAAACCCTTTAGCAAAGTCGCTAATGTATCCTCCACCAATCTTTCCTCGCATCCCACCCTCCACACCCTCCATAACTGGGCATGCTGAGGAAGACTCCCCAGGAAGAATCACACATATCCCCTCAAGTAGCTCGTACTCCTCCATCTCTGCACTTCAGGATGATGTCTTCTGATCCGCACCTGGCTCAGGCAAAACCGTCACTTCCTGGAGCGGCTTACCCACAGGTTGATGCCCCACATCCTGCGTCCACTGACGGCAACCACATTGCACTGCAATGTGGTCGTACGCTCCCAAAGGTGACAAATGCAGAGCTGTCCAGCATAAGAAACCATCACTTGTGTACGAAAAATCATCCAACACCACGTACGATGGCATAGGGTGCTTCAATGTCATCGTCAGCAAGAAGGTACGTACCTTCAGGGAGGCCAGCATATGCGCCCTCTGTCCACTTCCTAGCGGTCGCCACATGCAGTTACATATTTGTCGAAGACATCTCGCAAACCAGTCTCATCGGCCTCAAAAAACACATTACACACCTTAACCCAAGTGAAGTAACGAGACACATCAATCAGCCGCAGTGTGAAACCCGGGTTAACAACCACACAACCATCTTGAAATTTGTCCACTAGCCGCTTATAGACACCCTCCGATCGGAGCTTAACAAAGACACGATATGCCCCATTAAGTGCTACTCAATAGAGTTCCTCATCAGCCACTCCATACGTATCCCTGATGATGGCCGACAGTAGAAGAGAAGCTGTTTGGGCCATCACAGTCCCCCGCACCAGCTCTAAACAGACAGTGTTAATCCTCCTCCTTCCCTACTGCACCATGTTGAGAAAAATCACACCTTGCTTCAACGGCCAGCAGAGGGCAGTCAAACGCACGTCCGCTCTCCACAGAGGTCGAGCGACATATATCTTAAAGACATAAGTGAAGTTACTATACCTAGAAACTGCACTTACACTTAATCTTGTTTAATTATATGCTACACAAAGTAAGCCTTTTGTTGCAAACTATATAATAAAACAGATTATCCCCTTAATCTTTGTCAAAATTACTTTAGCTTAAACAGTTAAAGTAATACCTGAACACAGAAATGAATCAGTGACTTTGTGATTGTATATTATTCAGTCCCACAGGTGAAAACAGTACGTAAGAAATTTACTTATGATTATAAACAGGTTAATTGTGAACATATTACAAATAAAATTCAATGTATTAATGGTTCAGAATTCATTTATAAAGGTTAAATTTGTAGACATTGTTACTATTAGTAAGATACGTTATTATGCTTCAGATAAACACAGATTGGTTGTAACTCCTGAGTTACAGTAAATCTTCGTTTTAAAGTATACATATTGAGACGTATATATTCTTGGCGTTGAAGATCATAGTTTAATTTTTACATGATAACCCTCTAAAATATCTTTGCTGGGTGTAACACAATATTCTAAAAGTAAAGATAACTATATAGTAAGATCATGCTACACATATGGCATGGTGAATATATATATGTCGAGATTATATGAGGGATTAAAATGTTTAGTGTGTGCAAGACAGGAATATAATACCGACAAGATGAAAGTTAAGACACTTGTGCAACATCTGGTTATCTTTATTGTAGACGTTTCGCCTTCCAGTGGCTTTATCAATACAGTTTCTTGGACATAATAAGAAAACAGAAAAACTTTGTATATAGTTCTTCTGTTTTCTTATTATGTCCAAGAATCTGTATTGATAAAGCCACTGGGTGGCGATACGTCTACAATAAAGATAACCAGATGTTGCACAAGTGTCTTAACTTTCAAAATGTTTAGTGACTGATAGTGTACAGGTGATATGCGGTAATACTTCAACTTCTTTAATTAGAATCTACAATGTTCTCCGAATAGTTATTCGCTCTTTTTCTGACATCAAGTATGAAACTAAAGATTCATATCTATTTTCAGGTAGATTATGTTATACTGGGTTAGAGTAACGTATATTGTCTTATATCTGCGAGAAATAAAGGTCAAAACCGACATAAAATTACTATGTCAGCAAGATAGGTCAAGCAGGCTGCGGTGTATAGTTAACCACAAACTTCCAGCGTATCAGACAGGAGCTACTGGAGGTAAATTGTTTACATGACTTGACGTGCTGTTGGAGTGTGTGCAAAGTAACATTTACGAAGGGATTCAGAGAAACCGGTTAGTCGGACTTGAGTCATGGAGGAGTGAAGTACAGTGTCTGAACTCTGATGCAGATAAGGAGATATGTTGCATTTTTTTTAACTGTATTATGGTCACGTCTCTGGCAGGAGAGTGTTTGAGAGGGTGATGGTGAGTGTATCTTCATTTTCAGGTCACCCTGCCTAGGTGGAGATGGTCGATATTTGTGTGTGTGTGTGTACTCACCTAGTTGTACTCACCTAGTTGAGGTTGCGGGGGTCGAGTCCGAGCTCCTGGCCCCGCCTCTTCACTGATCGCTACTAGGTCACTCTCCCTGAGCCGTGAGCTTTATCGTACCTCTGCTTAAAGCTATGTATGGATCCTGCCTCCACTACATCGCTTCCCAAACTATTCCACTTACTGACTACTCTGTGGCTGAAGAAGTACTTCCTAACATCCCTGTGATTCATCTGTGTCTTTAGCTTCCAACTGTGTCCCCTTGTTACTGTGTCCAATCTCTGGAACATCCTGTTTTTGTCCACCTTGTCAATTCCTCTCAGTATTTTGTATGTCGTTATCATGTCCCCCCTATCTCTCCTGTCCTCCAGTGTCGTCAGGTTGATTTCCCTTAACCTCTCCTCGTAGGACATACCTCTTAGCTCTGGGACTAGTCTTGTTGCAAACCTTTGCACTTTCTCTAGTTTCTTTACGTGCTTGGCTAGGTGTGGGTTCCAAACTGGTGCCGCATACTCCAATATGGGCCTAACGTATACGGTGTACAGGGTCCTGAACGATTCCTTATTAAGATGTCGGAATGCTGTTCTGAGGTTTGCTAGGCGCCCATATGCTGCAGCAGTTATTTGGTTGATGTGCGCTTCAGGAGATGTGCCTGGTGTTATACTCACCCCAAGATCTTTTTCCTTGAGTGAGGTTTGTAGTCTCTGACCCCCTAGACTGTACTCCGTTTGCGGCCTTCTTTGCCCTTCCCCAATCTTCATGACTTTGCACTTGGTGGGATTGAACTCCAGGAGCCAATTGCTGGACCAGTTCTGCAGCCTGTCCAGATCCCTTTGTAGTTCTGCCTGGTCTTCGATCGAGTGTATTCTTCTCATCAACTTCACGTCATCTGCAAACAGGGACACCTCAGAGTCTATTCCTTCCGTCATGTCGTTCACAAATACCAGAAACAGCACTGGTCCTAGGACTGACCCCTGCGGGACCCCGCTGGTCACAGGTGCCCACTCTGACACCTCGCCACGTACCATGACTCGCTGCTGTCTTCCTGACAAGTATTCCCTGATCCATTGTAGTGCCTTCCCTGTTATCCCTGCTTGGTCCTCCAGTTTTTGCACCAATCTCTTGTGTGGAACTGTGTCAAACGCCTTCTTGCAGTCCAAGAAAATGCAATCCACCCACCCCTCTCTCTCTTGTCTTACTGCTGTCACCATGTCATAGAACTCCAGTAGGTTTGTGACACAGGATTTCCCGTCCCTGAAACCATGCTGGCTGCTGTTGATGAGATCATTCCTTTCTAGGTGTTCCACCACTCTTCTCCTGATAATCTTCTCCATGATTTTGCATACTATACATGTCAGTGACACTGGTCTGTAGTTTAATGCTTCATGTCTGTCTCCTTTTTTAAAGATTGGGACTACATTTGCTGTCTTCCATGCCTCAGGCAATCTCCCTGTTTCGATAGATGTATTGAATATTGTTGTTAGGGGTACACATAGCGCCTCTGCTCCCTCTCTCAATACCCATGGGGAGATGTTATCTGGCCCCATTGCCTTTGAGGTATCTAGCTCACTCAGAAGCCTCTTCACTTCTTCCTCGGTTGTGTGCACTGTGTCCAGCACTTGGTGGTGTGCCCCACCTCTCCGTCTTTCTGGAGTCCCTTCTGTCTCCTCTGTGAACACTTCTTTGAATCTCTTGTTGAGTTCTTCACATACTTCCCGGTCATTTCCTGTTGTCTCTCCTCCTTCCTTCCTTAGCCTGATTACCTGGTCCTTGACTGTTGTTTTCCTCCTGATGTGGCTGTACAACAGTTTCGGGTCAGATTTGGCTTTCGCTGCTATGTCATTTTCATATTGTCTTTGGGCCTCCCTTCTTATCTGTGCATATTCATTTCTGGCTCTACGACTGTTCTCCTTATTCTCCTGGGTCCTTTGCCTTCTATATTTCTTCCATTCCCTAGCACACTTGGTTTTTGCCTCCCTGCACCTTTGGGTAAACCATGGGCTCATCCTGGCTTTTTCATTACTCCTGTTACCCTTGGGTACAAACCTCTCCTCAGCCTCCTTGCATTTTATTGCTACATATTCCATCATCTCATTAACTGGTTTCCCTGCCAGTTCTCTGTCCCACTGAACCCCGTTCAGGTAGTTCCTCATTCCTGTGTAGTCCCCTTTCTTGTAGTTTGGCTTCATTCGTCCTGGCCTTCCTGCTTCTCCCTCCACTTGTAGCTCTACTGTGTATTCGAAGCTTACAACCACATGGTCACTGGCCCCAAGGGGTCTTTCATATGTGATGTCCTCGATATCTGCACTACTGAAGGTGAATACTAAGTCCAGCCTTGCTGGTTCATCCTCTCCTCTCTCTCTTGTAGTGTCCCTTACGTGTTGGTACATGAAGTTCTCCAGTACCACCTCCATCATCTTAGCCCTCCAAGTATCTTGGCCCCCATGTGGGTCCAAGTTCTCCCAATCTATCTCCTTGTGGTTAAAGTCACCCATGATCAGGAGCTTTGCCCTGCATGCATGAGCTCTTCTGGCCACTCTAGCTAGTGTGTCAACCATCGCTCTATTGCTCTCGTCGTACTCTTGCCTTGGCCTCCTGCTGTTCTGTGGTGGGTTATACATCACTGCTATTACCACCTTGGGACCTCCAGAGTGAAGTGTTCCCACTAAGTAATCACTTTCTTCTCCGCTATCTTCTCTCTCCAGCTCATCAAAATTCCAGCGATTTTTGATCAGCAACGCCACTCCTCCACCCCCCCTGTTCCCTCTGTCTTTCCTCAGGATTTGGTATCCCGTTGGAAAGATGGCATCTGTTATCATACCTGTAAGCTTGGTTTCTGTGAGAGCTATGATGTCCGGTGATGCTTCTTTGACTCTTTCTTGCCACTCCTCCCACTTATTTGTTATTCCATCAGCGTTTGTGTACCATACCTTCAGTTTCCTTTCCAACACTGTGGTTTGGGGGGCCTGTGAGGGTGGGAGACCTGGTGGCATACTGTGGGGTTCTATAGCTTGGTGTTGGGTGGAGGCTGTGGGTATGGATTGTAGGGTGTGTTGGGATGGTGTGATAGGTTGTATGGTTCTGAGAGTAGTTGTGTGTGTGCTTGCCCTTGCTGTTCTGTCCTGCTCTGACAGACCTCTGCTGGTTCCCTCCTTGTCTCTTTTCCTAGCTCCTTTCGCTTTTTTGTCCTCTCCCTCAGCTGCTGTCGTTCTGATTTTGTTCTGTCTCTGTCTAGGAACACCCTCTTGTGTGTGTGTGTGTGTGTGTGTGTGTGTGTGTGTGTGTGTGTGGATGTGTGTGTGTGTGTGGATGTGTGTGTGTGTGTGTGTGTGTGTGTGTGTGTGTGTGTGGATGTGTGTGGATGTGTGTGTGTGTGTGGATGTGTGTGTGTGTGTGGATGTGTGTGGATGTGTGTGTGTGTGTGGATGAGTGTGTGTGTGTGGATGTGTGTGTGTGTGTGTGTGTGTGTGTGTGTGTGTGTGGATGTGTGTGGATATGTGTGTGTGTGTGGATGTGTGTGTGTGTGTGGATGTGTGTGGATGTGTGTGTGTGTGTGGATGTGAGTGTGTGTGTGTGTGTACTCACCTAGTTGTACTCACCTAGTTGAGGTTGCAGGGGTCGAGTCCAAGCTCCTGGCCCCGCCTCTTCACTGGTCGCTACTAGGTCACTCTCCCTGAACCATGAGCTTTATCGTACCTCTGCTTAAAGCTATGTATGGATCCTGCCTCCACTACATCGCTTCCCAAACTATTCCACTTACTGACTACTCTGTGGCTGAAGAAATACTTCCTAACATCCCTGTGATTCATCTGTGTCTTCAACTTCCAACTGTGTCCCCTTGTTACTGTGTCCAATCTCTGGAACATCCTGTCTTTGTCCACCTTGTCAATTCCTCTCAGAATTTTGTATGTCGTTATCATGTCCCCCCTATCTCTCCTGTCCTCCAGTGTCGTCAGGTTGATTTCCCTTAACCTCTCCTCGTAGGACATACCTCTTAGCTCTGGGACTAGTCTTGTTGCAAACCTTTGCACTTTCTCTAGTTTCTTTAAGTGCTTGGCTAGGTGTGGGTTCCAAACTGGTGCCGCATACTCCAATATGGGCCTAACGTACACGGTGTACAGGGTCCTGAACGATTCCTTATTAAGATGTCGGAATGCTGTTCTGAGGTTAGCTAGGCGCCCATATGCTGCAGCAGTTATTTGATTGATATGCGCTTCAGGAGATGTGCCTGTTGTTATAGTCACCCCAAGATCTTTTTCCTTGAGTGAGGTTTGTAGTCTCTGGCCCCCTAGACTGTACTCCGTCTGCGGTCTTCTTTGCCCTTCCCTAATCTTCATGACTTTGCACTTGGTGGGATTGAACTCGTCCATGTCTTCTTCACCTATTTCTGTGATGTTCACAATCTCCTCTCTTTCTGCCTGCCGTCTTTCAGTGTGTGTCCTTTCCTCTCTTTCCTGAAGCCCATGGATAAACACTGATTTTGCCCTTTCCTCCTCCCATTGCCTTTCCCTCTGTGACTGGTTCCTGCCTGTACGTAGTCATTTTCTCCCTTGTTTTTTTCCAGTGGCTCTTGGTAGCATGGTTGTGCTTCTGCATTTGACCTATTACCCTCTCCCTCTGCACCCAGCTGCTCTCCCCCTTCACTCCTTGGCCCTTCTTGGCAGGCTGATATGACCTTAGCATAATTCATGTCTCCTTCCTTCCTGTTCGGCCTCTCAGCTTCATATACTGTGTCTTCTCTGGTCAGTGCCCTTGTAACTCGCTTCAGCCTGTTTATCTCATCTTCTAGGACCCTTATCCTGGCTACTGCAGTTTCGATTTGTGCCTCTCAATTCTTCTTCTTCTCCAACCTCTTTTCCAATTTCACAGAAAGCTCTGTCTCCATTTTTTTTTCAGAAAGCTCTCCTAATTTTCTCTCCCACTCTTGTTCATTCCTTTTCCACTGCTCCTCCATCCACTCCTCCCTACCAGAACCCTTCTCATCTGATCCCTGGTTCCTTCAAGTCCTCACCATTTTTTCTTTTTTTTCTTCTTTTTTTCCCTTTTCTTCTTTTTCTTTTTTCTTTTTTTCTTTTTTAAAAAGAGAGAAGAGTGAGAGAGAGAAAGAGAGAGAGAAAAGGAAGGTAGAAGGAGAGAGAAAGGGGGAGAGTGAGAAGGGAAAAGAGGGGAGAAAGAGGGAGCGAGAGAGAGAGAGGGAAAGAGAGAGAAGGGAAAGATAGAGGTATGAGGAGCCAGTCTATCAGCATCCTGTCGGCCAACATTAGAGGTTTCATTACTAATGTTCGAGAGCTCACACATAGTTTTATGAACACTCGACGTCCCGACATGATAGCTGTTGTTGAAACATTTTTGGATGACAGGACTCCAGAAAATTTTGCAATAATTGCTGGCTACACCTCATGGATGAGAAGAGACAGGCAAGGGCAAGGAGGAGGTGTTGCTGTGTGCTTCTCTAAAAGTGTTCATGCCCAGCACATTGATGTTGCCACTCCTACACATTTTGAAATGATGTTCTTTAAGCTATGCATAAACACTAGTACCTCTGTACTAGCATGTGCAATGTACAGACCTCAGTGGCAGCATGCAGACCCCATCAACTTCCTAATGGAAAATATTGACTCCCTTCTGCTACAACACAACTGTCAACATATCATAATTGTTGGTGACACCTTATACAGAGGGACTTTGACGGCCTTCTTGCAGTATTTGACTTGAGAATCTTTGTTGATTTCCCTACTCACATCTCTGGCTCCTCCCTTGACCCAGTAGTAGTGAGTGATCTGGCAGAAGGCATAGTCACTTGTCAACCCCTCGGCTACGTTGGATCGTCTGACCACAAGGCTGTTTTTACGACACTTAAGATCCCAACAGAACGAGGTGAGGAGTCCACACGCACAAAATGGTTATGGGAAAGAGGTAATTGGCCAGCCCTTTGCTCTGAGCTCGCCACCACTGATTGGAATGCTCTTCTCCAAGGGGATGTTGACAACCAAGTGAAAGCCTTCACTGGACACATCCTTAATCTGCAACAAGAACACATTCCTCACCGGCAATATGTGACAAAGCCTACAGATCAGCCTTGGTTTGGCTTTCGTTGTAGTCATAAGAACATAAGAACATAAGAAAGGAGGAACACTGCAGCAGGCCTGTTGGCCCATACTAGGCAGGTCCTTTACAATTCATCCCACTAACAAACATTTGACCAACCCAATTTTCAATGCTACCCAAGAAATAAGCTCTGATGTGCAGGTCCCACTCAAATCCAACCCCTCCCACTCATGTACTTATCCAACCTAAATTTGAAACTACCCAAAGTCCTAGCCTCAATAACCCAACTAGGTAGACTGTTCCACTCATCAACTACCCTATTTCCAAACCAATACTTTCCTATGTCCTTTCTAAATCTAAACTTATCTAATTTAAATCCATTACTGCGGGTTCTCTCTTGGAGAGATATCCTCAAGACCTTGTTAATATCCCCTTTATTAATACCTATCTTCCACTTATACACTTCGATCAGGTCTCCCCTCATTCTTCGTCTAACAAGTGAATGTAACTTAAGAGTCTTCAATCTTTCTTCATAAGGAAGATTTCTAATGCTATGTATTAATTTAGTCATCCTACGCTGAATGTTTTCTAACGAATTTATGTCCATTCTGTAATATGGAGACCAGAATTGAGCTGCATAATCTAGGTGAGGCCTTACTAATGATGTATAAAGCTGCAGTATGACCTCTGGACTTCTGTTGCTTACACTTCTTGATATAAATCCCAGTAATCTATTTGCCTTATTACGTACGCTTAGGCATTGCTGTCTTGGTTTAAGGTTGCTGCTTACCATAACCCCCAAGTCCTTTTCGCAATCTGTATGGCTAAGTTCTACATTATTTAACTTATAAGTGCTAGGGTTATGGACACTTCCGAGCTTCAGAACCTTGCATTTATCTACATTGAACTGCATCTGCCACTTTTCTGACCAAGAGTAGAGTTTGTCTAAATCCTCCTGAAGTTCCCTAACATCTACGTTTGAATCAATTATCCTACCTATCTTCGTGTCATCGGCGAATTTGCTCATATCACTAGTAATTCCTTCATCAAGATCATTGATATATATTATAAACAACAACGGGCCCAAGACTGATCCCTGTGGAACGCCACTTGTTACTGATCCCCACTCGGATTTAACCCCATTTATGGACACTCTCTGCTTCCTGTCTGTGAGCCATGATTCGATCCACGAGAGCACTCTTCCCCCAATGCCATGAGCTGCTACTTTCTTCAACAGTCTTTGGTGCGGAACTCTATCAAATGCCTTACTAAAATCTAAGTAAATAATATCAAATTCTTTATCGTGGTCAACAGCCTCAAAAGCTTTACTGAAAAAAGTTAATAAATTAGTTAGACAAGACCGGCCTCTTGTGAATCCATGCTGAGTATCATTAATCAAGCTATGCTTATCGAGATGGCTTCTTATAATTTGAGCTATAATTGACTCTAGTAATTTGCCTACAATTGAGGTCAGGCTTATTGGGCGGTAATTTGACGGTAACGACTTGTCCCCTGTTTTAAAAATAGGAATTACATTAGCCATCTTCCACATATCAGACACTACACCTGTTTGAAGAGATAAATTAAAAATATTAGTTAATGGTTCACAGACTTCCATTTTGCATTCCTTTAGAACCCTTGAAAAAACCTCATCAGGACCCGGTGACTTATTTTGCTTCAGTCGGTCTATCTGCTTCACAACCATTTCACTAGTGACTATGATGTTACATAATTTATCTTCTTCTGGCCCACTATAAAAATTAATTACCGGAACACTACTAGTGTCTTCCTGTGTAAAAACCGAGAGAAAATAATTATTTAAAATCGAGCACATTTCATTCTCTTTGTCAGTAAGATGCCCATAGTTATTTTTAAGGGGACCTATCTTATCTCTGACTTTTGTTCTATATACCTGGAAAAAACTTTTTGGGTTAGTTTTAGAGTCCCTAGCAACTTTAATTTCATAGTCCCTTTTAGCTTTTCTTATCCCCTTTTTAATGTCCCTCTTAGTGTCAATATACTGATTCATAAGATGACCCTCGCCTCTTCTGATACGCCTATAAATTCCTTTCTTATGCCCTAGTAGATATTTCAGCCTATTATTCATCCATTTTGGGTCATTTCTATTTGATCTAATTTCTTTATAAGGGATAAATGTTCTTTGAGCAGCATGTACTGTGTTCAGAAAACTGTCATATTGATAGCTCTCTTCGTTACCCCAGTCAACAGATGATAAGTGTTCTCTAAGCCCATCGTAATCTGCTAAGCGAAAATCTGGGACTGTTACTGAGTTATCCCTACTATCATACTTCCATTCAATTCTAAATGTAATTGATTTGTGGTCGCTAGCACCCAGTTCTTCTGAAACTTCTAAATTATTAACAAGGGATTCATTGTTTGCCAGAACTAAGTCAAGCAGGTTATTACCCCTTGTAGGTTCTGTCACAAACTGCTTCAGAAAACAATCCTGAACTACTTCTAAGAAGTCGTATGATTCTAAATTCCCAGTCAAGAAATTCCAATCAATATGACTAAAGTTAAAGTCTCCTAGAATTACTACATTATCGTGCCTTGTGGCCCTAACAATTTCCTCCCATAGTAGTCTTCCCTGGTCCCTATCTAAATTTGGGGGACGGTATATCACACCTAAAGTTAATTTTTCATGCCCCTCTGAAAATTCTATCCAAACAGACTCTGTATGTGTTACTTCAGACTTAATACCCGTTTTAATGCAACAGTTCAAGCGATCTCGGACATACAATGCCACCCCACCCCCCTTCCCGATACTTCTATCTACTTGGAACAATTTGAAACCCTGAATGTGACATTCTGCAGGCATGTCCCGACTTTTTGAATTAAACCACGTCTCAGTAATGGCAAATACATCTATGTTACCTGCACTAGCAACTAGTCTCAACTCGTCCATCTTATTCCTAGCACTGCGACTATTTGTGTAATATATACTTAAGGACCCTCCTTTCTCTTTATCATTCCTGCTCCTTTCTGTTATTCCACTAAACCTATTACTGTCCTTGTCAATTAGTGCCACTGGCCTTCCGATATCCACCTCATTTTGCCTATTACTAGTTCTCCTAGTACTCATATTACTACCCTGAGACTTCACAGTTTTCCCGCAGAGACCCATACCACTAACTATTCCTAGTTTAAAGACCTAACAGCTCCCTCCACTGCGTTGGCCAGTGCTCCCACCCCACACCTAGACAAGTGAACCCCATCCCTGGCATACATGTCATTTCTGCCATAGAAGAGGTCCCAGTTGTCAATGAATGTTACCGCATTTTCCTTACAGTATTTGTCCAGCCAGCAATTGACACCAATTGCTCTGGACAACCATTCATTTCCAACTCCTCTCCTTGGCAAAATGCTACATATGACAGGTTTCCCACCCTTCTTCCTAATTATCTCTATTGCTGACCTATACCTGCTAATCAGGTCCTCACTCCTACGTCTGCCAACATCGTTGCCTCCAGCACTGAGACAGATAATAGGATTGCTCCCATTACCTCTCATGATGTCATCCAGACGGCTAACAATATCCTTCATCCCAGCCCCAGGAAAACACACTCTCTGCCTCCTACTCCTATCCTTCAAACAGAATGCCCTATCCATGTACCTAATCTGACTATCCCCAACAACGACAATGTTTTTACCTTCCTTGGCGTCGTCCGTAGTGATGCTCCGAGTAGTCGACTCACATTCGCCAGGTAGCATTACACCACTTGTAGAATTCGTCATGACGTTCTCGATGGTCTTCGTTGGGGTTTCTAGGGATGTCTCACTCACGTCTGCCAATGCTTCCTTGGTGCTCGTTGTGGCATTCCCAGTAGAACACTCACATTCGTCAGGTAGCACCGAGAATGAGTTGGAAGTTTCCACGGCAGTCTTCTGGTTTCTCGTTGTTTCTGCCTCTCCAACCGTTTTCTTAATCTTCAGCTTGGTTCCATGTTGCCCGGCCACTGACCAAGCTCCCCTCTTAACCTGGGGACTCACAACAGGAGGATTACTACGAATCCTCTTGTTCTCCTCCGTTAATCGCCGTATTTCCAGTTTAGCAACTCTGAGTTCTTCTCTCAGCTGCTGGTAAAGCTGCTCAAGAGAGGGCATCCTGGTTCAGATTCACAGAGAGCACACAAACAGGTCTTCACAGAGCTAAGTACACGTCACCACTCTGAACACTTTGCTACCAAAATGCAAGTTCCTGATCCAGCAAGGGACCCTCCTTGGCTAGCTGCAAGAACTGTGTCAAAACTGTGAGTGGTAACAATAAAGCAGGAGGAGGTGTATTTTCTTCTTAAATCGCTTGTGGGCCCAGACAAGTTGAGCCCAAGACTGCTGAGAAGATGTGCAGACCAGCTAGCAGCACCTCTAAGTTGCATCTTTCAGCATTGCCTAGTACAGTGTAAATGGCCCTCTCTATGGAAAGAGGTAAATGTAGTCCCTGTTCACAAAAAGAAGAACAGAGCAGAAATCAGCATAGGGCCAGAGAGGTGGCTTATATACTCATCTCACCGCAGTATATAAGCCACCTCTCTGGCCCTATGCTGCACTTCCTACAAGAGTGATGGACTGAACACATCGATTCCAGGTTGAGGGACTGATTACCTCAAACTTCTACTCTCCTTACCCACTTCTACTTTGTATTGGACTGATGAAGCCACTGTGTGGCGAAACGTTTCTTCAATAAAGATTCCCATATGTTGCATAAGTGTCTCAATTCTTCAACTTGTCGGTTTTCAAAACCATTCATCACATCTGTCAGACACTGCAACATCATGGGATCTTGGTACAAAGACTTCAACGCTTGCCCAACTTTTGGACGACGACCTACTTACACTAGTGGCAGGTCCCACTGTGATCCCGCCTCTCCCTGCTTCAACTTCTCACCGCTGTATATAAGCCACCTCTCTGGCCCTATGCTGCACTTCCTACAAGAGTGATGGACTGAACACATCAATTCCAGAATGAACATTAAAATGGTATAAAATACCGACAGATTGTTAGGTAAGACACATATGCAACAGTTAGGTGATGGACTGATTACATCGTCTTCAAGTATCTTCTGCTTCCATCAACTTTTCTGTACTCGACTGAAGAAGCCTACTGTGTAGGCGAAACGTTTCGAAATAAAGATACCTAACTGTTGCATATGTGTCTTACCTCACATCGATTCCAGGTTGAGGGACTGATTACCTCAAACTTCTACTCTCCTTACCCACTTCTACTTTGTATTGGACTGATGAAGCCACTGTGTGGCGAAACGTTTCTTCAATAAAGATTCCCATATGTTGCATAAGTGTCTCAATTCTTCAACTTGTCGGTTTTCAAAACCATTCATCACAGAGTTGTGGATGCGTGGAACAATCTTCCCAGTGGGGTGACAGAGGCTAGGACCTTGGGTAGCTTTAAGAAGAGATTGGACAAATATATGAGTGGGAGGGGCTGGGTTTGATTAGTGTCATTGGGTACGGGAGCTATTTCTTGGGTAGCTTTAGGTAGAGGTCGTTTTGATAAGGACCTGCCTCGCATGGGCCAGTAGGCCTTCTGCAGTGTTCCTCCATTCTTATGTTCTTAACATAACATAAGAACATAATAAAGGAGGAACACTGCAGGAGGCCTGTTGGCCCATACTAGGCAGGTCCTTTACAATTCATCCCTCTAACAAAACATTTGCCCAACCCAATTTTCAATGCCACCCAAGAAATAAGCTCTGAAGTGAAAGTCCCACTCAAATCCAACCCCTCCCACTCATGTACTTATCCAACCTAAATTTGAAACTACCCAAAGTCCCAGCCTCAATAACCCAACTAGGTAGACTGTTCCACTCATCAACTACCCTATTTCCAAACCAATACTTTCCTAAGTCCTTTCTAAATCTAAACTTATCTAATTTAAATCCATTACTGTGGGTTGTCTCTTGGAGAGACATCCTCAAGATGAGAGTAAGACACATGTGCAACATCTGGGTATCTTTATTGTAGACGTTTCGCCATCCAGTGGCTTTATCAATACAAATTCTAGGACATAACTTGAAGACAGTAGAACTATGTACAGAAGATGAGGTAATCAGTCCCTCAACCTAGGAGTAGGTGCGAACAGCACCATAGTCGTGGAGATTCTGAAGCAGAAGAAAGAATCCTGGCGCTTATATAGTAACGTCAGGTGTAGCAGACGAGGGCATATTCACTGGTAGGCGGGATTCCCCAGTGGAAGTAGGTCCTTCGGTATTATATACCATTTCGTACACAACTTGTCAGACACTGCAACATCATGGAATCTTAATTCTGAGGACATGTACATAACCTTCACGACTACGACAACTACTTCTACAACTAACCCATCTCTTTGGGAAGGACCTACTTCCACTGGGGAATCCCGCCTACCAGTGAATATGCCCTCGTCTGCTACACCTGACGTTACTATATAAGCGCCAGGATTCTTTCTTCTGCTTCAGAATCTCCACGACTATGGTGCTGTTCGCACCTACTCCTAGGTTGAGGGACTGATTACCTCATCTTCTGTACATAGTTCTACTGTCTTCAAGTTATGTCCTAGAATTTGTATTGATAAAGCCACTGGATGGCGAAACGTCTACAATAAAGATACCCAGATGTTGCACATGTGTCTTACTCTCATCTTGTCGGTATTATATACCATTTCGTACACAACATCCTCAAGACCTTATTAATATCCTCTTTATTAATACCTATCTACCACTTATACACTTCGATCAGGTCTCCCCTCATTCTTCGTCTAACAAGTGAATGTAACTTAAGAGTCTTCAATCCTTCTTCATAAGGAAGATTTCTAATGCTATGTATTAATTTAGTCATCCTACGCTGAATGTTTTCTAACGAATTTATGTCCATTCTGTAATATGGAGACCAGAACTGAGCTGCATAATCTAGGTGAGGCCTTACTAATGATGTATAAAGCTGCAGTATGACCTCTGGACTTCTGTTGCTTACACTTCTTGATATAAATCCCAGTAATCTATTTGCCTTATTACGTACGCTTAGGCATTGCTGTCTTGGTTTAAGGTTGCTGCTCACCATAACCCCCAAGTCCTTTTCGCAATCTGTATGGCTAAGTTCTACATCATTTAACTTGTAAGTACTAGGGTTATGGGCACTCCCAAGCTTCAGAACCTTGCATTTATCTACACTGAACTGCATCTGCCACTTTTCTGACCAAGAATAGAGTTTGTTTAAATCCTCCTGAAGTTCCATAACATCTACGTTTGAATCAATTATCCTACCTATCTTTGTGTCATCGGCGAATTTGCTCATATCACTAGTAATTCCCTCATCAAGATCATTGATATATATTATAAACAACAACGGGCCCAAGACTGATCCCTGTGGAACCTCACTTGTTACAGATCCCCACTCGGATTTAACCCCATTTATGGACACTCTCTGCTTCCTGTCAGTGAGCCATGATTCGATCCACGAGAGCACTTTTCCCCCAATGCCATGAGCTGCCACTTTCTTTAACAGTCTATGGTGCGGAACTCTATCAAAAGCCTTACTAAAATCTAAGTAAATAATATCAAATTCTTTATCGTGGTCAACAGCCTCAAAAGCTTTACTGAAGAAAGTTAATAAATTAGTTAGACAAGACCGGCCTCTTGTGAATCCATGCTGAGTATCATTAATCAAGCTATGCTTATCGAGATGGCTTCTTATAATCTCCGCTATAATTGACTCTAGTAATTTGCCTACAATTGAGGTCAGGCTTATTGGGCTGTAATTTGACGGTAACGACTTGTCCCCTGTTTTAAAAATAGGAATTACATTAGCCATCTTCCACATATCAGACACTACACCTGTTTGAAGAGATAAATTAAAAATATTAGTTAATGGCTCACAGAGTTCCATTTTGCATTTCTTAAGAACCCTTGAAAAAGCCTCATCAGGACCCGGCGACTTATTTTGCTTCAGTCTATCTGCTTCACAACCATTTCACTAGTGACTGTGATGTTACATAATTTATCTTCTTCTAGCCCACTATAAAAATTAATTACTGGAATATTGTTAGTGTCTTCCTGTGTAAAAACTGAGAGAAAATAATTATTAAAAATTGAGCACATTTCATTCTCTTTGTCAGTAAGGTGCCCATAGTTATTTTTAAGGGGACCTATCTTATCTCTAACTTTTGTTCTATAGACTTGGAAAAAACTTTTTGGGTTAGTTTTAGAATCCCTAGCAACTATAATTTCATAGTCCCTTTTAGCTTTTCTTATCCCCCTTTTTTATATGTCATTTACATATACCAAAAACAGGACAGGTTCTAGGACTGACCCCTGTCGAACCCCGCTCGTCACAGGCACCCACTCTGACACCTCGTTACGTACCATGACTTGTTGTTGCCTCCCTGTCAGATATTCTCTTTTCCATTGCAGTGCCTTTCCTGTTATGCATGCCTGTTCCTCTAGCTTTTGCATTAACCTCTTGTGAGGAACTGTGTTGATGGTCTTCTTGCAGTCCAACAAAATGCTGTCTTTCCACCCTTCTCTCTCGTGTCTTACTTTTGTTACCTTGTAATAAAACTCCAGAAAGTTTGTGACACAGGATTTTCCTTCCCTGAAACCATGCTGGTTGTCGTTTATAACCTTGAGTCTTTCTAGGTGGTCAACCACTTTCCTGATGATCTTCTCCACGACTTTGCATACTATATGCGTAAGCGACACATTTCTGTAGTTTACGCCTCGTGTCTGTCTCCTTTCTTAAAAACTGGGACTCCATTTGTCATCTTCCATACCTCAGGTAGTTGCCCAATTTCAATGGAGGTTTTGAAGATTTTTGTTAGTGGTACACACAGCATCTCTGTTCCCCCTCTAAGGACCCATGGAGAGATATTGTCTGGTCCCACCGCCTTTGAGGTAACAGGTTCACATAGCAGCTTCTGCATCTCCTCCTCGGTTGTGTGTATTTCATCCTGCACTTGTTGGTGTACCTCCCTATTCTGAATTCATGGAGTCCTTCCTGTCTCCACTGTAAATACTTCTATTAATCTCATGTTGAGCTTCTCACATATCTCTTGGTCATTTCTTGTGAACTCCAAGCCTACCTTCCTCACCCTGATTACGTGGTCCTTGACTGTTGTTTTGCTCCTGATGTGGCTATACAACAGGTTCAGGTCATACTTGACTTCCGATGCTTTGATGTTTTCCTATTGTTGCTGAGCCTCCCTTCTTATCTGTGCATATTCGTTTCTGGCTCTTCAGCTATTCTCTATTTTCCTGGGAACTTTGTCTTCTGTACTTTTTCATTCTCTAGCACACTTAGGTTTTGCCTCCCTACACCTTTCGGTGAACCAAGGATTCGTTCTGGTCTTCCCATTATTTCTGTTTCCCTTGGGAAGAAACTTCTCCTCTGCCACCTTGCGTTTTGTTGTCACATAGTTCATCATTTCTGTTACTTGTTTTCTTGCCACTTTTCTCTCCCACTGAACGTCTTGCAAGAAGTTAATCATGCCTGCGTAGTCCCCCATTTTGTAGTTTAGTTTTTCCCGTCCGATTCCTGCTACCCTTTCCACTTGTAGCTCAACTATGCAATCAAAGCACAGAACCACATAATCACTAGCTCCAAGGGACCTTTCGTACATGATATCCTCGATGTCCAAACAACTCAAGTCCAGTCTTAATGGATCGTCCTCACCTCTCTCTCTGATAGTGTCTCTAACATGTTGATTCATGAGGTTTTCTAGTACCACACCCATCATTTTTGTTCTCCATGTTTCGGGACCCCCATGCAGCTCCAGATTTTCCCAGACAATCTCCTTGTGATTGAAATCATGCATAACTAGTAACATTGTTCTCTCCATGTGAGTTCTTCTGGCCACCTCAGCTAGTGTGTCTACCATTGCTCTGTTGCTCTCGTCGTATTCTTCTCTTGGCCTCCTGCAGTTCTGTTGCGGGTTGTACATTACTGCCATTATCACCTTATGGCTCTCAGACTGGATTGTTCCTACTATATCGGCCCTTTCGCCCATTCCATCCATTTCCTCGAACCCCACCAGTTTTTAATGAGTCGTGCAACTCCTCTTCCTCCCTCTGCTCCCTCTGTCTTTCCTCAGGATATATTATCCAAGTGGAAAGATTGCATCTGTTATCATTCTGATGAGTTTTGTTTCTGTGAGTGCTATTACGTCTGGGGATGTCTCCTTGATTCTTTCATGACACTCCTCTCACTTATTTGTTATTCTCTCTGCATTTTATACCAGACCTACAACTTCTTTTCTAAAATTGTGTTCTGGCTGGTTGCTTTGAAGGTGGAGTTTGTAATGAGGTGGGTGGGGGCACTGGGCATGGCATATGTCTTTTGGGTTAGAATGTTTGGTTGCATTGGGGTGCTTTGGGGGGCCTTAGTAGGTGGTTGTGAGGGAGGTTGTATTTGATTTTTCTCCTGAGTCTGGGTTCTGTCCATCTTCATCTTCACCTCTCTTTCCTTCTTTCGTCTTTGTACCCTCTCTTTCAGTTTCTGCCTTCTCTTGTTCTATCGTGGTTGAGATACACATTCCGGTACGCTGGCATGTCCTTTAGTGTTACTTTCTCCTGCAGGATCCTGTATTGAGCTGATTCTGCCTTGAAAAAACACTCTGACTGGCTGGATTCTTCCTCTTGCAAACCCCCCTATTCTAAGAAAATTTGCCAGCTGAATCATGTTGTCGTCTGCTATTGCTTTCATGATGTTTTCAATCATGTTTTTTTCTCCACTTGTCTTCTTGCTTTATAAGTTTTTCTTTCAACTTCCTGGAGCCCATAAACTGCATAATTCCTATGTATTACCTGATTCAATTTAGTTACCTCCATTGTAGCTTTCCTTTCCTCAATCTCTTTACTGTCTGTTGTCCCTGAGCCCAGTGGTCTGTTATTTTCATTTCTCAGCTTTTCCTGGGCACTGCTGTGGTCTATTAGGGCCTCTACATATAGCTTAGTTCTTTCATTTTCTACAATACCCTCAGTTGTTCCTGACGTGATCCTCTTTTTTTCCTTGGCTCCACGATGGTCTGATAGAGCCTCTGCATACAGTTTCACTCCTTCGTTCCCTACGGTCCACTTGTTTATCGTGCCCACATTGCTCTTTGTTTCTTTATGCTGTTTCAGATTTTTCAGTTCCTCTTCTAATCTCTGTATCTTAGCACCTGCTGCTGTGACTTACATCTCCCACTTCCTGCTCTCTACAGCTATCTTCTCCATTTTCCTGCTAAGGTCTTCTAGCTTTCTTCCACATTCATGTTCTCTTTTCATAAGATCTGCTATTCAATCTTCCTTCCCAGACTCATTCTCCAGTCCCCTGGTTTTCCATGCTGCTGTCTGGAAGCACATTTTTTTTTGGACGGGGGAGGGGGGGGGTTACCACAGAATGAAAAGCTTATGTATTTCTTTGTGGTTGCTTTGTGGTGTGTTTGTCTGAGTGTGTGGGGAGCACAAGGATGGAGAGGAAGAAGCTGGAGACAGTGGCAAAATTGGAGAGAGGTGAGGAAGGGGGGCAGAGGGGGGAATATGGGGAGAGAGAAGACGAGGGAAAAGCAAAGAAGGAGAGCAAATGGGAGAGGGAAAGAGGAAAGGAGGGGGAAGAGAAAGGAGGGAGAGGTGGGGGAGAAGGTGGAGGGTGAGAGAGAGAGGAGGATCAGGGAAAGGAATGGGAGAGAGATGGGGGAAGATTGCAGGGAAAGAGAGTGTGTGGATCTGTATATGTGGGAATGTGTAGGTGTGAACGTGTGTGTGCGTGTGTATGTGTGTGTGTACTCACCTATTTGTGGTTGCAGGTGTCGATTCATAGCTTCTGGCTCTGCCTCTTCATTGACTGCTACTGGGTCGTCTCTCCCTGCTCCATGACCTTTATCAAACCTCGTCTTAAGACTATGTACGGTTCCATCACTTGCTAGGCAGTTTCACTGCCTGACAACTCTATGTGAGGGAAAAGTTCAATAGATAGGAGTAGCGAGGGAGTATATAGTAACAATAGTTTCATTGCCGGCTACTTGTTAAGGAAGGGTAAGTCCAGCTCCTGCTATTCCCGCCTTTTCTCCCCCACCCCTAAAGTGATAGTTTGATTGCCGGCTGCTTGTTAACGTAGGGTCAGTCTAGCTCCCACTATCCCTTCCCCTCCCTCTTCCCCCCCCCGAAAGGTGACGTGTGGGGCTCTGGTCAAACAGTAAATCACTCGACTCACAGCTCCCAACACTACTGTAAGTACATGCCTGCCTTGTATTCTAGTGGATTTATTGGTTGAAAGCTTCACTTTGGACCAATAATAAACTTAGTCTTTTCAGCCTTGCTCTAAGTTGACTGTTGTAATAATCACCACGTCTTTTAGGTATTGTACTTATCATGGAGAGTGATTATTTAAGCAGTGGGTAACCTGTCTATCTTCTCAGCTTGGATGACAGAGAGGGTCACCTGTCAATCAACGAGGAGAACTGACGGAGACGGACAAACGTCCTGGAGACGTCCCATATTGGATTTAATTACCTGTGCACCTGTATGAAATTGCAGGACGTAACCCCACATCATTGCAGCGGTAAAGTACCTGCTTTCCTGTCATCGGGATAGAATACTCACGGCGATACTCTGTGAAGAACTAACCGGTGGTGCTCACCAACACCTGCGACCCCCCCCCACATCAGCAACGGCTAAGATTTCAGCAACACGAAGTGTCACCAACACCAGACACCCCAATATATATATTAGCGTTGAGTTCAAATGTTATTTTATTCATTTCATTTTTCATTTTTCTTTCAAATAGGATGTACCTGTCATTTTTTATTGTTTTATGTTTGCTTTAATAAATAATAAAGTGTTTATCTTTGTTAATTATTATTTCGTTTTCTATTCATTAATTTTCCTGAGGAGGAGCCAGCTTTGGTAATACTGTCTGAAGTTATTACAGAGCTGAGTAAGCCTTCACAAGTGGCGACCTTGCCAGGATCAACTCTACTGAATCAAGATTCAACTCCATCTCGAATCTACCATTGGAACTTCAACGCTGCATACCACAGACAGTTACCACCAGCCATGAGCAATCATTCTCTATGGTAGGACTACAGTATAGGTATTTAAAAGATTTGGTGATTGTTATAGTCTCAATTTATTGTAAGTCAAGTCAGGCAGGATATAAGTTAAATCTGCCACCTTTCTTGTGAGCTTGAAACACTTTGGAGGATTAGACTCTAGGGACCCGAGATTTTCCAGTGACAATTTGTTTCATTGAGATCTTTATTATATCAAGGGAACTGTCATAGGACAGTCTTGATTTCTTGGTGAGAAGATTGGATGGTCAAGGGACCCCATTCTACTTACTGTTTGCTCGGAGCCGGCATAGAACCCTTCGTTTCATTAATACATATTGTTTAATTGAAGCAGGGATCGAGCCCTCTGGTTTATTTACAGTTTGAGCGGAGCAGGAATTGAACCCTCCGTTTTCTTTAATACCCGTTTCATTTCCCCTGATAGTTTAAGTTATTCTTGCAAATAAGGAGGAATACCAGTTTTGGATGAACGCTGGAAGTAAGTTAGGAATAACAGGGAAAAATTTAGAATCTTTCATTAGTACTAAGATCCAGGAAAGACTTGAAAGAGAGAGAATTGAGAGAGAAGAAAGACAGTTAGAAAGGGAAAGAGAAGAGAAAAAGGAGAGAGAGAGAATTGAGAGAGAAATCCAAGAAAGACAGAAGGAGAGAGAGAAGACAAAAAGGAGCATGATAGACTTGATCGTGAGGAGAGAGCTAGAGTACGTGAGGAACAAGCTAAGATACGTGAGGAACAGGTTAAATTAAGGGAACTTGAGGAAAGAGCAAAGGACAGAGAATATGAGTTAAGGGAGAGAGAAAAGAATCGCAAGCTCGAAAAAACTCGTCTTGAATTAGAGAATAAGAAGTTAACTTTCTCACAACAGCAATTAGATGAAGGAGTAATGGAACGTGCAGCTAGTGCACATATTCCAACACCTAATTTACCTCCCTTCACAGAGGGGGAAGACATAACTTCATACATTATCAGGTTTGAAAATACCGCTACCCTTTGTGAATGGCCTGCTGACACCTGGGCTACCAGGTTAGGAATGTTATTTTCTGGTACAGTTTTGAATATCTATGCAACTTTGTCGCACGATATCATATGTAATTATAACCTACTGATGAAGGCAATCCTTAAAGCATATCAAAAAACCACTAATTCTTACAGGAAAGATTTCAGGTATGCCACCTTACAGCCTGGCCAGAACTTTCAACAGTTACAGGTAACACTCGTTTGTTCGACTTTTGGATAGAGAGTTCAGGAATTGATCACAGTTATGAATCTCTTCGAGACTTCTTGGTTGCTGACCAGTTCCTGACAGCTCTTCCTCACCAGAAACGAACATTCATTAGAGAACGTAATCTGATTAAAGCTGAGGAAGTTGCTGAGGCTGCTGACCTGTATGCTGAGGCTCACAATTCCTATAAAGACCTAAAGGGATCGAACCCTAAGGGCAAGGGTTCATCAGACCTTAAGAAATCAAAGCCTCTAGTGGAAAGTAGAATGACTTCTTTTATTCCTGTTTGTCATTTGTGTGGTGTTAAGGGACATAAACGTCCAGATTGTCCTAAGAAGGTCCAAAAAGTTGGAAGATGCTTTTAAGACAGTAATGACCAACCACCCTTCTGTTCAGGAACAGTTAATGGACTTAATGTATCTACCATTTTACGAGACACTGGATGCACATGTATAGTAATTTCTGATAAGCTGTTCCCTAATCTTAAAGAAACTCATTCCTCTGCTATACTTTCAGACTACTTGGGCCGTACAGACACTTTTCCTATCATCCGTTGTTACATTAGGTCTAAATGGTTCACAGGTTGGTCTGAAGCCGTACTAGCTCCCATCACTTCTTGCTCCGTACTAATAGGTAATGTAAAAGGTGCCATTCTTCCTTCTGAGGTTGACCTTTCATCGCCAAAGATGGACATAAGTGTTTCAGATCCTCTTCCTGTAAAGTCAGAGAAGCCCCTCGAAAGCTCAGATGAGACAATGTCTCGTGAGATTCATGTGGGATTAAAAACCAGTGATGCTACTCTCGAAAGCGAGGTAGTAGGATCACCGGTTCACTTGTTAGATGAAAGTGAAGATATCACCTCCGATACCATAAATGTCTTGACTAGGGCTCAGACTGAAGCCCAGGCTTCTCCTTCTGTCCATCCTTTGATTTTCCCTGACTTCAAGCCTTTAGATATATCAAACGACTCTTTTGTCAATTTACAACGTATTTGCCCTTCTCTTCAGAATTGCCATAATGCCGCTAAACAAAATTAAGTTATCCAAAGGAAAAACTTTTCATATAAATTTGAATATATAACAGGTATCTTGTACAAGTCGGTATTCAAATTAAATTCAGATGAGATAGACTATTCCATCTTAGTTGTTCCAAGTCAATGCAGAGAGACTGTTCATAAAATGGCTCATGACCTCCTAGTGGCCGGACATTTCTCGCATCGTAAAACCTTAAACAAAAATTAGGGAAACCTATTTTTGGCCAAAAATGTCCTCAGATGTCACTACCTATTGTAGATCGTGTAAAGTTTGCCAACTGTCATCCTCCCGAGGTACCAGGCGAGTACCTATGGTCAAAATGCCTATCTTTACGGTACCGTTTGAAAGAGTAGCCATTGACATCGTTGGTTCTTTATCTCCACTTTCATCTGGGGGACATAGATATATATTAACATTAGTTGATTATGCTTCGAGCTTCCCTGAAGCCGTTCCCTTAAAGACCATAACTACTACAGAGGTGGCTGAAGCCCTTTTGTCCATCTTCTCCAGAGTGGGCATCCCTAGAGAAATTTTGTCTGACCGTGGGACACAATTCACATCTGACTTAATGCAACATCTATACCAACTTCTGGGAGTGAAGCCTCTCTTCACAACACCCTATCATCCCAGCTGTAATGGGAGGATTGAGCGCCAGCATTCGATTCTCAAGTCCATTTTAAGGAAACTTTGCTCCTTTAAACCTATGGAGTGGCATCGTTACCTACCCTGTGCTTTGTTTGCCATGAGGGAAGTTCCCAGTGACTCTTTGGGGATTTCACCTTTTGAACTTCTCTGTGGTAGACAGGCCAGAGGTCCACTGTCCATCCTTCATGACTTATGGACTAATGAGAAGGTAAATGCTGAGGTTCAGTCTTCTTATCAGTTTCTCCTTGACCTTAGATCTAAACTTGAGGAGACCTCTGACATAGTTTCGAAAAACCTAAGCTTGTCAATGGACCAGTACAAAACCTATTTTGACTCCAAAAGTCAGAGGAGAAGTTTTAACGTATGGGATGAAGTTCTGGTACTTTTGTCTATAAAGTCAAATAAATTATTAGTAGCATGGAAAGGTCCATATAAAGTATTAAAAATTTGTGGGAAAGTTGACTACCTCATAGAAGTCAAGGGGAAACCTAAGCTTTGTCATATCAACATCCTTAAGAAATATTACCGAAGAAATTCGGTTAACTGCCTTAATAACTTTGACTTAGTATTTCCACACGAACTTGATAAGACAACTGAAGAATGTAAAGTGTGCATAATTGACACCTCTAACTCAGACTATGATGAAGAACTACATGAATTGGTGACTTTTGACCACTCGGACGCAACCAACATTAATATTAATGAATCTTTGGATGACCATAAGAGACATGAACTACTTCAATGTGTGAGTAACTTTTCAGACGTCTTTACTGATATTCCAGGTGTTACCTCCACGGTAGTCCATAAGATTGACTTAGTGACGGACAATCCTATCAAACGAAAATTATACCCAGTTCCAGTTCACCTTAGGGATGCATTTTTGACCGAGAGGTAGACAAATTATTAAAACTAAAGGTCATTGAACCTTCAGTATCTTCATATTGTTCACCAGTAGTCATGGTTAAGAAGGAGGATAATTCATATAGACTTGCTATTGACTTCAGAGGCCTTAATGCTATAACTCGGTGGGATGCTGAGCCTATGCCCTTAATAGATAGCGATCTACACAAATTTTATGACGCTTCCTTCTTTTCAGAGATTGATATTGCGCAGGCATATCATCAAGTAATGTTAGATCCTTCTTCTAAGCAGTACACCGCTTTTCCTACACACCAAGGACTGATGCAATATAGAACTATGCCCTTCGGTTTGGTAACTGCCTGTGCTACCTACGTGAGACTTATGAGAAAGGTCTTGTGTAATATGCCAAATGTTTCAGTTTATTTTGATAACATTTACGTAATGACATCCACGTGGGGCGAACACATCCAAACATTAACATCAGTTTTGCGTAGGTTACGCTCACATGGCCTCACTGCCAAGCCGAAGAAATGCTTCCTTGGGTATAACAAGATTAGATATCTTGGACTGATACTTTCTAATAACTCTCTGCAGCCTCTCCCCAGTAAGATCAAAGCTTTATTAGAATTTAAATTCCCCAAAACCAAGAAGCTCATGCGTAGCTTTCTTGGTTCTGTAAATTTTTATGCACGGTTTATCCTGAACCTTACTGATCTTACAGGCATCTTATCCGACTTCCTTAAAAAGTCTGTGAAGGAACCTCTTGAACTTTCCGACGTAGCTCGGGAAAAGTTTAATGAGATTAAAAGTATCTTTTCGAAAGACCCTATACTTAAGATTCCAGATATTAATAAAACATTTTGTTTAAGAACTGATGCCTCCAATACTGACTTAGGTGCAGTTTTACTACAATACCATGATGGTACTCCCTTCCCTGTATGCTTCCTAAGCCGGAAACTCCTTCCCGCAGAAACGAGATACTCCACCATAGAAAAGGAATGTTTAGCCCTTGTGTGGGGTATCTCCAAACTTAAATTTTATTTGCTGGGAAAAGAATTCATTTTAGAAACGGACCACAAACCTTTGATATACCTAGAAACTTTTAAGGGAACCAACAGTCGCCTCTTGAGGTGGACATTGGCACTCCAGGCTTTTAAGTTCCATATTGTGTATATCAATGGTTCATCCAATTATTTCTCTGACTGGTTAAGTTGTGACAGTCAGTAGAAGATTTCTTGCCTTATGTGACTTCCATATGTTAGAACTTTTTCCTCACCTATTCTTCTTATACTCCTTGACTATAAGTCTTGGTATGGGGGAGTGTGAGGGAAAAGTTCAATAGATAGGAGTAGCAAGGGAGTATATAGTAACAATAGTTTCATTGCCGGCTACTTGTTAAGGTAGGGTAAGTCCAGCTCCCGCTATTCCCACCTTTTCTCCCCCACCCCTAAAGTGATAGTTTGATTGCCGGCTGCTTGTTAAGGTAGGGTCAGTCTAGCTCCCACTATCCCTTCCCCTCCCTCTTCCCCCCCCCCCCGAAAGGTGACGTGTGGGGCTCTGGTCAAACAGTAAATCACTCGACTCACAGCTCCCAACACTACTGTAAGTACATGCCTGCCTTGTATTCTAGTGGATTTATTGGTTGAAAGCTTCACTTTGGACCAATAATAAACTTAGTCTTTTCAGCCTTGCTCTAAGTTGACTGTTGTAATAATCACCACGTCTTTTAGGTATTGTACTTATCATGGAGAGTGATTATTTAAGCAGTGGGTAACCTGTCTATCTTTTCAGCTTGGATGACAGAGAGGGTCACCTGTCAATCAACGAGGAGAACTGACGGAGACGGACTAACGTCCTGGAGACGTCCCATATTGGATTTAATTACCTGTGCACCTGTATGAAATTGCAGGACGTAACCCCACATCATTGCAGCGGTAAAGAACCTGCTTTCCTGTCATCGGGATAGAATACTCACGGCGATACTCTGTGAAGAACTAGCCGGTGGTGGTCACCAACACCTGCGACCCCGCCCCCCCCACATCAGCAACGGCTAAGATTTCAGCAACACGAAGTGTCACCAACACCAGACACCCCAATATATATATTAGCGATTCGCCGCTTGACCAGAGCAGAGTGCGGACGTGTGACTACTGCCCTCTGCTGGCCATTGGAGGAGACTTATATTTTCACAACATGGCGCAGTCTGTGAGAAGGCGTTTGCACACGGTGTGCATTGAATTGTTGCGTGGTGCGATAGCGCCTCAGTCTGCACAAGTGCTTTTACCGCAAATTATCCGTGACACCTATGGTGTTGCGGATCAAGAACTGTATGGTGTGGCACTAAATGGTGCCTATCGTATTTTCGTCAAGCTGAGATCAGCTGGAGTGTATGAATGGCTGGTTGACAAGTACCAGGACAGGAGCGTGGATGTTAATTCAGCGATACGTGTTCGCCTAATCGACGTGTCTAAGCATTACACATGGGTGAAAGTCCGAAATGTGCCATTTGAGGTGGACGAGACTGATCTGCGGTATGTATTTGAACAGTATGGACCTGTACACCTGGCTATGGCTGGTAAATGGACGGATGGGGCGTATGCCGGCTTGCCGGATGGTACGTTCACGATCAAGATGGAATTGAGGCATGCCATCCCGTCTTACGTCATACTGGACGCATTTAGGACACAGGTAATGGTGTACTACGCTGGGCAGCAGAAGACGTGTAGGTTATGTGGTGCATATGACCATATGGCGGCCCAGTGTGGGAGATGGCAGCGGAGAAAGGACCTAGGTAGTGAGATGGTGAGAGAGCCAGAGCCAGAGGTGGGTCATGCTGATGAGTCACCTGTACATAGAAGTGGCACTTCCTGGAGTGAGGAAGTGGAGCGTGAGCTGCCACTGGTGGGTACCAGCCCATCACTGTCACAGTTAGTGGGAAGTGAGGCATCTGCCTTGGAGAACGGGAAGACTGTGCAGATTGGTGACGTGCGGGTAGAGGGAGGCCTACTGGTGAACGTGCAGCAAAAATCCTTTGAGAAGCAGGTATCTGAGGATCACTTGAGTATGGTGAGGAGTACTGTTCAGATTGAAGATGAGCAACTTGGAAGATTGGCGAACATGGCAAATGACTCGCCAGGAGTGGTGGAAGTGATTGAGGTGACTGCTGAGATTCACAGGGAGGCATCCAGTGAGTTAGAAATGGATGCAGAGTGTGTCAACCGTAAGAGGGCGGCGACATATTCCGACTCGGATGATGTTTTGACCCCGGCACAGAGACCGGGGAAAAAGCCGTGGGTTGATGTGGTGCGTGGGAGCACTAAAGGTACGCCTGGTCAGGTGTTGGATCAGGGGAAGCCAGCAGTGGGCAGTGGAGAGAAAAGTGGACGAAGCAGACACACTGAAAGCGTGTCAGTGAAAGGTGAAAAGGGGCAGAGGGTGAAATCACATAAGTAGGTTTCCGGTGCATGACAGTGAATATTAATGGATTGTGTGCGAGTGAGAAGCGTCTGTGGGTAAAGGGATTTTTAAGACGTTATGCTATAGACATTGTTTTTGTGCAGGAACATAATTTCAAGCTGGGAAAGGAATTGGAGGTGGATGGGTACAGAGTGTTTGTGATGTATTCGGAGCGAATGAAGGGAGGGGTGGGAATCCTGATCCGAGAGACGAGCCCGTTTGTTGTTCTTAGGAGTGAAGGGGGGGGGGTCGTGTGTTAAGAATAGATGGGTGGTGGAGAGGTGAGCGGATGGCAGTCGTTTGTGTGTATGTGCCGGCTGAGAATGATGTAAGGGTAAAGAATGAATTTGTGAATAACGTATTGGTATATTATTTGCGGTCATTACCGTCAGTGACAATAGTTGGTGGCGACTGGAACTGTGTGGTGCGCAGGAAGGATGTGGAACCGAGAGGGGCAGGGTGTTTTTTGGCAGGTTTAGGGGATCTATTGAGAGGTGTGGGATTGAGGGATATAGTTGATGGAGGGGATTGCGAGATAGAGCACACATTTCATAGAAAGGGATATGCTGCACGATTAGATAGGTTGTATGTGACAAGGGGAGTGAGGGTGACGCGGGTGCAGACGGTGAATGTCGTTTATTCAGATCATAGGGCGGTTTATGCTGATTTAAATTGGGACGGTTTGCCTAAGAAATATTTGGGGTACTGGAAGCTGAATGTACGACTACTGGGTGTGGGGGTGGAGGGAGGGGATTTTGAAAGTTTGTGGGAGGACTTATGGGGTGGGGGTAAGAGTGCAAGCGATTTATTGGGGTGGTGGGATGGGGTTGCGAAGACGAGGATCAGGCAATATTATGTGCGAAGGGGAAAGAATAAGGCATGGATGACATATGGGCTTCAACAGTATTTAGAGGGGCGGTTGCAGGGTTGTTATCAGAGGGGTGCTGTGACAGGTGTGTATCCAATGGAGGAAATTGAAGCATTAAAGTGGCAGATAAGGGATATGCACAATGAGAGATTTGATGAGGCGAGGGTGCAAGGTGGGTTAGAGGAGGCGATTTGGGGTGACAGGCCGTCAGCCTGTGTGTTACGGGGTCAGCGGAGACGCAGGTTGGCAATGGAAATTGATAAGCTGGTAGTACACGAGAACTTAGGTGGGTATACGAAGGGTCAGGAGTTGAGAACTACTGAGGGTATGAGTGGTTTTATGGATAGTTGGTTTGGAAAATATTTGCGGAGTGTAGGAGTGAACGGTGAGGATTTAGAGAGATTGGGAGAGAATGTATCTTGTGTGCTGAGTGGAAGTGATCGTATGGCATTGGGAGGGGATATTGAAGAGGGGGAGGTATGGAGAGCTTTGGAGAATATGGCGAGAGGTAAAGCGCCATGTATAGATGGGTTACCTTGTGAATTCTATGTGAATCATTGGAGTGTGTTGAAGGATTTTTTAGTGAACCTGATGAATGTGATGAAAAGTGAGGGGAGGATGGGTGAGTTGCAGCGTACTGCAGTAGTAGTATTGATTCCAAAAGGGGAAGGCCCTACTACAGTGCAGAACTACAGGGCTTTGTCGTTGTTATGTGCTGATTATAAGATATTCGCAAAAATCTTGGGGAACAGGCTGAAGTGTGTGATAGATAGAGTTGTTGCGAGAGGTCAGTATGGGGTGCCTGGAAGGACGATGTATGAGGGACATGGAATAATAAAAGATTTTGTGGAAAGTATGGAGGGGGAGAATGAAAGGGGGGGAGGTGTCTTAGCATTGGATTGGCAGGCTGCGTATGATTGCGTAGAACGAAAGGCACTGTGGCATATCTTACGGAGGCAGGGTTTTGGGGAAGAGATGGTACGTTGGATTGAGACTTTGTATAATAGGGTAGGTGTACGTGTGCAGGTGAATGGGAAATTGGGTGAGTGGGTTTCAATGGGTAGAGGCATAAGGCAGGGTTGTCCTCTGTCTCAACTGTTGTTTGCTTGTATACAGGACCCTTTTTATAGGGCAGTGGGGCGATGTTTAGGGGTGGTACATGGTGTGGAGAATGGTGGGATGGGAATAATAGGGTATGTGGATGATACAACAATTCTAATGAGCAGGGAGGAAAGTTTACATGAGGTGGAGGATGTAATTGGTGGTTTTGAAGGTGTTACAGGTTTAAAAGTGAATGTGGAGAAATCGAAATTGTTGGTCTTAGGGAATTGGGTAGGGAGGGCGCGATGGGAAACAGCTGTGCGTTGGTGTGTGGTGGATAGACTAAAGGTGTGTGGGATAATTTATATGGGGAATGCCGGGGAGGCACGGATGCTTAATTCTGGGAGGGCAGTGGATAGGTTGGTGGGTAGGTTAAATGTTTTGAGACCCTTGCATTTGACGATACATCAACGTGTAATAGTGGTGAATGTGATGTTATATAGTATGGTCTGGCATGTGGCAGCAGTATATCCGTTGGCAGGACCGGACATAACTAGAACGCTAAAAAAGGTTTTTCGATATATATGGGGTTCTGGGTGTGATTGGTTGGGTAGAAGTGTTGTTATGCTACCGGTCGACAAAGGTGGATTGGGTTTAATAGATATAAGATTAAGGGTTAAGTGTATATATTTGAAGAGGGGGTTTCTCCGAGTGGAAGGTAGTGTGGGGAAGGGTGTGCAAGCATTATATGAGGAGGCACGAAGGTGGTGGGTAGGATCAGAGATGAGAGAGTGTGAGGATGTGCTGCGAGCTTTATTGTATGTTAGAGATCCGTCTAGGATACGGGTAGGTGTTCTGGAGCGTGCTGTAGGGGTGAGGGTGATTGCAAATGTTGAGGGCATATACCCAATGTATGCATGGGGAGACATTTGGGTAAGGTTGCGGTTGGTGCGCATCAGACCAAGAGTGAGAGAGGTAATGTTTCGTTTCCTTCATGGAATACTGCCGTCTGGTGTGGTGCTTCGGGAGAGAGGGTTGATGGTGGAGGACGTATGTAGGGTGTGTGGGGATAGGGAGACAGCTTTTCATGTAGTATATTTTTGTAAAAATTTGGAGTGTATACGGGAGTGGATGGGTGGGATTTTGAGGAGGGTGGGTGGGGGAGGGATATCGGTATTAAGAGCATTGAGTTTAGATGTGGGAGGTGTGGAAGAGTCTGTGCAGCGTGCTTTGGTGTACATCATAACTGATTTTGTTTTCGTATCATGGGCCATGAGGGGTAATGGGGATTGGATGGTGCGAAAGAAGGTATTGGCTGCAACAATGTACAAAACACTTAGTCGCAATAGGGGGATATATGGAAGTAGATGGGAAAGGGTTTTTCCTGAAGGATATCGAAGTATGAATGTCAGAGGTTTGTTGGCGGAGTGAGGGGAAAAAAAAAAAAAAAAAAAAAAAAAAAAAAAAAACAAAAAAAAGGGGGGGGAGGATGTGTTTGGATTTTCAGGGGTTGCACCGGGCTCGTCTCAGAATTTGGGAATGTATGAGGAGTTCCGTGATATGGTGTGAAATGGCAGCGTAGTTGTGGAGTGTGTTTTAAGTAAGTTTGTGGTGGTTTGTAAGAGAAAAGTTGTTAAGATTTTTATGGACATGGGAATGAGCAATATTTGTGTGCATGTGAAAAGTATACGGTCATACTCAGAATGGTATACTGATGTATGTTATGGATAAGTTAAATTTGGAATATGTTGTAATGTATTATTAGGATTGGTGGTTGTATTAAAGCACAGGACACGAGGGCGTGATAAATATGTCTGTGTACCAAATGTACTGCTAATAATGAGATAATACAATGTGTGTGATTTTTAACATACATCAAGTGTATATAGCAGTATGTAAGAGAGAATTTCATGTACTCAGTATGGGTTGTATATTGGTATTCGGTGAAGTTCAAGGAATATTATTGACGAGTGTTGGGTATATAAGGATGTGTTGATGTACAATGTGTTAAGTAGGGTTAGGATGGTGAGGCAAGAAATGCTGCGGTCTGTAGAATAAGAATATAGTCTCGTTTCAGTTAATGTTTAATAGTAATGACTATGTATATTTCATTATATGGTAGAAGAAGTTTGTTACTCAACACTGGAAATTATATTTGAAAAATATTACTAAATATACGTGATTGTGTAAGTTCGCTTGTGGTGATGAATGTAGTGTATGGAAGTGAGGTGGGACGAATGTAGTGTATGGAAGTGAGGTGGGATGAATGTAGTGTATGGAAGTGAGGTGGGATGAATGTAGTGTATGGAAGTGAGGTGGGACGAATGTAGTGTATGGAAGTGAGGTGGGACGAATGTAGTGTATGGAAGTGAGGTGGGATGAATGTAGTGTATGGAAGTGAGGTGGGACGAATGTAGTGTATGGAAGTGAGGTGGGACGAATGTAGTGTATGGAAGTGAGGTGGGACGAATGTAGTGTATGGAAGTGAGGTGGGACGAATGTAGTGTATGGAAGTGAGGTGGGACGAATGTAGTGTATGGAAGTGAGGTGGGACGAATGTAGTGTATGGAAGTGAGGTGGGACGAATGTAGTGTATGGAAGTGAGGTGGGACGAATGTAGTGTATGGAAGTGAGGTGGGACGAATGTAGTGTATGGAAGTGAGGTGGGACGAATGTAGTGTATGGAAGTGAGGTGGGACGAATGTAGTGTATGGAAGTGAGGTGGGACGAATGTAGTGTATGGAAGTGAGGTGGGACGAATGTAGTGTATGGAAGTGAGGTGGGACGAATGTAGTGTATGGAAGTGAGGTGGGACGAATGTAGTGTATGGAAGCGAGGTGGGACGAATCATTTGTTATATTATACTGTGTTTAGTTTTTCTGTGGTGAGGTGTGGAGATTGTTATTTTCTCACCTTTATTTGTTTCGTAATTATTGAGGTGTTACGTATTATGTATTTGATATGAAGTTTAATATACAACAATAATAAGTGTGTAAAGAATTTTTGGATAATTGAGAATGTCTTCGTACATACAGTTTTATGTAAAATGTCAATACCTGTGACATTCTTTGGGTTATATTGCATATTGTGTTTATGGCTGCAATTTTGGATGTACTAAACCCACCTGTATATGAAGCTGTGGGCTGTCTTTAGTTTAGTTCTTATGTATAAGTTTAGTGCTACGGTAGGGAATGTGGAGTTTTCTTTTGTTATATATAATGGATACGTTTCATTGCTTACATTGTCTACATGTATAACTATGTATTGCGTTTTTCAATAAAATATAAAAAAAAAAAATATATATATATATTAGCGTTGAGTTCAAATGTTATTTTATTCATTTCATTTTTCATTTTTCTTTCAAATAGGATGTACCTGTCATTTTTTATTGTTTTATATTTGCTTTAATAAATAATAAAGTGTTTATCTTTGTTAATTATTATTTCGTTTTCTTTTCATTAATTTTCCTGAGGAGGAGCCAGCTTTGGTAATACTGTCTGAAGTTATTACAGAGCTGAGTATGCCTTCACACTCTATGACTGAAGAAATACTTTCTAACATCCCTTTGACTCATCTGCGTCTTCAGCTTCCAGTTGTGACCTCTTGTTTCTGCGTCCCATCTGTGGAACATCCTGTCTTTGTCCAACTTGTCTATTCTATGCAGTATTTTATATGTCCTTATCATGTCTCCCCTGAACCACCTGTCCTCCAGTGTCGTCAGGCCAGTTTCCCTTAACCTTTCTTCGTAGGACAATCCTCTTAGTTCTGGGACTAGTCTTGTTGAAAACCTTTGCACTTTCTCTAATTTCTTGACGTGCTTGAATAGGTGTGGATTTCAAACTGGTGCTGCATACTCCAATATGGGCCTAACGTAAATGGTGTAGTGTCTTGAACGATTCCTTACTGAGGTATCGGAACGCTATCCTTAGGTTTGCCAGACGCCCGTACGCTGCAGCAGTTATCTGTGTGTGTGTGTGTGTGTGTGTGTGTGTGTGTGTGTGTGTGTGTGTGTGTGTGTGTGTGTGTGTGTGTGTGTGTATGTGTATGTGTTTGTGTGTGTGTGCGTATGTGTGTATGTGTGTGATGTGTGTGTGTATGTGTGTGTGTGTGTGAGTAACTTTATGAGTGTTGATTTATTAAGAGTGTGAAAAGTAGAACTTGGGATTGTGTTATGGTGTATGAGTGTATGGTGTATGAGTGTATGAGTGTGTATGTGGAGTTGGCATGTGACACGTGGTCTACCATGCTCCTCTACCTGACCCACACCTAGCTACTAGATTATGTCCTCTTTGCGTATACTTCTTCCTAGTCTAATAGACACCTATCTGCTCGCCCTGTTCTACTATAAATTACTAATTGCTATTCGTTATTGAGTACGAGGAGAGTTGGACCGCTCACAAACAGCTTGGTGGCTAATTGGAAATCACACCCGTCTCCCTGAAAACCACGCATAGGTGAGATACTTGTGATGCAGCCTGTGGCAGCCTGTGGCAGCCTGTGGCAGCCTGTGGCAGCCTGTGGCAGCCTGTGGCAGCCTGTGATAGCCTGTGGCAGCCTGTGGCAGCCTGTAGCATCCTGTTGATTATCCAACTCGATGTGATGTCCTGCTTAAATCCACTTCCGTTTCTTGCCAATATATAATATGACCTATTCACTGCATTTCTTTCACTTCATTTATTTCACTTTATTATCTTTCTTGGGTGACATGTGTCAGCGTCGCCTGCAGCACACAAGGCCTGCCCACTGACTGGCGCCACAAAATATCACTTCCTGGTTCACCTATAAAATTGTGGCTCTCCCCACACTTATGTGGCTCAGGGCAACTTGTAAATCGCATCAAGTATTGTTCACTACCCTGACACACTTAATGACCCCTGCAGTACCCTGGGGGTAACCCTCAAAAACACTTATATTCACGGAGCACTAAAAGTTTTGACTCGCGCACGCAGTGTACCCGGTGTGTACTCCCTGTGTGTGTGAGTACTCACCTAGTTAAGGTTGCGGGGGTCGAGTCCGAGCTCCTGTGTGTGTATGTGTGTATGTGTACTCACCTAATTGTACTCACCTAATTGTGTGTGTGTGTGTGTGTGCGTATATAAATCTTCAAGTATTAGAGACATCTGCCTACATGCCAAGCCAGAAATATGAGCTCTTTATCTTTGAGCTAGTTCTCCGGTGTGATAAACGGTAGGCAACTGGTTGGTCCTGAGTAAGCTTAATTAAGAACGGTTCTCGACATTGCCTTGGGACAACCAGATGTCTTTAAAACAGACTTGTGCAAGAGAGTTAGTGTAGGAAAATTGACATGATTCATTTCTTTCACGTATTACTTTACTCCTAGAAGCAAGGTTAATCTAATTTTGGAGAGTTTGTCATTTGAGTTGACGGTTCAAAAAGTCACCCTTAAAGTCTGTGAGTGTAGGTTATTCTGGGCAACAGTAAAGAGGAAAAGCTACTGCTTTCGACCTCATGGACACAGAAACAGTATCTTCTCCAACAACAGTTTCTGAGACAGTAGCGGCGTTCATGATACACTGATCAACAACCAAAATGCTTCCGAGACCAGAGTAGCAATTTTGAACTAATTTTAGGTCACTGATAATGAATATCGTGGTTAAGAATGTTTGTTACCTCTACTTTTCAATATACACCGACGTGTCACAACAGGTTACAACAGGTTTGCGGCAGTGTGTTTCTTTCCACACTCACAGCCTCACTGACCTTCATTATTGTTCCAGTAGTCATAGAAGGTGGTTGTGTTGTGCAAATTTATATTCTGAGGTGAAATGTAGATGACTTTCTTAGCCAAACACTTTTTAAATTTATAATAAATATTCACTGAGCAAGCTATTGATATGCATGTGAGGCATATTATATTAATTTTGTTTTCCTGCTGAATGATATAAATACTTCTGCTTAGCTGTCATGCTCTGTATTATAATGATAAATTAATGAATAATGTTTTGTTTCTCTTCTATCTGTTTGTTGTTTTCTTCATTCTGACGCCTCGTACTTGTGTAAATAGTGCAGACAACTTCTGCTACATTTGTGGTGATGTGACCTTTGCATCACAGAAGTGCCGTATAACTGCTATGGTTAGAAAGGCATATCACTTATATTTTGGAAGCAAGATTGGTGACCAGGATAAGAACTGGGCTCCACACTTATGCTGCAACAATTGTGCTACTAACCTTCGATAATAGTTAAACAGGAAGAGGAAAGGAATGCCTTTTGCTGTGGCAATGACATGGTGAGACAGGAGAGACTGGCCACCTCGTCAATCGTTGGAGCCTGGGATGGAAAATGTTTAACATCCACCTCTCATTGAACCAAACAAAATTTTCGTACCACCATAACACGTAAAACTGGAGCTCATGAAAAAACTTGGTTTTTGCTATGGAAAATCCGGTCAGATTTTCAAGTATTTAAAATCAAAATTCTCCTCACTGAACTACGCTAAGATAAGAGAGGGAGTCTTCAATTGTCCTCAGATTCGAGAGCTTCTTAAAGATGGTGTCTCTGAATCAGACCTTCATGGGGAGGAGAAAGCTGATTGGGAAGCATTCAAGTTAGTGGCGAAGAGATTTCTCGGAAACAGAAGGGAAGGCAACTATGAAGAGTTTTTGGAAAACCTAATCAAGACTTACATGAGCATGGGAAGTAACATGTCACTTAAAATCCACTTTTTGGATTCACATTTAGACTTTTTTCCAGCTAACTGTGGGGCAGTTAGTGACGAATATGATGAAAGGTTTCACACCTTGGAAAAATAGTATCGGGGCAAATGGGGCACAAGAATGTTTGCAGACACAGGTGCAACTAATGTGACATTTTATTGTGGCAACGTTTCGCTCTCCAGGAGCTTTTTTGTTAATTCTACCAACATATATACAGTCTTGCAGACTATTGCTGGACATTGGCAAGAGATGATTCTTCAGCCCACTATAAGCAAAAAGGCAGAGAGTAAGTCCGGATTGGAGTTGAAAACATACTGACACATATTTTACATTACAATAAAATAATTAAATATTACATGTCTCGTATCTTTAAACCTATAACAAATAAGTATTTTTCAATGTAATATTTGGATTCAGGACATGAAAATACATAGGAATTAACTAATCTCATTTAAGAAGCATACAATTTTTCAAAAATTGTTGACCAGTGATATCAGACTCGGGTATGGTAGTGTTATCCTTGGTGACAGGAGATCTAGTAACGTTATGCGGAAACAGAGATGAGATGGAATGAACGCAAATATAATATTCAGATGGAATGGATGCACATATAATATTCTCAAACAGAACAGACTGGGAAGTGATGAGGGCGAGCAGTGCCTGAGCTCTGCCGGTGAACTTCAACCAAATTGATTTCGGGAAGCACCTTACTGTAGGGAAGACGTCTGTCTGGCCTAAGTAGTCTGCAAGCACAATAGTGCTTTAGAACAGTTTATCAGTGATTAATTTCCAGCTACACTCAGTGGACGTAGAAGGTTCAAGACGTTTATCCTCTTGTCTGTCTCAGAACAAGAAGAATAACAAGAAGCATCTTCTGAAATTTTGCACCTTTTGTAGATGGACTATATGGGTTTTTAATGCCTGACTCACCACTCTAGAGTATGGGAAATCGGGTTCTATTTACGGTCTGTTAATTTCCGTGACTCTGGATTTGTCTGAATTGGTATTTTATTCAGTTTTCTGTCTTGGTATTTTATTCCTCAAGATATTTATAAGAGTTATGAGCCTCTGTGTAGATATCAGCAGCTTCGGCAACTACTGCGGTGATATGAAAGTCCGAATAGGATAAAGGACTGCGGCTAGGATTCGGTCAGTGGTCTTGAAATCTTTTAAAAACGAGTAGTCCCGGTCAACTCCCTCTCTATCCATTCAGAAATCAGAGTCGGAAGAAAGTTGTTTGAAACTGGATGAAATTCTGGCCGAACTTTATAAAGGCATGATGTAATTCCTTTTTATATGAGTCTTTTATCTTACTAAAAGCAGAAGGAATCGCCTTCTCCAGTAACATATAATCACATATTGTCTCAAGAGACAAAGTTGAAAAAATTATTTAAGGCAGTTCCAAAGAAAACCATGCCTAACCTAGTTGCCCAGGTATCAACATGACTACTCACATAAGGTGGCAGTGTTACCAAAATTTATGAGATGTCCCTTCCTTCCTTCTGTGAATGGAAATAAGATTAGCATATTGACTCCAGTGATGTGTGAAGCCCAATCCAACACATCTTCGTCTACTCTGTTTAGAAAAATCCAAGTTTCTAGTTTTCAATTATATTTTTAACGTTCTGTAACTCTGCTCAGCGTAGTCACGAATCTTTTTTTTTTTTTTGTCCCGTCTCTAATGCTTCATGTATTCCTTTTTCATTTCTACTTTATGCTCTCTCCTATCATTAAAATTCTGGTGTTCTTACTATCTTCTCTCTCAATTCTGTCTTTCCCCCTTTGCTCTCTCTAGCTAGGTTCATCTGTCTTCGCTTCCTCTACCCTAGCTACCTTTTTCCACTTTTTCCTCTTCCCTACATAATTATTCTTTATTCTTTCGCTCTTATAAAGCTAGTATTTTGTTACGTTCTTTTTCATTTTTTCTCTTGTTAAACGATTTTTAATATATGAAGAGACAAGAGATTCTAAGGTAGTTCCATTAATACCCATCGAGATGATTGTGTCTAATCAAAATTTGAACTTATCCATTAAGATAAGAAATATAGATATATATGACAATTAAATTCTAAAAGGGAACTAAACTACATCCAAAAATATATAGGAAAAATAATGTACCTAGACCAGCCACCATCTCTGCAAAGGTCGAGTGTCCCCCAACATATCCATGATATACAATACAAACAGGACTCAGTGGAGTGACATATTCCCCTGAAAATCTGAGGCCTCTTGGGTCTACTCATCTACACCACAACAAGCTAAAGAGTGACAGGAATAAAGCGGAGCACAGTTGCCTGTCCTGGCTTGCTACCCAAAATATGTGAATGTAAAAGCAAAATTTTACTCACCACTTTATTTAAATTCTTGCGTAGTGAAGGTAGCATACCACAGCGAGTGACAGCCTGTCTGTTAATGATAATGTAATAATGCTACTCAACTCCTAATTACACTAGTCAACAAAATAAAAAAAAAATTCTTAGTTCACAAACGTAATTTGTTGTTTTATGCTAACTTTAATGAGCTGATCACGAATCTAAGTTTATTTAGATTATCACGTAATTTTTTTTTTAATCTTATGATCTACATTTTGGTAACAAATACCAAATTCTTGGAACAACTGGCATGTTCACGTTCCCTGTGACCAAAGTTGCTCAAGCCATTCCCAGCGTTTTGGAATGGCTCAGATAATTTCCTAAACAATCGGTAGCATAACCTCTACCTTTCATAAAAAGTGACATTCTCTTGTTAAATGATAAAAATTTCTGTTTTCCTGTTCTTAACGTCTTCGGTACTTATAGACCGATGTATTTCAGGTTCAAGAGAGGGTCTCCTGACTCTCGTTGCTCTGCAGGGAGATTTGTTTCTGTATTAAATTTGTATTTAAAAAAAAAAATTGGAATCGTTGGAAATTTTGAAGTCTGAGCTGCTTCAAATTTCCTGATCATGGGGTTGACGCTGCTGTTTTGTGGCGTAAATCCAGATTTGTCAGTTTTAGAGAATAAATAGTAATAAAAACTTTTATTCGATGGTAAAAAAATTTTTTTTTTTTCTGATTGGCTACCAAATATTTATCATTCACAATGCATTCTGTGATAAGTATGATTACCTACAAGCTTATTCTGGTTTGGAGCAAATTGAAATTTCACTGAAATTGTTAAAAAGAAAACTTAATTGATGAAATTCGAACAATTAGTGGGGAATTTTTGTCTGATCTGCTTCAAGCTTTTACCATTCGAGTGCATTATTAAAAACAAAGCTTGATACTCCCTTTGACCTGTGTAAACTTCAATTTAGCAATATTATTAAATTGTTCCCCATGTAATAACTAGGGAATGTCGCTTCTGATCTCCTTCGAATATAAAACTGGTGTATGTTAATAGAAAGTGTTTTTGTAAATTGAAATTTGTTTCACAATTTTATCAAGCAGAGTTTCATAAAAAGTAAAATAAAATACTTTTTAATGCATGATTGAATTTCAAATATAAAGTAAATGAGAAAGGAAATGAAAAATCCGCTTTCTCTGACATTTTTTGTTTAACGATACATTTAGCACTCGAAAACGCTATGGTCGTTCTGATTAAAATTTTGAACACTAGTGTTATGTATCTGATTTATGGAACTACTTACATAATGTTACATACAGTGCTCGTCACGGCATTATGCCGGGTGAACGCCCCTGCATAATGCCGTGACGAAAATCAAAAGCCTACACATACAGGGGGGGGGGGTCGTTTTTCGTCAGTGCATTATGCCGGATAGCAGCCATTAGTATACCGACACGGCCTACTGCTACACTCCACAGTGATTCCTCAGTTCTCACATAGCTGCCGTGGTGAGAGGAAGTGTTGTCTGTCATCTGCCCCATTTTTTGTCCGGTGTTCCCTTTGGTTTTGGGGCTATACATGTTTGATTATGGGAAGAAGGAAGTCTTTAACACCCGAAACTATAGCCCAAATCATAGGGTTCACAAAACTGGGCACCAGACGAAAGAAAGCAGTGGAGAATGTTGGTGTGTGTGTGAGCGTTCAGTGAGGTACTGGGTGCAGAGTTTCAAGGCGGTGTTGAGTTACCGTCTGCCGAACCTCGGCCTGCCTCCTCGAAGAAGACATCTTCTCATAACTTAACTGTGTTAAAGAAGCAGTTAGAGAGTACGCCTAAGGTAACTGCTAGAGAACTGAAAGAAAAGAGCCCACATCTTCTCTCAGAGATGTCTGTAAGAAGTGTTAGCAGACGTGTGTCAGAACTGGGCTACAGTAGTCACCGCCAGGTTAAGAAACCTATCCCCTCCAAGCTGCAGAAGAAACGTAGGCAAAACATATCTTCACTGGAATCCTCAACAGTGGACTGAAGTACTTCGAAGCAATGAAGCAACCTTCACCGTCACCTGTAACCGTGGTGAACATGTGTACCGGCCTAGAGGTATTGACCCGCTATATCCATGCTACACCTGTGGGACCACCAAACATCCAGACTCGCTCATGGTTTGGGGGTATTTCCGTGCTCAGAGTGTTGGTAAACTTATTGTGCTTCCCAAAAACCAGTATAAGAACCAGTATAATTACCTGGAGTTGTGTGACAATTTACCTGAGGCGTTTGACTGGTGTGGAGCTATAGTTTTCATGCAGGACGGTGCACTGTGTCATGCCGCTAAGGACTGTGAAGTGAGGTTCTATAATGACTGGCCAGGCAATTCCAAAGACCTAAAACCTATTGAGAACCTCTGGTCAATATTGAAACGAAGTTTACTGGGCAAGAATATCAGATCCATCCAGCGGCTGGATGCTGTTCTACATGAGACATCAAAAAATATACGTCCCCAAACCCTCAAGAATTTGTGTGAGAGTCTTCCAACACAACTGAGGGACGTGATTAAGAGTAAGGGCCGCAGCACCAAGTATTAAAGCCTCAATTAGTGTGCGAATATATATATTATAATCTTTCATAGTATGTGTTTGTGTTTTGGTAAGTGTGTCGGGGAGGGGCGGCATAATGCCGTGACGAGAACTGTAGACCTTTATCAAATTATGTCTCTTTTATGATGACTGGAGACAATATCAACACTGGTGTATTCTACTTATAAGAAGACTAGTTTCGTTAAGGCAGTGTGTAGATGCCATGTGATGATATAACATTTTACTTTATGGCATTATTTTTCCTCGTGCTAGTGAGGGGCTCTTGATCCAAAGAACTGAACTTCTCTCTCCCTTGCTTGGATCGAATTTGAGCTCCTCCTATTCTACACGCACTATATGATCCCTACGGATTTGGAGCTTTCTTCTGATTAAAATATAACAGTTTCGGACGACATCAGTCATTAACAGATGTATCATATGAAATGAATGAAACTTTTCATGGGTTTATTCTGTAAAGAATAAAGAACATCTTTTGCAGCAGATGTGTTTTCCACAGAGGAAGTATTCAGTTGGCATTAGCATGCGTAAATTATAATGTGCTAAATTTATAAAATAAATAATTTGCCCAAATCTAATTCGAAAATGTCTCTTCTGATCAGAAATATTATTAAAAATTTTCGTAAAACTTACTCACTTTCTTAGAAGCTGGCCAATCTTCTCAGAGGAAAGTTGGACTGATTTTAGCCTGTTTAAGTCCAGATTTGCTATTTTGGAATAAAATGGAAAATTGAAATGCTTCTGTTATTGCTATACTTTCTGAGTGTCATATCTGGTTAGCGTAAATTTTTCCTTGCTGATAACTTCTAATGCAACTTCTGAGTGGCTTCAAGCTTAACGTGCTTGTGTATTATATGCTATTGATCTTGAAATGTTTGAATCAGTTTTGGGCTGTGTTTTCTCAATCTACAATACTTAGTGAAGAAATCTGGTTGTTAGTTTTTGTATTATGACTTGTGACTGCCTCTTCTGTTTCACTTCAGATCTTTAACGGCATTATTTAACTGCATTATCAACTAATGCCGCACTCTGTACTATTCCTCTCGCGTGCATTGAGGTACAGGGGATTGAATACGTGAACGCCTTTCTCGGATGATGTAATGACCGACATACTTACATATAATTATTATTACTCTAATACCAATACAAGTTATTGAACAGAAACGAATTGACCTAAAATAAGTACATTGTTCCATTATTCGGTATTTATTTAAAGTTCTAGTGTTATAGTTTATTATAGTATATTATATATGTACTGATAAGGAATAAAATGTGTTAATCATTGTTAAGAATGTTATATGATGAAAGGACATTTAGAGACGAGATTGTATGGAAATATAAACACTTAAGCAGTATAATGTGATCCTTTATTGACGACGTTTCGCTCACGTCATCAGTAAAGGACCACATTATGCTGCTTAAGTGTTCATATTTTCATTGTACCTGTATTTTATACCGTTTATTTCCACACGAGATTGTATGTTGGAAGGAGATTGAGAGACGAAATTGTATGCTAAAGGGACACTGAAAGACGAGATTATAAATATAAAGACCCCAGGCTCGTGTATGCTGTTTTTTTTTTTAGAGTAGGATTATCGTTCAGAATATATGTTCTTGATTCAAGTGGATGAGTTAATTACGCTTGTTAATCTGTATACAAGGTACGACAATCCATGTTTTGAATATAAGTTTTGTCAGTGGTAACAAAGTAAATAATACTTTGAAAGTCAAGCACCAACCTAATAATTCCCACCAAATTATGAAATACTTTAATTAAAATGGCTTGTGACATTTGCTATGACAGCATAACTAGCAATTATATATTCTTATGAAATGAATTGGTGGTACGTGTAGGATATATTGCTGAAAAGTTTTCACAGAAACCGAAACAATGACTCTAAATCCCACAAGCATTTCGAAAAATAATCAAATAGCGTGTGGTTTCGTCTCCCGAACAAGTGATCAAGATGAAAGCCGTGACGTCGTGCGCCGGGAGCTGTGGATACCACCACAAGTAACTCTGGCTCATTTTTCACATAACAGAAATCAAACTAGCAGACACAATATTTTCTCACATTTATGTATACAGGCAGTATAATACATGACACTCCAGGAATGGTGTCCTGGAATAATACCAGCAGTTCATCAAGTAAAGAGTCACAACTCAGCACAGATGCCTCAGAGCTGCCTTGATATGTACACAGAATAGTATCCAACTGAACAAACGTCCTTTATATTACACTAATGTAGACAAGGACAGTGACCTTCCTGCAGTGCATCTGTCACTCTACCTACGTCACGACCTCACTGCTGAGCAATTCAGTTGTCTGCACTAATTTTAATAAGTTTGTTGTCCACCTATGTAGCTGAATAAAACAGAAATGGCAGGATCCAAGGAACTAGGAAACTTTCGCTGACGTTCCTCTCTGCAAATTGTCAACCTTGCACCAATCAATATCACTCCCGAACAATGTTACACTCTGACTCACCTCGCTTAACCCATTTCCGATCGAATTGCAGGGGGGAGGTGAAGGTGACTGTTGTGAGGTTGCCTGCAGCGTTGGCGATGACCGGAGTGATGGTAGCGCGAAGTGAACACGTGATGTTAGCCTGCTACTGACACTGTAACAGAAACATGTGATGACAACTACAGGTGATGGTTTGCTGATATTCTTTTAAGTTTTAGTTAATTTCAAGGTTGAATGTTGGTTATCCTGTGTCCTGTCGTCCTCATTTTTTGCTGACGCACGTCTCTGAGCTGCGTCGATATGTGACTGTCCTGCGGGCTGATGAAATATTTATATCAGTGGTGTTCAGATATCCTCTTCCCATCGTACCCTGATTTTTTCTCGTTACTGGATTGTGACACTCTAGGATTTTTTTTTTTTTTGCTGTCAAGACTTGTTGGGTTGTCAGGCCAACGTTCATACGTCATATATCAATAATGTGGGACTGGGAGCAGGATGGAGACACTCCCTATATGTTTCTAGGCAAAGGTTCAGTAACATGTGATGTGTTAGGCTTTTTCAGGCTACTTTGGTTGAAAGACTTTTTTTTTTTTTGGGGGGGGGGAAGTATAGGTAGGTGTTGTTTGGAAAACTACCGCTTTAAAAATTAGGTAGCAGCAAGGCGTCTCAGTCTGATCTGAGCTGGAAGGCTGGACTCAGCCGTTGGCATCAATGGCACGTCGTGGGCCTTGCCGCGAGCTATGAATTGATACGAACTAATTGACTTACAAAATATTAAATCGGGTACTGGATCCCGTATCATCTTTCAGAGGTTTCAGCGTGGTATTTATCAAAACTTCTCTGTAGGATTAGACAAGCTAACCAGACGTTCACTGTAACTTTCTTAGCCTCGAAAGAGATCTTAACGTAAATGATAGATGCTCGCGAATCTCAACGATACCGCCACATTCATTATTGTGTCAAAGGGTCAGGCTATTATCCTTCTATGCATGATGATCATCGATGATTCAGAGAGCTGTGTCCTTCCAAGAATTTGTGGGCTCGGCACACATTATAACTGCTTTAGTTTCGGTGGGAGTAAATAGAAGCGACTCTTCAGGAAAGCTATGGCCTCACCATAGTGCTACCTGGTCTGTTTTCACAGAAGAACATAAGATCCGAGAAACATTGCACCAAGCCTACGAGTCCATAATAGGCAGGTTCTTCTCAAAATTAACCATTCCCACTCTCCCAACTGTCCAACTCCTTCCCAAAGTCACTCAGAAATTTGCTTCAATACTATGAAGGACTTTGAATGAAGTCGGATCCTAAATATTATCCACAGATCAGAAAATTCGATGCGGTACGTGAATCATATTTCAGTCATAATACTCAAAATTTTTGAAGTGTTTGATATCCTCAACACTATCAACACTCGGAAATCTACTACTGTATTAGTTTCACACTAGAGGAGGAAAAAAAACAAATATGGTGTTCATGTGCTACTGTTCATTGATCGAAAAACACTATCCATTAAAGTTACAAAAATAATCAACAAAACAGGACTAAGAATGGAGTAGTTATACGTGCTACACTTCCCTTTACACTTCCTACGAAATTGCAGGATATAAATGACACTCATTCTCGACAAAACTTCAGTCAAGTCCGGTTGAAGGAGAGCTTCCTAGATATAACATTCTGCTATTCAGAACGATGTAACCAGAACCTCCAAAAGAAATTTTGCATGGCGGAACAAGACTGCTTTTGGACCCCTGGGGGTAGACTGAGGTTCCTGCCAAAATTGAGAACATAAGAACTTAAGAAAGGAGGAACACTGCACATACGGGGCAAACGAATTTGAAGTCCAATAAAACCATTGGTGAACTTTCATAAATGTTTTATTTCCTGCGTAGCAGAATGACCAGATAACATATACCTTATACATATACTTTATAAATTTTAAAAAATTTTGTTGACCTATAACTACACAAGTGATTAAATTTTTAAAAGTTTAATAAATTCATTCAAAGTAATTTCTTAAAAGTTTCATATTTAATTAGACTGCTTATTGAAATGAACTTTTCTGGCTATTTTTGTCAGCAAAATTTTTAATAATACTAATAACGCTAAATCAATAAGTCGGGTTTGAGATAATAGTAGACCTTAAAAACGTTTTTGATATGTTTTAGTTGCTAAAAGATCTTTCTGTTGACGGTACTGTAGCTGGAATTGTCAACAATATTCTGAAACTAAAACAAACATTTGGAAATATACCAGAAAGTTTGTAGTCTGTTAATAAATTTAGCAATTCTGAAGGTTTCGGTCCTGGTTTTTCAAAATTTGCTTTATGTGCTAAAGGTACTAATGGTAAATGCAGCATTTCTGCTGCAAAATCTTCATCATTATTTTGAAAAAAAAATCAGAATAAAACGTCTATGGTAATGGAGTCCCTTCAGAAAGTTACAGCCGTGACCCGGATCAATGTACCGGCTGAATGCCCCCTCTCATTGGCCCTGGATGTAGCTAACATGTCCAGCTTACCTGACAATAAATTTGGTATTTTATATATATATATATATATATATATATATATATATATATATATATATATATATATATATATATATATATATATATATACATATATATATATATATATATATATATATATATATATATATACATATATATATATATATATATATATATATATATATATATATATATATATATATACAAATATACATACATATATATATATATATATATATATATATATATATATATATATATATATATATATATACATATACATATATATATATATATATATATATAATATACATACATACATATATATATATATATATATATATATATATATATATATATATATATATATATATATATATATATATATACATACATACATATATATATATATATATATATATATATATATATATATATATATATATATATATATATACATATATATATATATATATATATATATATATATATATATATATATATATATATATATATATATATATATATATATATATATTGTTCAGTAAGTTCAACACGTAGCTCATGAAAAATCGCTTGTGACTGTCCTAGAGGGAACTTAATAATAGGCTGCAGTGTTGATGGCGTTGAGGATATCACACAATTCAAGAATTTTGGTTAATGACTAAAGAGTTGACTTCCATTAAGAACTTAGTGTAGAATAAGAAGAGCGATTCTAACACTAAAGCAAAAGTATACAAAGTGCAATGAGGGGTGGTGAGAAGAAAAGCATAGGTGAAACAGCAAGTCTATGGAACTTATGATCTATGAACACAAGTATACCTGCAGAGTGACGACCGTAGCATCACCTGTGTCCAACACAGAGACAATGTTCAACACTTTTGAAATGGAATGAGACCAACAGAATGGGACCATTATGCATGAAAATGATTGACGTAGACGATAATATATGAAGGCCACATTAATTCCTGTCACTGACACAATCCCACACTAGTCCGGTAGATTCAACATATTTAGACACTTGTCAAACATGATGTCTATACTGGAGACAGCTGTCAGCATAAATCCACTTAGTAACTTAGGTACAGAGAAGCAGTGTACAGGCTTACTGGCCCATGCTGACAGATCTCTCTCAAACTAAGTTCTTCTCACAAATACCTTTACGACTGCTACTACAATTTCTGCCGCTACCGTTATTGTTAATATACCTCTTTCTTAGTTGTCTCTGTATTTGGACTGAAAAGGCCACTCGTGGTGGAAAGTTTCATTTAATAAATTACCTGAACTAAAGATAAGTATCTTTATCCTCATACTCTCGGTAACATCATACCATTTATTTCCAGCAAAAAGATGTGCATAAAAGAGAGCAACAATAATGAGATAATTCATCTTACTAAGTTGCTAAACGTGTGCGCAAAAAAAAATGTGTTCCATGGAGTCTTGTTTCTTAGGTAAATGTGTTAAAAATTGTAATGCTAAATCTCTCACGGTCTCTGGTGCATTGGTTAATGATCCTGGAAATTGCTAGTTAGTATAAATAAATTTAGAAAATACTTGGATATGTCAAAATGATAATTAATAAACTTCACTTATTATCGACAGTTGTAAATATACCTAATAAGTCCAAATTATATTTTGGACAAGTTTACTTGTTAAAATATTAAAAAGTTTAGTTCATTCCCTTCAATTTTAAACTTTTGTCATGTTTTTAATAAACAATAAATGGTGAACATGCTCTTTGACATATGTTTATGAGTTTTATTATTTGTTTCCAGAGGAAGATCTTGCTATAGAGTTTTATACTTAAAAAACACTTCCTTACATCCAGTACAACCGTTTTAGACGTAATGCTATAATAGGTACATGGACAGGGCGTTCTGTTTGAAGGAATGGGGCTGGAATGGTTGATATTATTAGCCGGCTTGACAACATCATGAATGATAATAGGATCAATCCTATTATCTGCCTCAGTGCTGGAGTCAATGATGTAGGCAAGCGTAGAAGTAAGGATTTAGTTAGAAGGTATAGGACAGCAAGAGACATTATTACGAAGAAGGGAGGGAGACCAGTTATATGTGGCATTTTGCCAAGGAGGGGTGTTGGAAAAGAATGTTTGTCCAGAGCAACTGGTATAAATTGTTGCCTGGACACTGTAAGGATAATGCAGTACCATTTATTTTTAACTGGGACCATTTCTGTGGCAAAAACGACATGTATGCCAGGGATGGGATTCACTTATCCAGGGCAGGCTGGGTTTTCTCGCTAGTTCAATTGAGGGTGTTGTTATGGCTTTAAACTAAGATTAGTTAGAGGTATGTGTTTAGGAATAGTAAACAATAGGTGTGGAAATAATGACAGTCATCGAGTAACACTGGGTAATGATCATAAGAGAAACTGTGTAAAAGGAAAGCCAACTAGAAAAAAGGTGCAGAAGAAAAAACATATTAATGTATTTTTTACTAACAACCGAGGTGCAAGAAATAAAATTAATGAATTATTTTTGGTAGCATCTGCTGGGAACTTTGATGTCATTGCAATAACAAATATGGTATAATTTAAAGAGTTGAGGTATGATTGCTGAGTGCCGTATTGAAAGTTTTAAGTTGTTCCGTGAATATAGATATAAAGGGAAAGGTGTGGAGTTGCATTATATTTGCAAGAAGACATAAAGTCTTGCATAACTGAAATGTAGTTTAACCATAACTGAGACATGGTTTAACCATAACTGATGTGGTTTAATATGAAAAATCGGGACATGCCTGCTGAATGTCACATTCAGGCTTTTAAATTGTTTCAGGTAGATAGGAGTATCGGTGAGGGGAGTGGGGTGGCATTCTATGTCCGAGATCGTTTAAATTGTTGCATAAAAACAGGTTTAAAGTCTGAAATAACACATACAGAGTCTGTCTGGATAGAATTTTCAGAAGATATGAGAAATAGATTTTAGACGTGATATATCGTCCCCCAAACTTAGATAGGGACGAAGGGAGACTACTCTGAGAGGAAATTGTTAAAGCCACAAGGCACCAAAACGTATTAATTCTAGGGGACTTTAACTTTAGTTAGATTGATTGGAATTTTTTGACTAGGAATTTAGAATCTAACGACTTTTTAGAAGTAGTTCAGGATAGTTTTTTGAAGTAGTTTGTGACAGAAATTACAAGGGAAAATAACCTGCTTGACTTGGTTCTGGCAAGCAAGGAAATTTCAGAGGATCTCCGCACATGTGACCACATGTGCGGAGATCCTTTAGCATTGAATGGAAGTATGATATTAGGAACAACTCAGTAACGGTCCCAGATTTTCGCTTATCAGATTTCCTCCGAAAGTAGTTTCTCTTGGCCCCTATCTAAGTTTGGGGGGCGGTATATCACGTCTAAACTAAATTTCTCATACCCCTCTTAAAATTTTATCGAGACAGACTCTGTATGGATTATTTCAGACTTTATACCCGTTTTTATGCAACAATTTAAACGATCTCGGATATAGAGTGTCACCCCACCCCCCTTACCGAAACTTCTATCTACTTGAAACAATTTAAATCCCTGAATGTGACATTCAGTAGGCATGTCCCGAGCATTCATATTAAACCAGGTCTCAGTTATGTCAAAAACATCAATGTCACCCGCACTTGCAACTAATCTCAATCCGTCCATCTTATTTCTCGCATTACGTGTATTAGTATAAAATATGTTTAAAAAACCTCCCGTCTCTTTCCTCTTCCTGCTGATTTCTGTTTCTCCACTATACCTGTTACTGTCCTTGTCACCTAGTGCCACTGGTTTTCCAATATTCTCCAATAACTCTGCCTCATTCTGCTTATTACTGGTTTCCCTAAAACTCACACTAGCGCTACACAGAGAATTCATTGATTTTCCACACAAAAAATCCATACCACTATCTATTTCCAGTATAAAGACCTAAGAACTCCCTCCACCCCATCCCTGGCATACATGTCATTTCTACCATCGAGGAAGTCCCAGTTGTCTATGAATGCTCTTACGTCTGCCAACATCATTGCCTCCCGCACTGAGTCAGATTGCTCCCATTACCTTTCATGATGTAGTCTAGAAGGCTAACAATATCCTCTATCCCAGCCCCAGGAAAACATACCCTCTGCCTCCTCTTCCTGTCCCTAAGACAAAAAGCCCTATCCATAAATTTAACCTGACTGTCCCCAACTAAAAATCCCAGTAATCTGTTTGCCTAATTACGTACACTTAGGCACTGCTGTCTTGGTTTAATGTTGCTGCTTACCGTAACCCCCAAGTCCTTTTCGCAATCCGTATGGCTAAGTTTTACGTTATTTAACTTATAAGTGCTAGGGTTGAATATTAAAATTGTATATAATACCGAACAGAGCTCTTCTCCAGGCTGAGGGACTGGATACCTCAAGTCTCCAACAATAAGGGTGATGGACTGATTACATCGTCTTCACATCTCTACTGCTTCTGCCTACTTTTGTGCTCGACTGAAGAAGCCTACTGTGTAGGCGAAATGTTTCGGAATAAAGTTGCCTAACTGTTGCGCATGTGTCTTACCTAACAAGTGCTAGGGTTATGGACACTTCCGAGCTTCAGAACCTTGCATTTATCTACACTGAACTGCATATGCCACTTTTCTAACCATGAACTGAGTTTGTCGAAATCCTCCTGAAGTTCCCTGGCATCTACGTTTGAATCAATTATTCTACCTAACTTCGTGTCATCGGCAAATTTGCTCATATCACTAGTAATTCCCTCATCAAGGTCTTTGATATGTATTGTAAACAACAACGGGCCTAAGACTGATCCCTGTGGAACGCCACTTGTTACAGATCCCCCACTCGGATTTAATCCCATTTAAGCACACTCTCTGCCTCCTATTGTTGGTCCATGACTCGATCCATGCTAGGACTTTTTACCCCAATACCATGAGCTGCCACTTACTTTAACAGTCTCTGGTGCGGTACTCTATCAAAAGCCTTACTAAAATCTAAATAAATAATATCGAATTCTTTATCATGATCAACGGCCTCAAAAGCTTTACTGAAGAAAGTTAATAAATTAGTTAGGCAGGAACGGCCCCTCGTGAATCCATGCTGAGTATCATTAATCAAATTATGCTTATCCAGATGGCATCTTATAATATCAGCTATAATTGACTCTAGTAATTTGCCCACAATTGGGGTTATTTTCAATGAATTTCAACTGCCATTCATTGGTATCCTCCTCAGAATGAATCATACGGCCTAGTTTTGTATCATCGGCAAATTTGCTCATGTCACTTGTAATTCCTTCATCAAGGTTATTAATGTGAATTATGAATAGCAGAGGGATTTGTCACTAGTCGAACACCACTAGTGACAAATCCCTGTTCAGATCTGAACCCATTAATGGAAACACTGCTTTCTGTTGGAAAGCCATGCCTCTATCCATGCTAGAACTTTGCCTCCTATTCCATGAGTTGCCACTTTTCTTAAGAGTCTCTTGTGAGGTACTCTATCGAAGCCTTCACTGAAATCTAAATAAACACTATCATGTTCTTTATCACTCTCTGTGAGGGAAAAGTTCAATAGATAGGAGTAGCGAGGGAGTATATAGTAACAATAGTTTCATTGCCGGCTACTTGTTAAGGTAGGGTAAGTCCAGCTCCCGCTATTCCCCCTACCCCCCCTTTTCCCACTCCCCGAAAGTGATAGTTTGATTGCCGGCTGCTTGTTAAGGTAGGGTCAGTCTAGCTTCAGCTATCCCTTCCCCTCCCTCTTCCCCCCCCCCCGAAAGGTGACGTGTGGGGCTCCGGTCAAACAGTAAATCACTCGAGTACACGCCTGATCATATTTTAGTGGACTTATTGGTTGAAAGCTTCACTTTTGACCAATAATTAACTTAGTCCTTTCATTCTTTATCTGTTAAATGTTTTAATAATCACCACATCTTTTAGGTATTGTACTTATCACGGAGAGTGGTTTCTTAAGCAGTGGGTAATCTGTCTCTCATTACAGCTTGGAATGACAGAGAGGGTCACCTGCCAACCAACGAGAAGAATAGAAGGAGACAGAGTAACGTCCTGAGACGTCCCATATTTAGTCTACTTACCTGTTATGTAAGACATCACAGGACCTAACCCCTCATCATAGCAGGGACCCGAGATTTTCCAGTGACAATTTGTTTCATTGAGCTCTTTATTATATCAAGGGAATTGTCGTAGGGCACTCTTGATTTGTGGGTGAGAACATTGGATGGTTAAGTGACCCCATTCTACTTATTGTTTGCTCGGAGCCAGTATAGAACCCTTCGTTTTAATTAATACATATTGTTTAATTGAAGTAGGGATCGAGCCCTCTGGTTTATTTACAGTTTGAATGGAGCAGGAATTGAACCCTCCGTTTTCTTTAATACCCGTTTCATTTCCCCTGATAGTTTAAGTTATTCTTGCAAGTATGGAGGAATACCAGTTTTGGATGAACGCTGGAAGTAAGTTACGAATAACAGAGAAAAATTTAGAATCTTTCATTAGTGCTAAGATCCAGGAAAGACTTGAAAGAGAGGGAGAGAGAATCGAAAGAGAAGAGAATAAGGAGAGAGAAAGAATAGAGAGAATCAAGAAAGACAGAAAGAGGAAGAGAGGATAAAAAGGAGAGAGATCGAATTGAAAGAGAAAACCAAGATAGAAAGAAAGGGAGAGAGAAGACAAAAAGGAGCATGATAGACTTGATCGTGAGGAGAGAGCTAGAGTACGTGAGAAACAAGCTAAAATACGTGAGGAACAAGTTAAATTAAGAGAACTTGAGGAAAGAACAAAGGATAGAGAAGTTGAGGAAAAAGCTAGAGAACTTGAGTTAATAGAGAGAGAAAAGGATCGCGAGCTCGAAAAAGCTCGCCTTGAATTAGAGAATAAAAGTTAACTCTTACACAACAACAATTAGAGGAAGGAGTAATTGAACATCATGCAGCTAGTGCACATATTCCAACACCTAATTTACCTCCCTTCACAGAGGGGGAAGTCATAACTTCATACTTTATCAGGTTTGAAAATACCGCTACCCTCTGTGAATGGCCTGCTGACACCTGGGCTACCAGGTTAGGAATGTTATTTTCTGGTACAGCCTTGAATATCTATGCAACTTTGTCGCAGGATATCATATGTAATTATAACCTACTGAAGAAGGCAATCCTTAAAGCATATCAAAAAACCACTAATTCTTACAGGAAAGATTTCAGGTATGCCACCTTACAGCTTGGCCAGAACTTTCAGCAGTTACAGGTAACACTCTTTCGTTTGTTCGACTTTTGGATAGAGAGTTCAGGAATTGATCACAGTTATGAATCTCTTAGAGACTTCATGGTTGCTGACCAGTTCCTGACAGCTCTTCCCCACCAGATAAAAACATTCATTAGAGAACGTAATCTGATTAAAGCTGAGGAAGTTGCTGAGGCCGCTGACTTGTATGCTGAGGCTCACAATTCCTATAATGAGCTAAAGGGATCGAACCCTAAGGGCAAGGGTTCATCAGACCTTAAGAAATCAAAGCCTCTAGTGGAACGTAAAGTGACTTCTTTTATTCCTGTTTGTCATTTGTGTGGCGTTAAGGGACATAAACGTCCAGATTGTCCTAAGAAGGGCCAAAGAGTTGGAAGATGTTTTAAAGACTGTAATGACCAAGCACCCTTCTGTTCAGGAACAGTTAATGGACTTAATGTATCTACCATTTTACGAGACACTGGATGCACATGTATAGTCATTTCTGATAAGCTGTTCCCTAATCTTAAAGAAACTCATTCCTCTGCTATACTTTCAGACTACTTGGGCCGTACAGACACTTTTCCTACCATCCGTTGTTACATTAGGTCTAAATGGTTCACAGGTTGGTCTGAAGCCGTACTAGCTCCCATCACTTCTTGCTCTGTACCAATAGGTAATGTAAAAGGTGCCATTCTTCCTTCTGAGGTTGACCTTTCATCACCAAAGATGAACATAAGTGTTACAGATCCTCTTCCTGTTGAGTCAGAGAAGCCCCTCGAAAGTTCAGATGAGACAATGTCTCGTGAGATTCATGTGGGATTAAAAACCAGTGATGCTACTCTCGAAAGCGAGGTAGTAGGATCACCGGTTCACTTGTTAGATGAAAGTGAAGATATCACCTCTGATACTATAAATGTTTTGACTAGGGCTCAGACCAAAGCCCAGGCTTCTCCTACTGTCCATCCCTTGATTTTCCCTGACTTTAAGCCTTTAGATATATCGAAGGACTCCTTTGTCAATTTACAACGTATTTGCCCTTCTCTTCAGAATTGCCATAATGCCGCTAAACAAAATCAAATTATCCAAAGGAAAAACTTTTCATATAAATTTGAATATATAAAAGGTATCTTGTACAAGTCAGTATTCAAATTAAATTCAGATGAGATAAACTATTCCATCTTAATTGTTCCAAGTCAATGCAGAGAGACTTCTTAAAATGGCTCATGACCTGCCAGTGGCCGGATATTTCTCGCACCGTAAAACCTTAAATAAAATTAGGGAAACCTATTTTTGGCCAAAAATGTCCTCTGATGTCACTACCTATTGTAGATCGTGTAAAGTTTGCCAACTGTCATCCTCCCGAGGTACCAGGCGAGTACCTATGGTCAAAATGCCAGTCTTTACGGTACCCTTTGAAAGAGTAGCTATTGACATCGTTGGTCCTTTATCTCCACTTTCATCTGGGGGACATAGATATATATTAACATTAGTTGATTATGCTTCGAGTTTCCCTGAAGCCGTACCCTTAAAGACCATAACTACTACAGAGGTGGCTGAAGCCATTCTGTCCATCTTCTCCAGAGTGGGCATCCCTAGAGAAATTTTGTCTGACCGTGGGACACAATTCACATCTGACTTAATGCAACATCTATACCAACTTCTGGGAGTGAAGCCTCTCTTCACCACACCCTATCATCCCAGCTGTAATGGGAGGACTGAGCGCCAGCATTCGATTCTTAAGTCCATTTTAAGGAAACTGTGCTCCATTAAACCTAAGGAGTGGCATCGTTACCTACCCTGTGCTTTGTTTGCCATGAAGGAAGTTCCCAGTGACTCTTTGGGGTTTTCACCTTTTGAACTTCTCTATGGTAGACAGGCCAGAGGTCCATTGTCCATCCTTCACGACTTATGGACTAATGAGGAGGTAAATGCTGAGGTTAAGTCTTCTTACCAGTTTCTCCTTGACCTTAGATCCAAACTTGAGGAGACCTCTGACATAGTTTCGAAAAACCTAAGCTTGTCAATTGACAAGTACAAAACCTATTTTGATTCCAAAAGTCAGAGGAGAAGTTTTAAAGTAGGGGATGAAATTCTGGTACTTTTGCCTATCAAGTCAAATAAATTATTAGTAGCATGGAAAGGTCCATATAAAGTATTAAAAATTTGTGGGAAAGTTGACTACCTCAAAGAAGTCAAGGGGAAACCTAAGCTCTATCATATCAACATCCTTAAGAAATATTACCGAAGAAATTCGGTTAACTGCCTTAATAACTTTGACTTAGTTTTTCCAAACAAACTTGATAAGTCAACTGAAGAATGTAAGGTGTGCGTAACTGACACCTCTAACTTAGACTATGATGAAGAACTACATGACTTGGTGACTCTTGATCACTCGGGCTCAACCAACATTAATATTAATGAATCTTTGGATGACCATCAGAGACATGAACTACTTCAATGTGTGAGTAACTTTTCAGACGTCTTTACTGATATTACAGGTGTTACCTCCACGGTAGTCCATAAGATTGACTTAGTGACGGACAATCCGATCAAACGGAAATTATACCCAGTTCCAGTTCACCTTAGGGATGCATTTGACCGAGAGGTAGACAAATTATTAAAACTAAAGATCATTGAACCTTCAGTATCTGCATATTGCTCACCAGTAGTCATGGTTAAGAAGGAGAATAATTCATATAGACTTGCTATTGACTTCAGAGGCCTTAATGCTATAACTCGGTGGGATGCTGAGTCTATGCCCTTAATAGATAGCGAGCTACACAAATTTTATAACGCTTCCTTCTTTCCAGAGATTGATATTTCGCAGGCATATCATCAAGTAATGTTAGATCCTTCTTCTAAGCAGTACACCGCTTTTCCTACCCACCAAGGACTGATGCAGTATAGAACTATGCCCTTTGGTTTGGTAACTGCCTGTGCTACCTACGTGAGACTGATGAGAAAGGTCTTGGGTAATATGCCAAATGTTTCAGTTTATTTTGATAACATTTACGTAAAGACATCCACGTGGGGCGAACATATCCAAACATTAACATCAGTTTTGCGTAGGTTATGCTCACATGGCCTCACTGCCAAGCCGAAGAAATGCTTCCTTGGGTATAACAAGATTAGATATCTTGGACTGATACTTTCTAATAACTCTTTGCAGCCTCTCCCCAGTAAGATCAAAGCTTTATTAGAATTTAAATTCCCCAAAACAAAGAAGCTCATGCGTAGCTTTCTTGGTTCTGTAAATTTTTATGCACGGTTTATCCCTTACTGATCTCACAGGCATCTTATCCGACTTCCTTTAAAAGTCTGTGAAGGAACCTCTTGAACTTTCCGACGTAGCTCGGGAAAAGTTTAATGAGATTAAAAGTATCTTTTCGAAAGACCCTATACTTAAGATTCCAGATATTAATAAAACATTTTGTTTAAGAACCGATGCCTCCAATACTGGCTTAGGTGCGGTGCTACTACAATACCATGATGGTTCTCCCTTCCCTGTATGCTTCCTAAGCCGGAAACTCCTTCCCGCAGAAACGAGATACTCCACCATAGAAAAGGAATGTTTGGCCCTTGTGTGGGGTATCTCCAAGCTTAAATTTTATCTACTGGGAAAAGAATTCATTTTAGAAACGGACCACAAACCTTTGATATACCTAGAAACTTTTAAGGGAACCAACAGTCGCCTCTTGAGGTGGATATTGGCACTCCAGGCTTTTAAGTTCCATATTGTGTATATCAATAGTTCATCCAATTATTTCTCTGACTGGTTAAGTCGTGACAGTCAGTAGAAGATTTCTTGCCTTACGCGACTTCCATATGTTAGATTCTTTTCCTCGCCTATTCTTCTTATACTCCTTGACTATAAGTCTTGGTATGGGGGAGTGTGAGGGAAAAGTTCAATAGATAGGAGTAGCAATAGTTTCATTGCCTGCTACTTGTTAAGGTAGGGTAAGTCCAGCTCCTGCTATTCACCCTCCCCCCTTTTTCCCCCTCCCCGAAAGTGATAGTTTGATTGCCGGCCGCTTGTTAAGGTAGGGTCAGTCTAGCTCCTTCTATCCCTTCCCCTCCTTCTTCCCCTCCCCCGAAAGGTGACGTGTGGGGCTCCGGTCAAACAGTAAATCACTCGACTCACAGCTCCGAACACTACTGTAAGTACACGCCTGATCATATTTTAGTGGACTTATTGGTTGAAAGCTTCACTTTTGACCAATAATTAACTTAGTCCTTTCATTCTTTATCTGTTAAATGTTTTAATAATCACCACATCTTTTAGGTATTGTACTTATCATGGAGAGTGATTTCTTAAGCAGTGGGTAATCTGTCTCACATTACAGCTTGGAATGACAGAGAGGGTCACCTGCCAACCAACGAGAAGAATAGGAGATGGACTAACGTCCTGAGACGTCCCATATTTAGTCTATTTACCTGTTATGTAAGCCAACACAGGACCTAACCCCTCATCATAGCAGTGGTGACGAACCTGTTTTCCTGTCATCTGAAGTAATTACACACGGCTATACTCTGTGAAGAACGAGCCAGTGGTGGTCACCAACACCTGACACCCATTACCACGATATACCTATATTAGCGTTGAGTTCAAATGTAATTTTTTTCATTTCATTTTTCATTTTTCTTTCAATTAGGATACCCATTCGTGTTTTATTGTTTTACATTTTCCGTTTCTAAATAATAAAGTGTTTATCATTGTTATTATTTCTTTTTCTATTCATTAATTTTCCTGAGGAGGAGCCAGCCTTGGTTATACTGACTGAAGTTGTTACAGGGCTGAGTAAGCCTCCACACTCTCCACTGCCTCAAATGTTCTATTGAAGACCGTCATCAATCTGTCAAGCTGGAACGACATCTCGTGAACCCATGCTGAGATACATTAACCAAGTTATGCTCTTCAAGGTGACTTCTAATAATATCAGCTATAATAGATTCTAATAATTTGCATACTATAGACGTCAGGCTTATTGGACGGTAATTTGAAGAAATGGACTTATCCCCTGATTTGGTTATAGGAACTACATTAGCAATCTTCCACTTCTCCAGCACAACACCATTTAGGATGGACGCATTAAACACGTTCGCTAATGGCGTGTATTCTTTAAATACCATGTAAACAACTTTCTGGGTCCCTTGGACTTATTTGGCTTCAGTTTATCTATCTATTTGATTACCTTGCCCCTAATGACAGTAACATTAGTTAATTTGAATTCTTCCGGAACTGAATGATTGTTAATTTCTGGAATCTCATTTACGTCCTCCTGTGTAAAAACTGACAAAAAACAGTTCTAAATAGAGAACACATTTCCAGTTCGTTATCCGTCAGCTGTCCATTTCCAATTTTCAAAGGTCCTACTTATTCCATCACCTTCGTCCTATCCACTTGAAAGAACCCTTATTGATTAGTCTTTGATTCATTAGCAACTCTAATTTCATAGTTACGTTTAGTCTTTTTAATCCTTTTTTTTACTTCTCTTTTAAACTCAACATATTGGTCAATAGTTAACCTCTCCTCTTTTGATGCGCCTATAAATTCCTCTTTTCTCCCCTAATAGCTGTTTTAGCCTCCTGTTAACCTATTTGAGATCGTTATTATTTCACCTAATTTCTCTCTAGGGAATGCATATACTCTGAGCACGTACATTATTAGGAAAAAAATAATTTTGTAATCGTAAGTATGATCATCGTAAGCAAAATCATTAGGTAGATTACCCCAATGGAGATTGGACAGGTGTTCCCTAAGTCCACTATAATCGGCAGAACGAAAATTGGGAACTTTTACCGTATTATCCTTATTCTCGTACTCCCAGGTAATATTAAAAGTAGTGGATTTGTGATCACTTGCGCCAAGCTCTTCAGCGATCTCCAGATTATTTACGAGCGTTTCTATATTTGACAAGACTACGGCCAGCAAATTATTACCTCTAGTAGGCCCTGTTACACACTGTTTCAGAAAACAGTCCTGAATTACTTACATAAAGTCACTGGATTCCAGAATACCGGTCAAAGAAGTTCAGTCTAGGTGACTAAAGTTAAAATCTCCTACTATCACCACGTTATTGTGTCTAGAAGCTCTGACAATTTCGTCCAAAAGAAGTCTCTCTTTATCGTGATCCAAGCCTTTAGGTCGGTATATTACACCTAGAATTAATTTTTTTTGACCTTCTAGAAACTCTACCCAAACTGATTCTATTACTGATTTTTATGCAACAATTTACATTTTCTCGTACATATAATGTATCTTCACCCCCTTTCCCGTTATATCTGTCTGCATGGAAAAACTTAAACTCTTGAATATGACATTCAGCAATCATATCCTGACTCTTTAAATTATACCATGGAAATGTAAACACTTATGCAGTATAATGTGAACCTTTATTGACAACGTTTCGCCCACACAGTGGGCTTTATCAAGCCACAAACAGATCTATATATATATATATATATATATATATATATATATATATATATATATATATATATATATATATATATATATATATATGCGTATGTTTGAAGATTGAGACACTTATGCACCGTATGGCAATCTTTATTTAGGAAACGTTTCGCCATACAGTGGCTTCACCAGTCCAATACAAAGCAGAAAGGTGCAAAGAGAGGAGGAGATTGAGGTAATCAGTCCCTCAGCCTGGAGTCGATGTGTTCAGTCCATCAATATTGTAGAATGTACATCATAAGGCCGTAGACGTGGCTTGCGAGGGGAAAAGTTCAGCAGATAGGAGTAGCGAGCGAGTATATGGTAACGATAGTTTGATTGCCGGCTGCTTGTTAAGGTAGGGTCAGTCTAGCTCCCGCTATGCCCTCCCCCCCCCCTTTCTCCCCACCCCGAAGGGTGACGTGTGAGGCTCCGGCCAAACAGTAATCACTAGACTCACAGCTCCCAGCACAACTGTAAGTAAAAGCCTCTGCTCCTATTCTAGTGGATATTGGTTGAAAGCTTCACTTTTGACCAATAATAAACTTAGTCTTTTCAGTTTTAAGCTCCACATAAGACTTTTCGATAATCACCACCTTTTTTAAGTATCTTACACTTATCATGGAAAGTGCTTTCTTAAGCAGTGGGTAACCTGTCTCTCTTTCCAGCTTAGAATGACAGATCGGGTCACCTGCCAACCAACGAGAAGTGTTGAAGGAGCCGGACTGAAAATGGTCTTGGGATTCACTTTATAATCTTCCTATCTGTTTAATTGTACAGGACACTACCCCTCATCTTTGCAGTGCTAAAGAACCTGCGTTCCTGTCATCTGGACTGACTATTCAAGGCTGTAGACTCTGTGAAGAACTAGTCTTTGTGTTGTCACTCAACACCTGTGACCCCCCCCCACATCATCAGTAACGGCTTCAATTTCTACAAGACGGTGTCAACCTCAACCAGACACCCCAGTATAAATGTACATATTAGCGTTGAATTCAAATGCCATTTTTCCATTTAATTTTTCATTTTTCTGTCAAATAGGATACACCTTCATTTTTTAATGTTTTATCTTTGCATTACTAAATAATAAAGTGTTTATCTTTGTGAATTATTATTTCTTTTTCTATTCATTAATTTTCCTGAGGAGGAGCCAGCCTTGATAATACTGTCTGAAGTTGTTACAGGGCTGAGTAAGCCTTCACATGGCTTATATACTGTAGTCAGTATAAGTGTCTCAATAAGTGGCTCAATCTTCAACTTGTCGGTTTTCAAAACCATCACACAGATCTGTTTGTGACTTGATAGAGCCCACTGCGTGGGCGAAACGTTGTCAATAAAGGATCACATTATGTTGCTTAAGTGTTTATATTTCAATTGTGTCGGTATTTTATACAATTTATTTCCAAATTATACCATGTTTCAGTTATTGCAATGACATCAAAGTTCCCAGCTCATGCTACCAAAAGTAATTTATTAATTTCCAAACGTATTTCATATGTGTGATGAATGGTTTGAAAAACCGACAAGTTGAAGATTGAGACACTTGTGCAGCGTATGGGAATCTTTATTCAGGAAACGTTTCGCCACACAGTGGCTTCATCAGTCCAATACAAAGAGGAAGGCGTAAGGAGAGGAGGAGTATGAGGTAATCAGTCCCTCAGCCTGGAGTCGATGTGTTCAGTCCATCAATCTTGTAGAATGTACAGCATAGGGCCGTAGACGTGGCTTATATACTGTAGTGAGGTGAGGCGAAGCAGGCAGAGGCGGGGTCATAGCAACGTATTTCATATGTTGCATTAAGTGTTTGAGTCTTCAAGAGTCTGGTGTATGACAAGTGTCTGGTGTATAACAATAGTCTGGTGTATAACAAGAGTCTGGTGTATAACAAATGTCTTGTGAATAAAAAGCATCTCATGCATATTAAGTATTGTGATGCTGGTATCACGAGGCTGTTGACGTCAAAGAATGTAAAAATACAAACACTGGGAAATATTTAATGGTTGAAGGAGAACGTGCAGTGGGGTGTGTGGAGCGAAGGATCAATGGATGCTCAGACAAGATATGAGACTTGCGAATAAGTACATATATTTGTCAGAGCTTATTGTTAGGGTAGCACTCAGTGGGTTGGACAAATGTTCTGTTAATGGGTTGGATCTGTAGAGGACCTGCTAAGTATGGACCAACAGGCCTTCTGCAGTGTTCCCTTACAACAGTTTTTATTTTGTCTCTGAAATACGTAGCAGATTATGGTTTTAGTAGCCTAACAGTTGCTAAGTTTTCTTAGACATCATTTGAAAAGAGCCTTTTTCTATCATTCTTCCTTCGTCTGCAGCTCGGTGTGACGTGTCCTAAATTCGTGCGACAATATAATCAATACAATAAGTAGAACCTGACATGTGTTGTAAACGAGAAACTGGATTACAGTGTTAAATTAAATTTTGCTCTCGTGGTGCCACATGACTTGTTGTTAATTCGCAAAGGAAATCATTTGACACTGTCCTTTACATGGGTCAGTCTCATATCTTTATTAAGAAAATGTTTCGCGACACAGTGGCTTCTTCAGTCCAATGCAAAGCACAGAGGGGTAAGGAGAGGAGGAGTTTGAGGTAATCAGTCCCTCAGCCTGGAATTGATGTGTTCAGCCCATCACACATGTAGAATGTACTGCAAATGGTCGGAGAAGTGGCTTATATACTGTAGACAGGTAAGTCGAAGCAGGAGGAGGCGGGATCACACTGGAACCATCAACTAGTGTAAGTAGGTCATAGTCCAAAGGTTGGACAAGTATTGAAGAATTTCTTGTATCAGGTTCCCACGATGTTTTAGTGTCTGGCAAATGTGATAATTGGTTTGAAAACCTGTGTAGAGTATATAAGCCTCTTCTCCGGCCATGTGGCATGCAAAGAGTACATAACTTTTATTCGGTGCATGTACACACTCCAACCAGCGAACCGCTGGTTCCCACGATGTTTTAGTGTCTGGCAAATGTGATAATTGGTTTGAAAACCTGTGTAGAGTATATAAGCCTCTTCTCCGGCCATGTGGCATGCAAAGAGTACATAACTTTTATTCGGTGCATGTACACACTCCAACCAGCGAACCGCATACTAATGGTCGGATAATGGGGGCCCATCGTCCGATGAGTACCTAGGTTTGGCCAATGAGAAAGTGGGTCTGGCAACTGTGGAGGTGGCGTGGTCACCACTCACCTGTCAACCCCTGTCATATCCATTCTAGAGCTGGTTGAGCACGGTTGTCCATTCTGTCTCCAGGCTGTCTTTGCCTTTGATTAACAGTGTTGTACACATATATTTCCAACTGTATACAGTGCACATACTTTATAGATACTTACTATCACTCTTGGTAAAGGAAAATATATTTCAAAGTAATTCAGCAGTGTTTGCTCTGCTCTTTCCTCCCCTTTACACCCAGAATAACAGGCCTTATTGTGCCTGGGTTGTAATATGGGGGCCTGTCCGAGAGCTGGAGCTGGAATTAGAGCAGCAGGTGAGCCTAGGGTTGAAGCTGAAGCAGGAACATTTTATAGCTTGCTGTCTGGCATTGTGTCAGCTTTGCCAACGCTTTACGAAACTTTGCATGTCAGCCTTGCGTTCTTATGGTAAACATGCTATTGTATGATCATTGACAGCTTGCTATTGTGTGATCAGTGACAGCTTGCTATTGTGTGATCATTGACAGCTTGCTATTGGCGTGTTAATTGCGCTCGCTTTGCTATGGTCAATCTTGCTGTTGTGTGAATATTTTGCAGTTGACTTTGCTATTGCGTATCAACCTAGCTATTGTATGTGCGTATTCTGCATTTGGCTTCGTTACATGTCAGCCTTATCATGTGAGTATTCTGCAGTCGTACTTTGCATAGCTGAGCATGTATTGCAATTGGCGTGTTACGTTATTATGCTCAGACTAATAGAGAAACTAAAACCTAACAAATCCCCAGGCCCTGATGAACTTTTCACAAGGGTGTTAAAGGAAGGTAAAGAGGAGCTTAGCATACTTTTGGCTAATCTTTTTAACATATCACTACAAACTGGCATAGTGCCTGATAAGTGGAAAATGGCAAATGTAATACCTGTTTACAAGGCAGGTGACAGGACCTTGGCTTCGAACTATAGACCAATAAGCCTTATCTCCATAGTGGGAAAATTTATGGAATCAATAATTACAGAAGCAATTCGTAGCCATCTTGATAGGCACAGATTGATTAATGAATCTCAACACGGTTTTACAAAGGGGCGTTCCCGTCTTACGAATTTACTAACTTTTTTCACTAAGGTGTTTGAGGAGGTAGATCATAGTAATGAATATGATATTGTGTATATGGACTTCATTAAGGCTTTCGATAAAGTTCCACACCAGAGGCTATTGAGGAAAATTAAGGCACACGGAATAGGAGGAGAAATTTTTTCCTGGGTAGAGGCATGGCTGACAAATAGGCAGCAGAGAGTTTGCATAAATGGGGAGAAATCAGAATGGGGGCACGTCACAAGCGGTGTTCCTCAGGGGTCAGTGTTGGGCCCGTTGTTGTTCACAATTTACATAAACGAAATAGATGAGGGAATAAATAGTGACATAAGCAAATTTGCTGATGACACCAAAATAGGCCGTACAATTCATTCTAATGAGGACACTAGAGCACTCCAGGATGATTTGAATAGACTGATGCAATGGTCGGAGAAGTGGCAGATGCAGTTTAATATTGACAAATGCAAAGTTCTAAATGTTGGACAGGTAAATAACCATGCCACATATAAACTAAATAATGTAGATCTTAATACTACTGATTGCGAAAAGGATTTAGGAGTTCTGGTTAGCAGTAATCTAAAACCAAGACAACAGTGCATTAGTGTTCGCAATAAAGCTAGCAGAATTCTTGGCTTCATATCTAGAAGTATAAATAATAGAAGTCCTCAGGTTGTTCTTCAGCTCTATATATCCTTGGTTAGGCCTCATTTAGACTATGCTGCTCAGTTTTGGTCACTGTATTACAGAATGGATATAAATGCTCTGGAAAACGTACAGAGGAAGATGGTAAATTATTATTATCAAAAAGAAACGCTAAGCCACAAGGGCTATACAGCGCTGCAGGGCAGGGAAGGAAGCGAGGGTATTGGGCTGTAGAAGGGGGGAGGTATGATCAATAGGTTACAGAAAACAGCGGGGCAGGGGATAGTGCGGGGGTAGAGGGCAGCAAGAGATTGAGGTAGAAAGGGCTGGAGGTATCATCAGAGTTTGTGAAGTAAGTCAGTTGTTGTCAAAAAGTCAATGAGAGAGTCCGGATGAAAGGTGGGTCCATCAGCGAGAAGGGAAGGTAAAGAGAGAGCAGTGGAGCGAAGACGACGTTAGAGGTATATTCTGCGTGCTCGTTGATAAAGTGGGCAGCCTAATAGAATGTGGCTAACCGATAATGGAACCTGACAATTCTCACAGAGTGGAGCAGGGTGCCTCTCTATGAGATAACCATGAGTAAGACGAGTATGGCCAATGCGAAGACGGGAGAGAGTAGTCTCCCAACCTCGACACTGGTGACAAGAAGATGGCCAGTAACCTATACTCGGTTTAATAGATTGAAGTTTGTTACCGAGCCGAGTAGACCAACGTTGTTGCCAACGAGTGTGAAGGTGGGTAGCTATTGCAGCAAAATAGTCCGTAAATGGAAAACCTCTATATGAAACTGGTAGGTCATGTACTGCTGACCGCGCAGCAGTGTCTGCCTGTTCATTGCCCTGTATGTCAACATGACCAGGTACCCAACAAAAAACAATATCTTTATGCTTGGAAGAGACGCGGCATAGCCAAAGTTGGATACGGAGGACTAAGGGGTGAGGTGTATCAAATTTCTGTAAAGCACTAAGGGAGTCTGAGACAACCACAAATGATGACATAGGCATAGATGGAATATGGATAAGCGCTGCAAGAATGGCATACAATTCAGCAGTAAAGATACTAGCCGAAGATAGTAAATGCCCTCGTACGACGCTGTCCGGAAACACTGCTGCGAATCCGACGCCGTCAGAAGACTTAGAGCCATCTGTGTACACTTCAATGGCATGAGAATGAGAGTGGAAGTGGTCAAGAAGAAGAGAGCAGGAAGCTACCATAGACAGTTGGGCTTTCGAGCAAGGGAGTGAGAAAGAACAGTCTCGAACAGCTGGAACTTCCCAGGGGGGTAGGGAAAAGTGAGATGCTACATTTCATAGAGAGGTGGTAATTGAAGAGAAGACAAGAGCGAATGTAGGCGAAGGGAGAAGGGACGGAGCAAACAGGGGCGGCAAACAAATAAAGAATGTCTACTAATATCGGTGACCATTCTATAAATGGATGGATTGCGGAGATCAGATCATGAGAGCGTACATAGTAGTGAAGGCAATGGGCATCACGGCGATTGGATAAGGATGGAACGTTCGCTTCTGCATAGAGACTCAACAGGGGAAGAGTGAAAAGCACCAAGGCATAAACGTAATCCTTAGTGATGAATGGGGTTAAGGCTAGATAGAGTAGCAGGAGAGGCCGCTGAATAGATCTGGTCACCATAATCGAGTTTCGATAAAATGAGGGCGGAATGTAGGCGAAGGAGAGTTCGACGATCAGCTCCCCATGAAAGATGAGCAAGGGTTTTAAGAAGGTTCAGCCGGCTGTGACAAGTTGCCTTCAGAGAGGTAATGTGAGGTTTCCAGGATAACCTACGGTCAAAGAGGAGGCCTAGAAACTTGACTGTATCACGTTCAGGGATACGGGAGCCATAGAGGTACAAAGGATGATCGGAGATGACAGAGCGTCTAGTGAAAGTAATTTGGTGAGTTTTGTTACTGGAAAATTTAAACCCATGTGTGGTGGCCCAATTAGAAACACGGTCGACCGCATGTTGGAGAGAAACTGTAATGAGATGACAGTAAGCGCCTGCATATGCAATAACGAAGTCATCAACATAGAGTGATGACCAAATATTGGATGGAAGACTAGAGGCCAAATCATTTATAGCAAGGAGAAAAAGTGTTGTCATCTGAACACATCCCTGAGGGACACCTTCAGCTTGGATAAAGTTCGGGGAGAGCACATTATTAACCCGAACACGGAAATGTCTGTCGGTTAAAAAGTTCTCTAGGAAGGATGGTAGATTTCCTCGAAGGCCTAAGGAGTGGGCTTGGGCCAAAATATTATACCTCCAAGTTGTGTCATATGCCTTCTCAAGGTCGAAAAATATGGCAATAACTGAGTGGTTATTCGCAAAGGCATTACGAACATACGTATCCAAGCGTAGTAAGCGGTCTATATTGACGAGTGGAGAGACTGTTGTGTGTCTCTAAATACCACACTAAACGTCTATTTACCAGGCGTTCCATCACTTTGCAAACTGCACTGGTAAGAGCAATGGGACGATAGTGGGAGGCTTCATGCCCCGTAGTACCCGGTTTGCGGAAAAGAAGAACAATGGCAGATTTCCACAGCTGTGAAAAACGCCCTGTGACCAAATAAGATTGAAAAGGCGTAATAGGACTGCAAGGGCTGACTGAAGTAAATGTTGTAGCATACGAATTTGAATGTCGTCGGGCCCAGCTGCCGATGATCGGCAAGCTGAGAGTGTTGCCTCCAGTTCCTGGAGTGTAAAAGGCACATTATACTGCTCTTCTCTGAGAGAAGAAAAGTCCAAGGGTGCTAACTCTCTGGCAGACTTTGAGGAAAGAAACGAGGGGCATAGATGGAGCCCCTGAGAAATACGGACCATATGATTGCCAATTTCATTGGCAACATCTAGTGGGTTTGCTATATCAATAACGGCAACCCGAAGAACAGCAACCGGGTCAGGAGAATATTTACCACTCAGTTTTCGTACTTTTTTCCAGACTGCACTCATAGAGGAAGCAGAGGTGATGGTGGAGACATAATCTCGCCAGCAAGTGCGTTTAGCGTCACGGATGACACGGCGAGCGATCACAGGCTTCTGCTTAAAATCAAAAAGTTTCTCAGTGGTTCTATTGTACCGGTACCTGCCCCACGCAGCGCGTTTCAAACGTACTGCACGAGCACAAGCAGGAGACCACCAAGGCACGCATTTCTGAGAATGCCTGCCCGAAGTTTGGGGTATAGAATGAGAAGCTGCGGTTAAAACGGAGGACGAGAAGAGGTGTAAAAGCTCATCAATGGAGGACGAAGAAGGAACCTCACTAGAAACAGTTAGTTGTGAGTAAAGGTTCCAATTTTCCTGATCAAATTGCCAGCGTGGGTTATGAAGAGGTGGTGAATATGAAGGGGAAGTAAGAATGATTGGGAAATGATCGCTGTCATGTAAATCCGGGAGAACAGACCAGGTGAAGTCTAACGCGTCGGAGGAAGAGCAGACTGAGAGATCAATGCAAGAGAGAGTATGAGTCCGAGAATCAAAATGGGTGTGAGTACCTGTATTTAAAACATGGAGGGGGTGGGTAGCAAGAAAAGCCTCTAACTGAATGCCACGGGAATCACAGTGAGACCCCCCAGAGGAAATGATGGGCATTAAAATCGCCAAGTAACAGAAGTGGTGGCGGTAATGACGGAACAAGAAAGGCAATATCTGGGATAGATAATGCCCGAGAAGGAGAGAGATACAAAGAACAGAGTGTATACCACCTATGCAAGTGGATACGAGCTGCTGTGTAATGCAGTGAAGTATGAACAAATAGCTGATGGTACGGAATATCAGTGAGTAGAAGAAGGGCACTTTCATTAAAGGTCCCATCAGGAAAAAGATCTGAAGAATACAATAAATTATAGCCTGAGATAGGATAGATAAAAGCAGACACCAACAGGGGAATACTTTGAGAGCAACATCTGAAGCTCACCCCGATTACCTTTGAGGCCGCGAATATTCCACTGTAAATAGGCCATGATTGGCAACGATGAAGATACCTGAAATCCGCAGGTAAGGGTACCTAAGGCCTAGAGGGGTTACAAAAGTCCACATGCGGTGGCAAAGGAAAACGTTCAAGTAGCGAAGGAACGGTGCGTTGTGAAGAAAGGAGTTGCGAAGATGGAGAAGAGGAAAGAGAAGGAACAGAGGGTGGATCAATGTCCATTGATGGTTTGGTCTCTGCAATATATTCAGAGATTGCTTCAAGTGTTTCGGAGTTCAGAGACGTCGTATGGGAGACAATATTGGAGATGGAAGGAGGAGGAGTTTGAGTAAAGATCGGAGCTGTAATGCACTGTACCAAGGTAGGGGGGGAACCGAAAGGGTGGAGGGAACTGGAGAACTGTGGGAGGGGACAGAAGAGGCAGAAACCTGGGAGGTGGCAGAAGAGGAAGAAACTTGGGAGGGGACAGGGGAGGAAGGCACAGTATGAGGAGGAGGATGAACCTCCACACTTGTAACAGAGCCAGTGAAAGGGGAGGACTCAGGTACAGAGACCGGGAAGGTAAAATGTGGAGGTGGATGAAGGGAAGGAGGGGTTAAAGGAGATTTTTTGGGCCTCTGAGAAGTAGAGGGACGATTGGGAGGAGGTGTCGTACGAGGTCTTGTCGATACCGGGGTTTGTGAGGGAGGACACGAAGAAGTGAGGACAGACTGAGGAGTTGTAGTAGGGACGTCTGAGCCCAGGACAGCAAAATAATTAGATACAGGAGTGACTATGGGACTGGCAACCGCAGAGGAGGCTGCAGAAGATGTGACCCCAGAAGTGGAGGGACGCTTTGAAACACGAGAATAAGAAACACGGGACAGTCTCCCTTGGAGGCAGAGATGAGAAACCGCCAAAGCATAAGGGAGACCTTCTGCCTCTTTGAGGCAACGAATTTCCCCGCTCATTTAAGTAGACTTGGCAATGGCGAGTGTACAAAGGGTGAGCCTCATGACAATTAAGGCAAGAGTGAGTTCGATTGCAAGACGTATTAGAATGGTCATCGGCACCACAGACTGGGCATTCGGCTATAGCTCTGCAATATTTTGCTGGGTGGCCAAATCGCCAGCAATTCCTACAATGTTGCGGTGTAGGGATCACTTTCCGAACTTGTAACCGATGTCCTGCTACATAAACAGAGGATGGGAGTTCACGGCTGTCAAAAGTTAAACGAGCCACATTGCAAGGGTATCTTCTCCGCCTGTGGGCAGGAAGAACATAAGTGTCTACCTTGAGAATTGGGAGATCTTGGAGTTCCAGCTGTTCGAGAATGTCAGTGCCACATGTCTGGAAATTCTGTTGGACTATGGTATGGGGCAGAATAACAGTACCACTAAAGGAATTGAGGGAATGATGTTTTTCGATAGTGGCCTTATTGTGCCTGGGTTGTAATAGGTCATATGCTGTACTTTCTACGAGCAGGTTATTTTCCTTAGTAGGTTCTGTTACAATCTGCTTCAAAAAACAATCCTAAACTACTTCTAAGAAGTCATTAGATTCTAAATTCACAGTCAAGGAATTCCAATTAATCTCACTAAAGTTAAAGTCGCCTAGAATTATTACTTTATTGTGCCTTGTGGTCTTAACAATTTCCTCCCACAGTAGTCTCCCTTGGTCCCTATCTAAGCTCGTGGGATGGTATATCATGCATAAAATCAATTTTTCTTCCCCTCCAAAAAATCCTATTTTGTATGTGTTATTTCAGATTTTATACCTGTTTTGATGCAACAATTCAAGCGATCTCGGACATACAGAGCCACCCCACCCTCCTTCCCGATACATCCGTCTACTTGGAACAATTTAAAATCCTGAATGTGACATTCAGCAGGCATGTCCCGACTTTTCGTATTAAACCACGTTTCAGTTATGGCAAATACTTCAGTGTTACCTGCACTTGCAACTGATTTCAATTCGTCCATCTTATTCCTAGCACTACGATTGTTAGTATAATATAAGTTTAAAAACCCTCCTTTCTCTTTTCCCTTCCTGCTCATTTCTGTTTTTCCACCATACCTATTACTGTCCTTGTCACCTAGTGGCACTAGTTTACCAATATTCACCTCATTCCACATCATTACCTATTACTGGTTACCCTAAAACTCACAATATTACTACACTGTGACTTCACTGTTTTCCCGCAAAACCCATACCAATATTTCTAGTTTAAAGTCCTAACCGCTCCCTCCTCTGTATTGGCTAGGGCCCTCACCCCAGACCTAGATAAGTGAGCCCCCTGGCATACATGTCATTTCTGCAATGGAAGAAGTCCCAGTTGCCAATGAATGTTAGTGCATTTTCCTTACAGTGTTTGTCCAGCAAGCAATTGACACCAATTGCCCTGGACAACCATTCATTTCCAACTTCTCTCCCTGGCAATATACCACATATTGCAGGGTTCCCTCCCTTCTTCCTAACTACATTGCAGACTTATACCTGCTAACCAGGTCCTCACTCCTACGTCTGCCAACATCGTTTCCTGGAGCACCGAGGCAGATAATTATAGGACTGCTCCTCTTACCTCTCATGATGTTGCACAGACGACTAACAATATCCTTCATCCCAGCCCCAGGAAAACATACTTCTTCCTCCTCTTTCCTCTAAAACAAAAAGCCCTATCCATAAACTTAATCTGACTATACACAACAAATTAATGTTCTTACGTCAACTGGCTGTGTGCATGAAGTTCTCGACGGTTTTTCTAGAGAAGGTCTTCACTGGGATGTCTTCACTGGCTGGCTTCACTGTGTCTTTAACAACTGTCCTTGTTGAAACTGTCTTCGTTGAAAGATTATGGATGGTCGATTCACATTCGTTTGATAACAAGGAAAGGGAGTTGCTGGTTTTCGCAGCAGTTTCCTGGACCTTCTTCATTTTCAGCTTCATCCCTTCAGTTCCGACTAGAATCCATTCGTTGGTCCTATCATGGGCGAAATTGCTCCTGGAATAATCCTTGCACATACCCTTCAGTCGCTGAATTGCTCTTATTGCTTCCGTTAATTCTCCCTTAAGTTGCAGATATAGCTGATCATAGTTGAGGGAAGCCGTCATCACATTCTCAAGTAGCAAAGAACGGAGAGCACACTAGTCACTTCACGACAAAGCTAAGTACAGATAACCACTGCTTAGTACAGGTTACAAATGAGCTAAATACAAATCACCAATCAAGTTAAGTACAGTACAGAAAATTTTAGGAGTGGCTTAATTTTAAATGAGTGCTTGCTAACTGACCAGTTCCATCTATTCGATAGGACATTATGTATGTATATATATATATATATATATATATATATATATATATATATATATATATATATATATATATATATATATATATATATATATATATATATATATTTATGTAGTGCCGAATATGTAAAACTGGTCAATTAGCAAGATCTCATTTAAAATTAAGTCAGTTCTAAAATTTTCTCTTATACGTTTAAATATTGTAAATGAGTTCTTGCTAATTGACCAGTTTTACATATTCGGCACTACATAAATATATATATATATATATATATATATATATATATATCTATATATATATATATATATATATATATATATATATATATATATATAGATAAATAGATAGATATTCTTTTTTAACAAGTTGGCCATCTCCTACCGAGGCAGGGTGACCCAAAAAGAAAGAAAATCCCCAAAAAGAAAACACTTTCATCATCATTCAACACTTTCACCTAACTCACAAATAATCCTTTAGAGTGCAGGCATTGTACTTCCCATTTCCAGGACTCAAGTCCGGTTATATAAAAATAACCGGTTTACCTGAATGCCTTCACTAAATATTACCCTGGTCACACTCCAACAGCTCGATAGGTTCCAAATACAATTCGTCTCCATTCACTCCTATCGAACACGCTCACGCACGCCTGCTGGAAGTCCAAGCCCCTCGCCCACAAAGCCTCCCTTACCCATTCCAACCTTTTCGAGGAGGACCTCTACCCTGCCTTCCTTCCCCTACAGATTTATACGCTCACCATGTCATTCTACATTGATCCATTCTCTTTAAATGACCAAACTCACATCAACAACCCCTCTTCAGCCCTCTGATTAATTCTTTAATTAACTCCACACCTCCAAATTTCCACACACCGAATTTTCTGCATAATATTTACACCCTTAGACAGGACACCTCCACTGCCTCCAACCGCCTCCTTGCTGCTGCATTTACAACCCAAGCTTCACACCCATATAAGAGTGTTGGTACCACTATACTTTCATACATTCCCTTCTTTGCATCTATAGATAACGTTTTTTTTGTCTCCACATATACCTCAACGCACAACTCGCCTTTTGTCCTCATCAATTCTATGATTAGCCTCATTCTTCATAAATCCATCCGCCGACACGTCGACTCCCAAATATCTGAGAACATTCGCTTCTTCCATACTCCTCCCCAATTTGATATCCAATTTTTCTTTATATAAATCATTTGATACCCTCATCACCTTATTCTTTTCTATGTTCACTTTCAACTTTCTACCTTTACACACACTACCAAACTCGTCCACTAACCTTTGCAATTTTTCTTTCGAATCTCCCATAAGCACAGTATCATCAGCAAAGAGCAACTGTGTCAATTCCCATTTTGTATTTGATTCCCCATAATTTAATCCCACCCCTCTCCCGAATTCCCTAGCATTTACTTCTTTTACAACCCCATCTATAAATATATTAAACAACCATGGTGACATTACACATCCCTGTCTAAGACCTACTTTTACCGGGAAGTAGTCTCCCTCTCTTCTACACACCCTAACCTGAGCCTCACTATCCTCATAAAAACTCTTTACTGCATTTATTATCTTACCACCTATTCAATATACTTGCAACATCTGCCACATTGCTCCCTTATCCACTCTGTCATATGCCTTTTCTAAATCCATAAATGCTATAAAAGCTTCCCTACCTTTATCTAAATACTGTTCACATATATGCTTTAATGTAAACACTTGATCTACACATCCCCTACCCACTCTGAAACCTCCTTGCTCATCCGCAATCCTACATTCTGCCTTACCTCTAATTCTTTCAATTATAACCCTACCGTACACTCTTCCTGGTATACTCAGTAAATTTATTCCTCTATAATTTTTACAATCTCTTATGTCCCCCTTCCCTTTATATAAAGGGACTATACATGCTCTCTGCCAATCCCTAGGTACCTTCCCCTCTTTCATACATTTATTAAACAAAAATACCAACCACTCCAACACTATATCCCCCCCTGCTTTTAACATTTCTGTCATGATCCCGTCAGTTCCAGCTGCTTTGCCCCCTTTCATTCTATGTAATGCCTCACGCACCTCCCCCACACTCACATCCTGTTCTTCACTCCTAAAAGATGGTATACCTCCTTGGCCAGTGCATGAAATTACCGCCTCCCTTTCCTCGTCGACATTTAAAAGTTCCTCAAAATATTCTCGCCATCTACCCAATACCTCCATCTCCCCATCTACTAACTCCCCTACTCTGTTTTTAACTGACAAATCCGTTCGTTCCCTAGGCTCTCTTAACTTGTTCAACTCACTCCAAATTTTTTTCTTATTTCCATTAAAATTTCTTGACAGTGCCTCCTTCACTCTATCATCTGCTCTCCTTTTGCACTCTCTCACCACTCTCTTCGCCTTTCTTTTACTCTCCATATACTCTACTCTTCTTATAACACTTCTGCTTTGTAAAAACCTCTCATAAGCTAACTTTTTCTCTTTTATCATACCTGTGGAAAATACTGTATATATATTCCGGAAATACGGTAATTTATAGATAAGTAGATGGCCTACATTGTATTTAATAAAATTTATATGATGGAAAATGGGAAACTGAGCCTGCGCCTCCGCAGAAGGACAGTCGCTATTGGTATTTTGAATTGGATACAACATTAGTGTAATGGGAAGAATTTTTCGTGCTCTAGAGGTTAAAATTGGGTTGACACCTCTCAAATAGGAGGCAAAATTGTTGGATGTGCATTCCTGTATAACTTGAGTATCAGTCGACAGGACAGGACAACTCCAGGAACCTCAGATAAGCTGTCTAAATTATGTTTAAATTCTGGCCAGTAAATTTTTCATAAATGCAGGCAAAAAAGGGGGGGGGGTCCTGTGCATGACACATTAATCTCCAGTCAAATTGGTGAGTGTTATGTTTTTAAGATATTCTCCTTCTGTTATGTATATGTGTTTATATGTAATCATTTTTTAATTTAATATACAGTCCACAAATTTATATATTTACCAGCATTCCTGGTGATGTATTTTTCATTTGTAATTAATAGGTCCAGAGCAACTTGTGGATATGACAGTGGTAGGTATCGAAGGGGGACATTTTTTGCGACCTAGGTGTCCCAAATTCCTACTTGTCTAACTGATAAATAATAATTATCTTTGTTCATTTACTGTTATGTAAATAATGATACATCCAAGTAAATGCAATTTTCCACATTTAATTTGCTCGTTGGTCCTTCTTGAACCGGAGGTAATTAGTGAAGCTATTAATTAGTTAATTACTTAATAATTATATGTGAAATGACAGAAGGAGGTGGATGTTAAATTCACAAATTTACTTAATGTGTAGTGGATTATAATTATTACAATATTAATTTTGATAAGTCAAGTCTGGCTAAGTTTATATTAATTTGTATAATATTAATTTGATAAGACAATTCTGGCCAAGATTTATATCAGTGGATGTGTAATTGATATATTAATGTGTATAATATTAATTTTGCTTTGCCAAATTCTGGCAAGGATTTATTAATTTGTATAATATTAATTTTGATAAGCCAAGTCTGGCTAAAGGTTTGTTTGTATTAATGAACATTTGAAGTTTATATTATTTTCTTACATGTAATTGCTAAGCTCAAGTAGCTAGGCTTTATTCAAAGGTAAGTTGTATCAGTGTTGTAAGTTGTAATCAGTGTTATTAATAAAGTTGAATTTAATACATTGCATCATGGCTGAAAATGAGGAAATTAATATAGAAGACAAACATATGGAATATAGAGTAAAGAAAGCATCACTACAGGCTAGAAAAGTTCATGTAACCAAGGCATATAATAAGTGCTTGGAATTAATGAATCAAGAAACTGTGAATACTGATGATTTAAAATTGTATTTAGATGCTTTATGGAATAGATATGATTCATACAAATTATATTACAACAGATATGAAGGAGATTTATTAGTAAACTGTGTAGATGAGACTGAAGTAGATCTTATGATTAATCAGTATTGTGAATTAGAGGAAAAGATTCTTTCTCGTAAAAGTCAGGCCTTGAATAAATTAAAATGTGTAAACCAGGCAGTTAATCAGTCTGCTCCAACAAATAAGATGTCTTTGCCAAAACTCCCAGAATTATTTTTACCTGTATTTAATCCTGGAGAAAACTAGGAGGAGTTTCGGTCAATTTTTAAAGCAGCTGTGCATGACAAGAGTGACCTAGCCTGTGTAACTAAATTATTTTACCTCAAAGGACAGGTAAGAGGAGATGCTCACATACTCATACAAGCCTTTCCCAATGTAGATGATTCTTACAAAGAAGCAGTTGACTTGTTGAAGGTCACTTATGGTAATATAGAACAAAGTAGGTTTGATCTAGTGAATATCATTGTTACTCACGAAATCGTAATGACACGATTGCAAACAAACCATACCCCAGCCGGGATTGAACCCGCGGTCAGCGAGTCTCAAAACTCCAGACCGTCGTGTTAGCCAGTGACTAACGCGACGGTCTGGAGTTTTGAGACTCTCTGACCGCGGGTTCAATCCCGACCGGGGTATGGTTTAATATCATTGTTAATTTAAAATCTCCAGGTCACACTTACAAAGGTTTAGAGCAGTTTAGAGTTAAACTGGAGAGCACTCTCAAAACTTTAAGTAATAAATATAATCTGAAGGAATCAGACTGGTTATTGAGTGCTATAGTACAGAATAAATTCAGCTGTAAAACACTTGAATGCTCTCGAACAAGTATCACAAGAGTTATTTTGGTCTGGAGGAAATAAGACTAGGCCTACAAGAATTAATTGTTCAGTTGCAGACCAGTCAACCAACTCATTTTAAAGATGCAACACATAATAACTCTGAGGTATCTGTAAAGTGTCACAAAGAGAAAAATTATCCCAATGGTAATAATCAAAATTCATTTCCTAAAAATAGTTGCATAGATGCATATCAAGTAGCCAGAATCAGAAATAATGATTCTCCACAAGGTAAGAAGAATAAGTACCCTCCTAAGAGTAGCCCAGTTAATAAGAAACCAGTCAGAGAAAAGAGAGATTGTTTTTTCTGCAAGGGTACTCATTTTTCTAAGAATTGCAATGCATACAATTCATGGAATGATAAAGTTGAAAGATTGGAGGAACTTGATAGATGTATCAGGTGTTTAGGTAATCACAATGTAAAGGATTGTTATGCCAAATTAAACAACTGTTATCAATGTCACAAAGGAAGACACCATATAGTCATGTGTAATAATGATAATGTTGACAATCCTGACACAACAGTAGCTAATGTAAAAATTGCTGCTAATGTTAATAATGATGGTTTTGCTGAAGTAGCCTTACCTGTGTTACAGGTAAAAGTTGATGATAAAAGGCATAAATCAAAAAATGTAACTGCATTACTAGACCAGGGATCCCAACGTACTTTCATTAAACGTAAATGTCTTGATGGTATGAAAGTACAGATGGGAGATCCTACAACTCTAAAATTTTCTGGTTTTCTCTCAGATAAAAGAGCTCAATTGTTTGACACTGTTTATGTAACTGTCAGGTTGGGCAATGAGAAAAAATGTGTTAATGCAGTAATTGTAGATAGACTTCCAGAAAAAATATCTACAATAGGGCTTAGTAAAGCTACAGAAAGACTCTCACATAATGTAAATTTAGCACCTTCTGGTGTAAGTGACTATTATGCCTCCTTTGTAAAGGGTATGGTAAAGAAATGTGGTGTCACCATTTTGAAGACTGCAGGAGGCCATGTAATGTATGGTAGGATTCCTCGTAATAATAATTCATGACTAGAAGAAACTACAAATACCATAACTGTGTGTCTTACTCATGAAATCGTGCCCCAGTATAATTCTTCCATAGAGGATGGTGTTGAGCCAGTGCATAAATTGTGGGAATTAGACAGCATTGGAATAAATGTAAATGAAGAAAGTCCAGACGATTCTTTTACTCAGGAGCAATACCTGAGAGATGTAAAATTTGAATCTGGGCAATACTGGGTACGACTTCCGTGGAGACTGAACCATCCAGAATTGCCCACTAATTACAGAATGGCATATGGACAGTTAAAGGCTCAGCTCCGCGAACTGAGTAAAACACCAGAATTGTTAACTGCCTATAATGATATAATTGTTAAGCAGTTAATTAATAAATTTATAGAAGAGGTGCCTCCTGAGCAAGCCAAAACTTATGGTCACTATTTGCCACATCACGGAGTGAAGAAGGATTCTAAGACCACTCCTTTGAGGATTGTGTTTAATTGTAGTGCCAGGAGTAACAAAAATGTACCTAGTTTAAATGACTGATGACAGGTCCGTCGTTGACGGAAAAATTAGGAGATATCTTATTAAATTTCAGAGTGAAGCACTATGCCTTTACGGCTGACATAAGTAAAGCTTTCCTAAGAGTGGGTTTACAAGAGGCTGACCGGGATTGTACCCGCTTCTTATGGCCTGAGAATCCTAGTGACCCACTTAGCCCTCTGAAAACTTTTCACTTCAGAAGCGTATTATTTGGTGCTACATCCAGTCCGTTCCTACTTCAAGCGACGATAAATGCACACCTTAAACGTATGGAAAGTCCACTGAGTAAAGTAATGAGCAAACAATTTTATGTGGACAATTTCCTGGGTGTGACGTCAACTGAAGAGGAACTGTTAATGACTTATGGAGAGGCTAATGAAATAATGCAAAGTGCAAATATGCCTCTGAGGGAATGGAATAGTAATTCGTCCAAATTAAAGGACAAAATAAGTAAAGATTTCCCTGGAAATGAAGTACCAAAATGTAGTAATGTATTGGGTTTAACTTGGGATACTGAGAGAGATTTGTTAATGTTAAAACCTAATAATTACAGTATGCCCAATAAATTAACTAAGAGAGTTTTGCTTGCTGAAGTTTTCAAATGTTTTGATCCACTAGGTTTAGTGTCACCCCTTACTATAAGAGGGAAATTATTAATACAGGAAGCATGGAAACTTAAATGTGCTTGGGATGAAATTCTACCTGAGGAATTCATTAACAGGTGGGATGAATTAATTGGTGATTATGAGAAAATTCCAATGTTGGAGTTCCCACGCCAGGTGGCCAATCCAAATGGGAAAAATGTACTCCGCATTTTTTGTGATGCTTCAAAATTGGCATATGGAGCAGTTGCTTACCTTCAGTGTAATAGTGTTATTTCTCTTGTTATGTCTAAGGCTAAAGTGTCTCCAATTAAATCATGTACCTTACCTCAGTTGGAATTAACAGCCATTTATGTAGGTGTCAAATTAGCTAATTATATAAGAAATAAGTTGCAGGAGATAAATATTAGCGACACTGTAATTTGGTCTGATAATGAGGTATCCTTACAATGGATTCGTAATGGAAACAGTAAAATTGTGTACGTACAAAACAGTCGCTGAAATTAATCAGATGCAAGAGAAGTATAATAGTTTGGGTCAGCATATGTTAACATTTAATCATAAACCTGGTGAGGAAAATCCAGCTGATTTCTTGTCTCGAGGTTTACCTTATGCTAAATTTGTAAATGCTGTATCATGGTTTAAAGGACCGAGCTGGTTGGTAAATAAAGCTAATTGGCCTGTACAAAAGGCGTATATTACTCCTGTTGAAATTACTGTGACCTCCGCTCCAATTGTTTGTCCTTCCTTAGCCATTGATATAAATAGGTATTCTTCTTTACCCAAACTAATCAATTAAGTTGGTGTTTAAATTTCTAAACAAGATGAATATCTCATATAAGTTTTCACAATACCCTTTACTTCATCATTCCACCAATCACTCCTCTTTCCACCTGCACCCACCCTCCTATAACCAAAAACTTCTGCCTCACATTCTAATACTGCATTTTTAAAACTATTCCAACCCTCTTCAACCCCCCTACTACTCATACTTGCACCAGCTCACCTTTCAGCCAATAGCTGTTAATATCTCACCCGAACTCCCTCCTCCCTTAGTTTATACACTTTCACCTCCCTCTTACTTGTTGTTGCCATTTTCCTCTTTTCCATCTACCTCTTACTCTAACTGTAGCTACAACTAAATAATGATCCGATATATCAGTTGCCCCTCTATAAACGAGTACATCCTGGAGCCTACCCATCAACCTTTTATCCACCAATACATAATCTAATAAACTACTTTCATCACGTGCTATATCATACCTTGTATATTTATTTGTCCTCTTCTTCATGAAATATGTATTACTTATTACCAAACCTCTTTTTACACATATCTCAATTAAAGGCTCCCAATTTTCATTTACCACTGGCACCCCAAATTTACCTACAACTCCCTCCACAACATTTTTGCCCACTTTAGCAATGAAATCCCCATCCACCATTACCCACTTGGTTCAAAACGCCCCACGCATTCACTCAACATTTCCCAAAATCGCTCTCCTCTACACTTCTCTCTTTTCCAGGTGCATATAAGCTTACTATAACCTACTTTTCACATCCAGCCTTTATTTTACTCAATATAATCCTTGAATTAATACATCTATAGCCCTCTTTTCCTGCCATAGCTTATCCTTCAACATTATTGCTTCTTCTTCTTTAGCTCTTGCTCTGTTTGAAACCCCTGACCTAATTCCATATATACATACATATATATATATATATATATATATATATATATATATATATATATATATATATATATCTATATATATATATGTGTGTAATTAACACATCTTCCGCACAGACCGGGCCGCGGGGGCGTTGACCCCCGGAACTCTCTCCAGGTAAACTCCGATTCTCACCAAGGTAGGGTGGTACGACAAAGAAAAACTTTCATCATCATTCACTCCATCACTATCTTGCCAGAGGGGTGTTTTACACTACACTTTATAAAACTGCAACATTAACACCCCTCCTTCAGAGTGCAGACTCTGCACTTCCCATCTCCAGGACTCAAGTCTGGGCTCCCGGTTTCCCTGAATCCCTTCATAAATGTTACTTTGCTCACACTCCGACAGCACTTCAAGTATTTAAAACCATTTGTCTCCATTCACTCCTATCAAATACGCTCATGCATGTTTGCTGAAAGTCCAAGCCCCTCGCACAAAAAACCTCCTTTACCCCCTCCCTCCAATCTTTCCTAGGCCAACCTTTACCCCGCCTTCCCTCCACTACAGATTTATACACTCTCGAAGTCACTCTGTTTCGCTCCATTCTCTCTACATGTCCGAACCACCTCAACAACCCTTCCTCAACCCTCTGAACAACAGTTCTGACAATCCCACACCTCCTCCTAACTTCCAAACTACGAATTCTCTGCACCACACATTGCCCTCAGACATACATGACATCTCCACTGCCTCCGGCCTTCTCCTCACTGCAACATTTATCACCCATGCTTCACACCCATATAAGAGCGTTGGTAAAACTAGACTCTCGTACATTCCCCTCTTTGCTTCCAAGGACAAAGCTCTTTATCTCCACAGACTCCTAAGTGCACCACTCACCCTTTTCCCCTCATCAATTCGTCTCTCATAGACCCATCTGCTGACACGTCCACTCCCAAATATCTGAATACATTCACCTTCATCATGCTCTCTTCCTCCAATCTGATATCCAACCTTTCGTCAATTAATCTTTTCGTTATTCTCATAACCTTACTCTGTCCTATATTCACTTTTAATTTTCTTCTTTTACATACACCTCAAATTTATCTACCAACTTCTGCAACTTCTGTTCAGAATCTCCCAAAAGCACAGTGTCATCAGCAGAAAGCAACTGTGACAACTCCCACTTCGTGTTTGATTCTTTAACTTTTAACTCCACACCTCTTGCTAAGACCCTCGCATTCACTTCTCTTCCAACCCCATCTATAAATATATTGAACAACTTCGGTGACATCACACATCCTTGTCTAAGGCCCACTTTTACTGGGAAATAATCTCCCTCTTTCCTACATATTCTAACCTGAGCCTCACTATCCTCGTAAAAACTCTTCACTGTTTTCAGTTACCTACTTCCTCACATTGTCCCCCTATCCACCCTGTCATACGCCTTTTCCAAATCCTTAAATGCCACAAAAACCTCTTTAGCCTTATCTAAATACTGTTCACCTGTAGGTTTCACTGTAAACACTTGATCTACACACCCTCTACCTTTCCTAAAGACTCCTTGTTCATCTGCTATCCTACTCTCTGTCTCACTCTTAATTCTTTCAATAATAACTCTACCATACACTTTACCAGGTATACTCAACAGACTTATTCCCCTGTAATTTTTGCACTCTCGTTTGTCCCCTTTGCCTTTATACAAACGAACTATGCGTGTTCTCTGCCAATCATTAGGTTCCCTACCCTCTTCCATATATTTATTAAATAACAGCACCAATCACTCAAAAAAGTATATCCCTACCTCCTTTTAACATTTCTATCTTTATCCCATCACTCCCAGCTGCCTTACCGCCTTTTATTCTACCCACTGACTCACGAACTTCCCCCACACTCACAACTGGCTCTTCCTCACTCCTACAAGATGTTATTCCTTCTTGCCCTATACACGAAATCACAGCTTCCCTATCTTCATCAACATCTAACAATTCCTCAAAATGTTCCCTCCATCTCCCCGATACCTCTAACTCTACATTTAATAACTCTCCTCTCCTATTTTTAACTGACAAATCCCTTTGTTCCCTTAGTTTCCTCAATTTGTTGATCTCACTCCAAAACTTTTCCTTATTTTCAAGAACATTTATTGATAACTTCACACCCATTCTCTCATTTGCTCTCTTTTTACATTGCTTCACCACTCTCTTAACCTCTTTTTTTCTCTCCATATATTCTTCTCTCCTTGCATCACTTCTATTTTGTAAAAACCTCTCATATGCTAACTTTTTCTCCCTTACTACTCTCATTATATCATTCCACCAATTGCTCTTCTTCTCTCCCACACCCACTTCCCTGTAACCACAAACTTCTGCTGAGCACTCTAACACTACATTTTTAAACCTACCCCATACCTCTTCGACCCTATTGCCTATATTCTCACTAGCCCATCTATTCTCCAATAGTTGTTTATATCTTACCCTTACTGCCTCCTCTTTTACTTTATAAACCTTAGCCTCTCTCTTACTTGCTGCTTCTATTTTCCTTGAATCCTATCTACCTTTTACTCTCACTGTAATTACAACTGGAGAGGGATCTGATATATCTGTAGCCCATCTATAAACATGTACTTCCTGAAATCTACTCAACAGTCTTATATCTACCAAATACTAGTCCAACAAACTACTGTCATTTCGCCCTACATCATATCTTGTATATTTATTTACCCTCTTTTTCTTAAAATACGTATTACCTATAGCTAAACCCCTTTCTATACAAAGTTCAATCAAAGGGCTCCCATTATCGTCTACACCTGGCACCCCAAACTTACCTACCACACCCTCTCTAAATGTTTCTCCTACTTTAGCATTTAGGTCCCCTACCACAATTGCTCTCTCACTTGGTTCAAAACTTCTTATACATTCGCTTAACATCTCCCAAAAGCTCTCTCTCTCCTCTACACTCCTCTTATCTCCTGGTCCATACACTCTTATTATGCCCCACTTTTCGCATCCAACCCTTATTTTAATCCACATAATTCTTGAATTTATACATTTATATTCCCTCTTTTCCTCCCATAACTGATCCTTCAACATTATTGCTAACCTTCCTTAGCTCTAACTATCTCAGATGCTCCTGACTTATTCCCAATTATTTCTCCCCACCGAAACTCACTTACCCCCTTCAGGCTTGTTTCACTTAGGGCCAGGACATCCAACTTCTTATCATTCAAAACTTCAGCAATCATCTCTTTCTTATCACCTGCACTACATCCACACACATTTAAGCATCCCAGTTTTATAAAGTTTTTCTTCACTTTTTTAGTAAATGTTTAACATAAGAGCATAAGAATGGAGGAACACTGCAGAAGGCCTACTGGCCCATACAAGGCAGGTCCTTATCAAAACGACTCCTACCCAAAGCTACCCAAGAATTTACTCCCGTAACTAATGACACCAGCCAAACCCAGCCCCTCCCACTCATATGTTTGCCCAATCTCTCTTTAAACCCACCCAAGGTCCTAGCCTCGATCACCCTACTGGGAAGATTGTTCAACGCATCCACAACTCTGTTAGAAAACCAGTACTTACCTATGTCCTTTCTAAATCTAAATTTGTCCAACTTAAATCTATTACTTCTGGTTCTTACCTGGTTTGACACCCTCAGTACTTTATTAATATCTTCTTTGTTCATACCCATCATCCACTTAAGCACTTTGATGTCTCCCCTTATTCTACGTCTCTCCAGAGAGTGGAGATTTAAGGCTGTGAGGGAAAAGTTCAACAGATAGGAGTAGCGAGCGAGTATATGGTGACGATAGTTTGATTGCCAGTCTGCTTGTTAAGGTAGGGTCAGCCTAGCTCCTGTATCCCCCCCCCCTTTTTGTCCACCCGGAAAGGTGATGTGTGAGGCTCCAGCCAAATGATAATCACTTGACTCACAGCTCCCAACACAACTGTAAGTGAAAGCTTCTGCCCCTGTTTTTAATGGATATGTTGGTTAAAAGCTTCACTTTTAACCAATACTAAGACGTACTTCATTCTGCCTTGATTTCCAGGTTTTGCATTTCACTCTTCACAAGTCTTTTAAATGCTTTACTTATCATGGAGAGTGATTTCTTAAGCAGTGTATAAATTTTGTCTCTTTCTAGCTTGGAATGTCAGCTTGGGTCATCTGTCAACCAAAGAAATAGTGTTGTAGGAGACGAACTTCACACTAGTTCTGGAACGTCACTTTTTTATCTACGTACCTGATAAGTGTAGCCAACCCCAGGCAACTACCCCTCGTCTTTGCAGTGGTGAAAGACCTGCGTTCCTATCATCTTGACGGATTATTCAAGGCTGAAGACTCTGTGACGAACTAGTCGTTGGGTTGTCACTCAACAGCTGTGACCCCCCCCCCACATCATCAGCAACGGCTACAATTTCTACAAAGTGCGGTGTCAACATCAATCAAGACACCCCAGTCTAACTGTACATATTAGCGTTGAATTCAGATATCATTTTTATTTTTCATTTTTCATTTTTCTTTCAAGTAGGATAAAATCTTCATACGGGAGATTCCTTACACGGGTAATCATTTTAGTCATTCTTCTCTGTATGTTCTCCAGTGAATCTATATCCATCCTGTAGTAAGGAGACCAAAACTGAGCGGCATAATCTAAATGAGGCCTCACTAATGATGTATAGAGCTGTAAAATAACTTTAGGACTTCTGTTATCTATAGTTCTTGAGATAAAACCTAGTAATCTGTTAGGCACTGCTGTCTTGGCTTTAGATTTCTGCTTACCATGACTCCCAAATCTTTTTCAAATTCTGTATGATCAAGCTCTACTTCACCTAGATTATAGCCACATTGAATTTAATCTCCCATTTTTCAGACCAAAGCATGAGAACACACATTGTGAGGGAAAAGCTCATTAGATGGGAGTGGTGGAAGTATGAATGAATCGTGGTGGTAGTTTGATGGACAGTATGCTTGTTCTGTTAGATGGGTGCATCGTTCCCGCAACTCCTACCCCCCATTCTGCACCCGCTGGGAGGTGACTTGCGTCCCTCCGACAGGTTGTCAGTCACAGGAGTTTCAGCTTCCTTCAAATCTATAAGTATTCATTCCACTCCTGTTTAATTTATTATGTGTTTGGGTTACTTTGCTTTAAACAAGAACTTCTCTTGATTAGGTTTGTTTCTCTAAATCTTCCTGTCCTGATTTGGAGCTACGTAGTGTAACATCATTAAATCCTCGCCATTTCTTTTAAACGCTGTATACCTATCATATGAGTGATTTCTCATTTGGTGTGTAATTTTGTGTTTCTGTATTTTAGCCTTAATTGTCGGATCGGATTATCTGACATAGGCGAGATAAGAAAGGCAGCACTGATCTTCAAGAGATCTTTCATTCAATCTGGCATCTGTATGTACACTGGGGTCCCTTCCACTCATAGCCGACTCACAAGCAGCTACACACCATTCTAGCAGTCGTTCCCCATTTATAACCCCACCAAGTTTCATGGTGATTCTCTACTGGAGACTCGACTGCTTTACCGGTGTTTTGGTGGTCAGAGGATCTCAGTATCTCTGTTCGTCAGATTCCTTACTCGGGATGGGGTCACTGTCTACTCAGTGTGTCAACAGTCACATCCACCTTTGACCCCCTCCTTCCCCCATCCCCATCGTCATCATCAACGGCTCGGCGTTCCTAACCACGATTCAGAGCTACGTGGCCAGAACACCGGCACGGCACCATTCTCCACTATGTATCGTATACATATTAACTTTGAGTCACTAATCATTTATATATTTCATTTTTAATTTCTTTGCGTCGAGTAGGATTAATTTCATGTTTAAGTGTTTTATATTCTTGACTTAGTTTTACATATTAAAAAAAATGTTTCTTATTATGTTATCAATGATTTTTCTATCCTTTCATTTCCATAAGAAGGAACCAGCCTTATCAAATGCTCATTGAGGGTCTGGAAAGTCTGATGAACCTTCACGTACATGAATATATAACCAAATGAGCTAATGTTATAGACCGAATTTAATTAAACAGGAAGCTAAGAATAGCAAACAGTTGAACATAAAGGCTTAGAAGAAAAGCTCTATACATTAACTGAAGCGCTGTATAGCCCTTGTGGTTTAGCACTTCTTTTTTATTATAATAATAATAATCTATACATTAACTGAAAAGAAGAAATAATGGAACCACACGGACTAGGCACCATACTTCTTAGGCGAATGAAAGTAAAGAGGCAGTGTCAGGCGATCTGGTTCAACCCCTGTAATGTAGGTATACCAAGTACAGCCTTGTAAGTACTGAAGCAGATACTCGCACGAGCTCTCTGGATAAAACAAAACTCCCTCCAACAAAGGAGAGAAATAATGCTACTAAGAAACTATAAATAACGATTTATGAGAAACAAGACAAAGGCAGGAATTTCTCAAGAAATGAAAAACCGTATCCAGAGTTATTATTGTCTGGCAGAAACTCTCACACTGAAAGAAAGAAGAAATAAAATTCATGTAAGAGAACTATTCAGAAGCAGTGAAAGAGAAAGAGCTACCGAACACAGGCAATTGCCTTTCAACAATGACATGCGAGATTTACGTCAGCTGGAAATGTTGTAGACCTCTGTGTGCCAAAGAACCAACACACGTAACTTTAAGTGAAAAACTATTAAGCTCTAGCTGACTCCTATATGTGTGTAAAAGCTTATTGAAGTTGGAATCTACTCTAATGTGCAGATTCGTAAACAGGCGACATTATTTACAAACATTGCTTCTACGTCTTCAGCAGGACTCGAACCTGCAAACTTTGTATCAGAGCCCACAGTACTTTACCATGTACCCAGACTCTTACACAGAGTTTGCAGGTTCGAGTTCTGCTGTGGACGTAGAGACATTGTTTGTAAATAATGTCGCCTGTTTGCGAATTGTTATATATATATATATATATATATATATATATATATATATATATATATATATATATATATATATATATATATATATGTTAATGAAATTATTGTAAGTTTTGTTGTACCTGGCTACAAAGTACTGATGCAAAATCTTACACAAACCCCTGGTATTCGTAAGATAGTTCCCAAATATGTTGGTCATTACCGTGTCCTCATACAGATCCACAACAATAAATTCAAGGTGAGGGAGATTGTCACTGGAACGATTTATAAAGGTCAACTTTACCACATGTAGTACATTTTCAATGTGCAAACCGAGGTCGAGCTGGAGGAGCATGTTGAAACAGCAGAACCAGGCTGACACTAGTGACAACCTGTCTACTACTCCTACTTCTGCTGACATGACCAAAGACTGTCCACCTGTCTAGCCACATACCTATGGTCTGAGACCTAGGACACTGACATACCAATCGACTTGTCCGACTCTTCTGCTGACTACACTGTCTTTTTGCATTGTTCCTCCATTCTTATGTTCTATTTTCTTATGATCAAATAACAGAGTGAGGTTCGATTACACCATGTATGTATATGTTGTGTAAAAAGGTACCCATAGTATTTCCGAATTTTCCTTACATGTAAAGTATCTGCAAGTTTATCTTACACACTGTGTATTTTACGGTCTGTATCATAGACTAGGGCAGAGTCGCCCTTTCATGTTTAATGTCACACCTAAAGAAATGCTACTGTTAGTCAACGATTTAAAGATATGTGGATGGTTCAGCGTCCCTTGGCGTGCACATAACGGCTGACGTCCTGTGCAGCCCTGTGAACAAACTGTACATAAAAAAGTTTATGTTCCAGTGCTGTCTTGACGTCTCATGGCCCCATCCATCACTAGGCTGAGTAGCACGTCAATTTTGTCTCCTACAGGAAATGTGGGAGAGTTTTTGAGGAAAGTAAATTTAACTTTGTTTGTAAAAGGGTAAGCCAAAGCCAACTTCCATGGGTGTATTTAAGGTTTTCTATTATTGCACATTAGTGCTGTCGGATGAGGACGACACGAGGTGTGTGGCTGAGCAAAATGTAAACAGTACCCATACCCATCTGGTCTGTTTCCTATTTTTAGCAAGTTCTAAAGATGGCATATACCTAGGTCTGTCATGGTGCCTAGCCCTCTGTCTCACTCTTTGCCCGGCTGACATGAAGTTGACATCCGAGCTCCTCCCCCTTAGGAATTGGCTCCCGGCTACCCTACTCGCATCTGCCTGTTGTTCCCACTAAACAATAAAGCCCACCTCTTGTAAACATCTCCACGCTATCACTCACGCTTATCCAGCTACCTCTTGAGTTACTTGACACGGTCTCTACGACAGTGGGTAGCATTCCCGAGCAGTGTAAACCCTGTTGGGTTTCATATTTCTCTCCATGATAATAGGTTAGCGTTGCCATCTGTCAGTGGGCAAAGGGACACCTTCACTGCACAACTCACTGCATCCCACTCACTATCCTAGCAGACAACATACCAGTGAAAAGTTCCTCCGGTCTCTCACCTGCCATGCTGAGCCAGGCCCTCAGGGCCGCGTAGACACACTGCCCATATTTCCGTAAATGGAAATATAACTGTTTTTGCTTGATATAAATAGTGGAAAGCGGTGTTTGCAGCAGTTGTGTTTTCCTAAGAGGGAGGAAGATGAAGCTGATTTCACTGCTCTATCGACTCGTACAAGCAGCATCCGTCTTCCAGCAAGCTTTCCTGATGTGGTGTCTGCAACTCTCGTAACCCAGACACGAGTACAGCCCCAGATGGGCTGAATTTCCAGAGTAATTCTTAGCGGCCTCAGCTGGGTCCCTCAGTATCCCATGTTTCAAATTCACCTGTTTAGCGTCACCTTCATATTGCTGTTGTTTCAGCTCATACCTCCGTCATGCTGTGAATGAGAGATAAGTATTTCGGTGTGTTTGCGACCACGATGGTGGAGTCCACTCTGAGCCATCCAGGTGTGTGAGTGGGTCAGGGAGAGGCAGTGGATTCCCAGTTCCACCACGGTCAGACAAACACCCCTCACCGCTGCCCGCGCTCACTCTCTCTCCATGCTGCACCTTTGTGAGTTTCATGTGAATTCACGGCTAGTGCTGTGTATCCAAGTGCCCAAGTCACTTAAAGCCGCCTTGATCAACAAGCCACGTGGATCAGCAATCCTTGCGGATCAGCAAGCTTCGTAGATCACTAAGTCTCGTGAACCAACGAGGCTTAATGATCCACGGGCTTGGTGATCCAAGGATCACCAAGCCCGTGGATCATTAAGCCTCGTGGATCAAGTAATGTGGATCACCATGCCACGTGAGTTACCATGCGTGCGGATCATCAAGCCACATGTTGTCCATGCCTGATGTTTAAGCCACATGCCTAAGGTACTGTAGCCTGAATTGAGTTTTCGTGTTGTGTTCTTCCTGTGTGTAACTGCCCTACACATTGTGTACCCACACATGTGGAGTACACCAGCAGTGGATACACCAACATGTGGTGGACGAAATGCACACACCGAGGAGGTAGTGAAGACGCTGCTAAGTGAACTAGATACCTCAAAAAGCGGTGGGAACGGATAACATCTCTCATTTGAGAATGAGCAGAAACGATGTGCGTAAAACTAACAACAATCTTCAACACATCCATTGAACCTGGGCAACTGCCTGAGGTGTGGAAGATGCAAATGTAGTCCCAGTTTTTAAGGAAGATGATAGACATGAAGCATTAAAATTCAGACCAACGCCACTGATATGTACAGCATGCAAAGTCACGGAGAAGATTATCAGAAGGAAAGTAGTGATACATCTAGAAAAGAACAAAACTCACAAAATCGTAATGGCACGATTGCAAACAAACCATACCACGGGCTGGGTTAGAACCCGTGATCAGAGAGTCTCAAAACTCCAGACCGTCGCGTTAGCCACTGGCTAACGCAACGGTCTGGAGTTTTGAGAGACACTGATCGCGGGTTCTAACCCCGCCCATTGTATGTCTTATTTTTTTTTTTTTTTTTTTTTTAGAAAAGAGCAAGCTTGTACACGACAACCAACAATTGTTTCAGGAAAGGAAAATCCTAAGTCACAAGCTTACTAGAGTTTTATGACAAGGTAACAAAAGTAAGACAAGAGAGAGAGGTGTGGGCAGATTGCATTTTCTTGGACTGCAAGAAGGCTTTCGATACAGTTCCATTCAAAAGATTAGTGCAAAAGCTAGAGGATCAAGCACGCATAACAGGAAAGGTATTGTAATGGACCAGAGAACACCTGACAGGCAGGCAACAGCGAGTCATGGCACGCGCAGAAGATGTGAAGTTAATGAGGAGAATTAAATCGCATGAGGATCAGACAGGACTACAAAGGGACCTGGACAGGCTATAAGCCTGCTCCAGCAAATGGCTCCTGCAGTTTAACCCTACCAAATGCAAAGTCTTGAAGATTGGGAAAGGCCAAAAACTGCAAACCTCATTCAGTGAAAAGGATCTTAGGGTGAGTATAATACCGAGTATATCTCCTAAGGCACACATCAACCAGATAACTGCTGCAGGATATGGGCGCCTGGCAAACCTAAGAATAATGTTCCAATACCTCAGGGCTCAAGACTATGTACACTGTTTACGTCAGGCCAATATTGAGGTATGCAGCACTAGTTTGGAACCCACACCTGGTTTAAACACATCACGGAATTAGAGAAAGTGCAATTGTTTCCAACATGACTGGTCCCGGAGCTAAGAGAAATGTCCTACGAAGAAAGGTTAAGCTAAATCAACCTGACGACACTTGAGGACAGGAGGGACAGGGGGAACATAATAACGATATATTAAATACTAAGAGGAATTGACAAGGTGGACAGAGACAGGATGTTCCAGAGATGGGACACAGCAACATGGGGTTACAGTTGGAAGATGAAGACTCAGATGAATAAGAGGGATGTTAGGAAGCATTTCTTCAGCTATAGAGTTGTTAGGAAGTGGAATAGTCTGGAAAGTTGAGGTAGGATCCATACATAACTTTAAGGAGAGGTATGATAAAGCTCATGTAGCAGAGAGAGGACCTAGTAGCGACCAGTGAAGAGGCGGGTCCAGGAGCTATGAGTGGAACCCTGCAGCCACAATTACGTGAGTACACACCCACACACACTCACACACACACTTATACACACACACACACTTATACACACACACACACACTTATACACACACACTTATACACACACACACACCCTGAAATATTGTGAGTTAGACATGCCTAACATGGTTCAGTAGGCCTGCCGCAGTTCTCCTTCTTATGTTCTTAGTTCTCACTTCCCTGCACTATCTACCTAATTGGCATCTGTCTGCTGTTGTCTGTGTTAACGTCACCACAACTTGCCCTAAAGATGGCTTTACCAATGACATCTGTTTGACGTCACGCAGACGTCATTTCAAAATGACACCTATTGAGCAATTTAATGTGTTTTCAGTAACGTCAAGAACGATAGTGAAGAGAAATATTGAAAGTGTTCAGTACTGTAATGTCATATGTTAATTCCTCTCAGTGTTCCATAACCATATGCTCGTATATGTCTTGGTGTCTACTTTTGCACATAAAAGTATCATTTGTTAGTGCAAATCATGCTGTAATAATTATTCCGCAAGTTCAGTAACGGTGTGCTAGTTTTCCGTGGGTTCCAGTGACGTGGTCTTAGTTCAGATCATTATTAAAACACATCCCTCTGCGTTAGTGCATAGACCACAGTGCGGTTTGAGTCTAGACATTTGTAACTCCCTAGTATTACAGGTCACCCCAATTTGACCATTTGCCGACTGACTCTAGTTAATGATGATGTCAGATACGTGTAGAAAGTAATACTCGCAACTCATGTTGACGTCACGTCAGACATTCGTCTCTGCTACGACTCCCACAATCCTGAGTTGTCTCTGCTACGACTCCTGTAAGCCTGCATCGTTCCTGCTATGACTCCCACATACGCCTCAGCCGTTCCTTCTTCGACTTACCCTTTCGATTGCACCACTAAGCTGTGCTGAGCTAAGTTCCCGGTAGTGACTTCACCTGTGAGAGTACCAGTCGAGAGTTCTGAGTCACATTGCCAAAAGTCCTGCCCAGATACCGAGTTCTCATGACGCCTCACTCGTGGGCACCAGGAGGTAGTGCCCCAGGTTGAGAGAACCCTGCAGTGAGTACCCCACGATGACTACTTTATTACACCGTCCCAGGCGAGACCATACCCTCTTGAGTAGCTTAACCGCAATGATGTCTCCTGAAGTGTTGCAGTATCTGCGTGCCAGTCGATACACAGGATGGCGCGTTCCACCTACGAGAGTTCCTAACTGCAGTGACGCCCACCGAGGCTCACTGTAAATAAGTAAATTCATTCAGGTATAAGTACTTAAAAATGCAGTTGTATAAATTATTTTACAAGGCAACATATGTTTAGATTACATAGGATAACACAAAAAAGTCAGACAAATGACTTATTTCTAGCACCCCCCATCCCTTTCTTTCTTCCCTCCCTGGTAGGATTTTTTTCTTTTGTCCTTGTTCATGTTTTCCATTTCGTGGTAGGGCCCTGTTCCCGAGAAAGAAAGATTTATTGAGTCACTTGACGCGGTCTGCATGACCGTGGGTAGCATTCCAGAACGATAAAACTATGCCCTGTTAGGTTTTGTATTTCGCGTCATGCCACTAGGCTGGTGCTGCTATCTGTCTGTGGGCAAAGGCCTACCTTCATTTCACTCCACAACACTCTGGGCTGTTCTCACTATTCTAGCAGACAGCATACGAGCAAGAAGTTTACCCTCTCTCCTGCCAGGCTTGGCCAGGTTCTCAGGGCTGCCTAGACACACTTCCTGTATAAGAAAAACAAATATAACTACGGCTCGCCTCACGAAGAGTATCATTCACTGCTGTCAGAGATATAACTATTTTGACTGATATATTCCAAGCAAGACGCGATTTGTGGAGTCAGTGACTGATGCTCTTATTAGTCTTGATCTCACTGCGTCGATCACTTATTGATTGACTGAGATAATATCACATTTGGATGGATTCAAGATGAGTCCCATTTTCTGTCCCCATGTCCTCACCTGGGCTAGGTCGTCTAGAAGAGACTCCTATGTACCTGCCAGTGCGTCAGTATCTAGAAACCAGATATTTAGCTCACTGATCTGCCTGACAGAAGAGAAATGGAGCGAGAGGATCCCCATGCTGGGCACCATCTGATGGAGTGATGTCATGCTCTCCAAACAGTAGCATTGATTACTTAGTGTATTCAGCTGAAACAAAGGGGAAGAGACAAGGAAAATGTTATATTTTAAAGAGATTAAATATATACTAGAAAACTAATTTTACCTCTGAGTTGTCCTGAGGCAGGTTGTTGATATACGCCCTTGTTGCATGAACTGCTGCTTCGCTTCCTTGAAGGACCCCCAAAACCAAGTTGGTTTAATTGCACATCTTGGCCGCTTCTGTGCAAATACTGCAGACAGCAGCTTTGCAAACGAGGCGACGAAGAGTGTTGCTTTGGCAATTGGCTTAAAACCTCAATCCTTCTTTTTAAGCGCACAAGGTGATGTTCCAGTAAATGGTTTAGGTCAGAACATACAGGAGGAGATTGAAATAGCTTGAATCCAAGCTTGAGGAGGCTCACTGACGTGCCCGGGCTGGGAAAGAAACATTACCAGTGAACCAGGCATCCCAGCTTATGTGGCATTTGTGGCTGAGTGGCTAAGAGCGCTGAATGGGAATCTTGACCATCTCAGTATCAGGATCGAGTCCTGAAATTTTGGTCTTTTTCTCTCTCTCTCCCAATATATATATATATATATATATATATATATATATATATATATATATATATATATATATATATATATATATATATATATATATATATATATATGTCGTGCCGAATATGTAAAACTGGTCAATTAGCAAGAACTCATTTAAAATTAAGTCCTTTCTAAAATTTTCTCTTATACGTTTAAAGATATATTTTTTTCATTAATGGTGATGCAAAAAAAATTAATTTTGCACCAAAAGAATCTTAGAAAACTTACCTAACCTTATTGTAACAAGAACAATTTTTTTTAGCCTAACCCAACTGAATATATTTTAGATTTGTTTACAGAAATTTAATACTAAACATACACAGTGAAATATATTTTTTTCGTTAGGTTCAGAAGGATTTTGGCGAAATTATTGCATGCACAAATTTTCACTTGTCCTATATGGCTTGATGAACGTTGCTATTTAAGCCAAGATCGCAAATTCTGTCTATTCGGCACGACACACACACACATATATATATACATATATACATATATATACATATATACATATATATACATATATACATATATATATACATATATACATATATATATATATTATATTTTTTTTTTTATTATCACACCGGCCGATTCCCACCAAGGCAGGGTGGCCCGAAAAAGAAAAACTTTCACCATCATTCACTCCATCACTTTCTTGCCAGAAGGGTGCTTTACACTACAGTTTTTAAACTGCAACATTAACACCCCTCCTTCAGAGTGCAGGCACTGTACTTCCCATCTCCAGGACTCAAGTCCGGCCTGCCGGTTTCCCTGAATCCCTTCATAAATGTTACTTTGCTCACACTCCAACAGCACGTCAAGTATTAAAAACCATTTGTCTCCATTCACTCCTATCAAACACGCTCACGCATGCCTGCTGGAAGTCCAAGCCCCTCGCACACAAAACCTCCTTTACCCCCTCCCTCCAACCCTTCCTAGGCCGACCCCTACCCCGCCTTCCTTCCACTACAGACTGATACACTCTTGAAGTCATTCTGTTTCGCTCCATTCTCTCTACATGTCCGAACCACCTCAACAACCCTTCCTCAGCCCTCTGGACAACAGTTTTGGTAATCCCGCACCTCCTCCTAACTTCCAAACTACGAATTCTCTGCATTATATTCACACCACACATTGCCCTCAGACATGACATCTCCACTGCCTCCAGCCTTCTCCTCGCTGCAACATTCATCACCCACGCTTCACACCCATATAAGAGCGTTGGTAAAACTATACTCTCATACATTCCCCTCTTTGCCTCCAAGGACAAAGTTCTTTGTCTCCACAGACTCCTAAGTGCACCACTCACTCTTTTTCCCTCATCAATTCTATGATTCACCTCATCTTTCATAGACCCATCCGCTGACACGTCCACTCCCAAATATCTGAATACGTTCACCTCCTCCATACTCTCTCCCTCCAATCTGATATTCAATCTTTCATCACCTAATCTTTTTGTTATCCTCATAACCTTACTCTTTCCTGTATTCACCTTTAATTTTCTTCTTTTGCACACCCTACCAAATTCATCCACTAATCTCTGCAGCTTCTCTTCAGAATCTCCCAAGAGCACAGTGTCATCAGCAAAGAGCAGCTGTGACAACTCCCACTTTGTGTGTGATTCTTTATCTTTTAACTCCACGCCTCTTGCCAAGACCCTCGCATTTACTTCTCTTACAACCCCATCTATAAATATATTAAACAACCACGGTGACATCACACATCCTTGTCTAAGGCCTACTTTTACTGGGAAAAAATTTCCCTCTTTCCTACATACTCTAACTTGAGCCTCACTATCCTCGTAAAAACTCTTCACTGCTTTCAGTAACCTACCTCCTACACCATACACTTGCAACATCTGCCACATTGCCCCCCTATCCACCCTGTCATACGCCTTTTCCAAATCCATAAATGCCACAAAGACCTCTTTAGCCTTATCTAAATACTGTTCACTTATATGTTTCACTGTAAACACCTGGTCCACTCACCCCCTACCTTTCCTAAAGCCTCCTTGTTCATCTGCTATCCTATTCTCCGTCTTACTCTTAATTCTTTCAATTTTAACTCTACCATACACTTTACCAGGTACACTCAACAGACTTATCCCCCTATAATTTTTTGCACTCTCTTTTATCCCCTTTGCCTTTATACAAAGGAACTATGCATGCACTCTGCCAATCCCTAGGTACCTTACCCTCTTCCATACATTTATTAAATAATTGCACCAACCACTCCAAAACTATATCCCCACCTGCTTTTAACATTTCTATCTTTATCCCATCAATCCCGGCTGCCTTACCCCCTTTCATTTTACCTACTGCCTCACGAACTTCCCCCACACTCACAACTGGCTCTTCCTCACTCCTACAAGATGTTATTCCTCCTTGCCCTATACACGAAATCACAGCTTCCCTATCTTCATCAACATTTAACAATTCCTCAAAATATTCCCTCCATCTTCCCAATACCTCTAACTCTCCATTTAATAACTCTCCTCTCCTATTTTTAACTGACAAATCAATTTGTTCTCTAGGCTTTCTTAACTTGTTAATCTCACTCCAAAACTTTTTCTTATTTTCAACAAAATTTGTTGATAACATCTCACCCACTCTCTCATTTGCTCTCTTTTTACATTGCTTCACCACTCTCTTAACCTCTCTCTTTTTCTCCATATACTCTTCCCTCCTTGCATCACTTCTACTTTGTAAAAACTTCTCATATGCTAACTTTTTCTCCCTTACTACTCTCTTTACATCATCATTACACCAATCGCTCCTCTTCCCTCCTGCACCTACTTTCCTGTAACCACAAACTTCTGCTGAACACTCTAACACTACATTTTTAAACCTACCCCATACCTCTTCGACCCCATTGCCTATGCTCTCATTAGCCCATCTATCCTCCAATAGCTGTTTATATCTTACCCTAACTGCCTCCTCTTTTAGTTTATAAACCTTCACCTCTCTCTTCCCTGATGCTTCTATTCTCCTTGTATCCCATCTACCTTTTACTCTCAGTGTAGCTACAACTAGAAAGTGATCTGATATATCTGTGGCCCCTCTATAAACATGTACATCCTGAAGTCTACTCAACAGTCTTTTATATATATATATATGTATATATATATATGTATATATATATATATATATATATGTATATATTTATATGTATATATACATATATATATATGTCGTGCCGAATAGGCAGGACTTGCGATTTTGGCTTAAATAGCAACGCTCATCTTGCCATATAGGACAAGTGAAAATTTTTGTATGCAATAATTTCGCCAAAATTATTCTGAACCTAACGAAAAAAATATATTTCACTGTGTTTGCTTAGTATTAAATTAGTGTAAACAAATCTAAAATATATATAGCTGGGTTAGGCTAAAATAAATTGTTCTTGTTTTAATAAGGTTAGGTAAGTTTTCTAATATTCTTTTGGTGCAAAATTAAATTTTTTTACGGTAACATTAATGAAAAAAATATATCTTTAAACGTATAAGAGAAAATTTTAGAATGGACTTAATTTTAAATGAGTTCTTGCTAATTGACCAGTTTTACATATTCGGCACGACATATATATATATATATATATATATTTTATATATATATATATATATATATATATATATATATATATATATACATATATATATATATATATATATATATATATATATATATATATATATATATATATATATATATATAATATAAGGAGGTACCACCTCTGGAACTTGACTGGGGACTCTAATCCTCAGAGAAAAGAATAAACTTACTTCAGGGAAAACTCGAAGTTCTCCCCGGAGCTTTTTGAATATTTTCTCCTCCAGCCACCCCCTTTATTCTATATTCTACTTGCACTTCTTTTAAAAGACAAAATGCAGTGGCAAAAATACAGTGGAGAATAGAACAGCATCAATAACATCTCAGAACCTACATTTTGAATGCTTAGTCAAGTTCCACGGTGGTGGGCCGCGTGCACAGAATGCTGCAGGCATTTCCCCTCTGGATAGCAACACAGAGCCTTTGAAAGAGGAAGCTGACAGCTCTGTGATCCTTCCTCAAGGACAAGGTTTCTTACCTATATATATATATATATATATATATATATATATATATATATATATATATATATATATATATATATATATATATATATATATATATATATGTAAGATGACGGGCTTAGTTTTTGGCGAGGTTGGACAGTTACTTTTTATTGTTAATTATCTCATATCGAATCAGGAAACTTTACCATAGTTTATCACGAGCTTAAAAAAGACTTGAATTTGAATGAATCCTCGTGTATCCTCCGTAACACGCTGCAAGAGTTATTTCATCCTAGAGACCACTAATTCATATTTAGAAGATGGACTGTTTAGATAGAGTCGACGTGTAGTATCTTACTAGCGAATGTGAAGGCGCCCGTGCTGTATCTTACTAGTGAATGTGAAGGCGCCCGTGCTGTATCTTACTAGCGAATGTGAAGGCGTCCGTGCTGTATCTTACTAGTGAATGTGAAGGCGCCCGTGCTGTATCTTACTAGTGAATGTGAAGGCGCCCGTGCTGTATCTTACTAGTGAATGTGAAGGCTCCCGTGCTGTATCTTACTAGTGAATGTGAAGGCGCCCGTGCTGTATCTTACTAGTGAATGTGAAGGCGCCCGTGCTGTATCTTACTAGTGAATGTGAAGGCGCCCGTGCTGTATCTTACTAGTGAATGTGAAGGCGCCCGTGCTGTATCTTACTAGTGAATGTGAAGGCTCCCGTGCTGTATCTTACTAGTGAATGTGAAGGCTCCCGTGCTGTATCTTACTAGTGAATGTGAAGGCGCCCGTGCTGTATCTTACTAGTGAATGTGAAGGCTCCCGTGCTGTATCTTACTAGTGAATGTGAAGGCTCCCGTGCTGTATCTTACTAGTGAATGTGAAGGCGCCCGTGCTGTATCTTACTAGTGAATGTGAAGGCTCCCGTGCTGTATCTTACTAGTGAATGTGAAGGCGCCCGTGCTGTATCTTACTAGTGAATGTGAAGGCTCCCGTGCTGTATCTTACTAGTGAATGTGAAGGCTCCCGTGCTGTATCTTACTAGTGAATGTGAAGGCGCCCGTGCTGTATCTTACTAGTGAATGTGAAGGCTCCCGTGCTGTATCTTACTAGTGAATGTGAAGGCGCCCGTGCTGTATCTTACTAGTGAATGTGAAGGCGCCCGTGCTGTATCTTACTAGTGAATGTGAAGGCTCCCGTGCTGTATCTTACTAGTGAATGTGAAGGCGCCCGTGCTGTATCTTACTAGTGAATGTGAAGGCGTCCGTGCTGTATCTTACTAGTGAATGTGAAGGCTCCCGTGCTGTATCTTACTAGTGAATGTGAAGGCGCCCGTGCTGTATCTTACTAGTGAATGTGAAGGCGCCCGTGCTGTATCTTACTAGTGAATGTGAAGGCTCCCGTGCTGTATCTTACTAGTGAATGTGAAGGCGCCCGTGCTGTATCTTACTAGTGAATGTGAAGGCGCCCGTGCTGTATCTTACTAGTGAATGTGAAGGCTCCCGTGCTGTATCTTACTAGTGAATGTGAAGGCGCCCGTGCTGTATCTTACTAGTGAATGTGAAGGCGCCCGTGCTGTATCTTACTAGTGAATGTGAAGGCGCCCGTGCTGTATCTTACTAGTGAATGTGAAGGCGCCCGTGCTGTATCTTACTAGTGAATGTGAAGGCGCCCGTGCTGTATCTTACTAGTGAATGTGAAGGCGCCCGTGCTGTATCTTACTAGTGAATGTGAAGGCGTCCGTGCAGTATCTTACTAGTGAATGTGAAGGCTCCCGTGCTGTATCTTACTAGTGAATGTGAAGGCGCCCGTGCTGTATCTTACTAGTGAATGTGAAGGCGCCCGTGCTGTATCTTACTAGTGAATGTGAAGGCTCCCGTGCTGTATCTTACTAGTGAATGTGAAGGCGCCCGTGCTGTATCTTACTAGTGAATGTGAAGGCGCCCGTGCTGTATCTTACTAGTGAATGTGAAGGCGCCCGTGCTGTATCTTACTAGTGAATGTGAAGGCGCCCGTGCTGTATCTTACTAGTGAATGTGAAGGCGCCCGTGCTGTATCTTACTAGTGAATGTGAAGGCGCCCGTGCTGTATCTTACTAGTGAATGTGAAGGCGTCCGTGCTGTATCTTACTAGTGAATGTGAAGGCGCCCGTGCTGTATCTTACTAGTGAATGTGAAGGCGCCCGTGCTGTATCTTACTAGCGAATGTGAAGGCTCCCGTGCTGTATCTTACTAGTGAATGTGAAGGCTCCCGTGCTGTATCTTACTAGTGAATGTGAAGGCGCCCGTGCTGTATCTTACTAGTGAATGTGAAGGCGTCCGTGCTGTATCTTACTAGCGAATGTGAAGGCTCCCGTGCTGTATCTTACTAGTGAATGTGAAGGCTCCCGTGCTGTATCTTACTAGTGAATGTGAAGGCTCCCGTGCTGTATCTTACTAGTGAATGTGAAGGCGCCCGTGCTGTATCTTACTAGTGAATGCGAACGCGCCCGTGCTGTATCTTACTAGTGTATGTGAAGGCGCCCGTGCTGTATCTTACTAGTGTATGTGAAGGCGCCCGTGCTGTATCTTACTAGTGTATGTGAAGGCGTCCGTGTTGTATCTTACTAGTGTATGTGAAGGCGTCCGTGTGTGTGAAGGCGCCCGTGCTGTATCTTACTAGTGTATGTGAAGGCGTCCGCACTGTGTCTTACTAGTGAATGTGAAGGCGCCCGTGCTGTATCTTACTAGTGAATGTGAAGGCGCCCGTGCTGTATCTTCCTAGTGTATGTAAAGACGTCCGTGCTGTATCTTACTAGTGTATGTGAAGACGTCCGTGCTGTATCTTACTAGTGTATGTGAAGGCGTCCGTGCTGTATCTTACTAGTGAATGTGAAGGCGTCCGTGCTGTATCTTACTAGTGTATGTGAAGGCGTCCGTGCTGTATCTTACTAGTGTATGTGAAGACGTCCGTGCTGTATCTTACTAGTGAATGTGAAGGCGCCCGTGCTGTATCTTACTAGTGAATGTGAAGGCGCCCGTGCTGTATCTTACTAGTGAATGTGAAGGCGTCCGTGCTGTATCTTACTAGTGAATGTGAAGGCTCCCGTGCTGTATCTTACTAGTGAATGTGAAGGCGCCCGTGCTGTATCTTCCTAGTGTATGTAAAGACGTCCGTGCTGTATCTTACTAGTGTATGTAAAGACGTCCGTGCTGTATCTTACTAGTGAATGTGAAGGCGTCCGTGCTGTATCTTACTAGTGTATGTGAAGGCGTCCGCACTGTGTCTTACTAGTGAATGTGAACGCGCCCGTGCTGTATCTTCCTAGTGTATGTAAAGACGTCCGTGCTGTATCTTACTAGTGTATGTGAAGACGTCCGTGTTGTATCTTACTAGTGTATGTGAAGACGTCCATGTTGTATCTTGCTCATTTTATACACTGAATAGTGAGTTTCACGTAATCTTATGAACCCTTTGATAGACTCGCACTATTAAAGGAAATTATATATATATATATATATATTTATTATTTTTTTTTTATTATCACACCGGCCGATTCCCACCAAGGCAGGGTGGCCCGAAAAAGAAAAACTTTCACCATCATTCACTCCATCACTGTCTTGCCAGAAGGGTGCTTTACACTACAGTTTTTAAACTGCAACATTAACACCCCTCCTTCAGAGTGCAGGCACTGTACTTCCCATCTCCAGGACTCAAGTCCGGCCTGCCGGTTTCCCTGAATCCCTTCATAAATGTTACTTTGCGCACACTCCAACAGCACGTCAAGTATTAAAAACCATTTGTCTCCATTCACTCCTATCAAACACGCTCACGCATGCCTGCTGGAAGTCCAAGCCCCTAGCACACAAAACCTCCTTTACCCCCTCCGTCCAACCCTTCCTAGGCCGACCCCTACCCCGCCTTCCTTCCACTACAGACTGATACACTCTTGAAGTCATTCTGTTTCGCTCCATTCTCTCTACATGTCCGAACCACCTCAACAACCCTTCCTCAGCCCTCTGGACAACAGTTTTGGAAATCCCGCACCTCCTCCTAACTTCCAAACTACGAATTCTCTGCATTATATTCACACCACACATTGCCCTCAGACATGACATCTCCACTGCCTCCAGCCTTCTCCTCGCTGCAACATTCATCACCCACGCTTCACACCCATATAAGAGCGTTGGTAAAACTATACTCTCATACATTCCCCTCTTTGCCTCCAAGGACAAAGTTCTTTGTCTCCACAGACTCCTAAGTGCACCACTCACTCTTTTTCCCTCATCAATTCTATGATTCACCTCATCTTTCATAGACCCATCCGCTGACACGTCCACTCCCAAATATCTGAATACGTTCACCTCCTCCATACTCTCTCCCTCCAATCTGATATTCAATCTTTCATCACCTAATCTTTTTGTTATCCTCATAACCTTACTCTTTCCTGTATTCACCTTTAATTTTCTTCTTTTGCACACCCTACCAAATTCATCCACCAATCTCTGCAGCTTCTCTTCAGAATCTCCCAAGAGCACAGTGTCATCAGCAAAGAGCAGCTGTGACAACTCCCACTTTGTGTGTGATTCTTTATCTTTTAACTCCACGCCTCTTGCCAAGACCCTCGCATTTACTTCTCTTACAACCCCATCTATAAATATATTAAACAACCACGGTGACATCACACATCCTTGTCTAAGGCCTACTTTTACTGGGAAAAAATTTCCCTCTTTCCTACATACTCTAACTTGAGCCTCACTATCCTCGTAAAAACTCTTCACTGTTTTCAGTAACCTACCTCCTACACCATACACTTGCAACATCTGCCACATTGCCCCCCTATTCACCCTGTCATACGCCTTTTCCAAATCCATAAATGCCACAAAGACCTCTTTAGCCTTATCTAAATACTGTTCACTTATATGTTTCACTGTAAACACCTGGTCCACACACCCCCTACCTTTCCTAAAGCCTCCTTGTTCATCTGCTATCCTATTCTCCGTCTTACTCTTAATTCTTTCAATTATAACTCTACCATACACTTTACCATGTACACTCAACAGACTTATCCCCCTATAATTTTTGCACTCTCTTTTATCCCCTTTGCCTTTATACAAAGGAACTATGCATGCTCTCTGCCAATCCCTAGGTACCTTACCCTCTTCCATACATTTATTAAATAATTGCACCAACCACTCCAAAACTATATCCCCACCTGCTTTTAACATTTCTATCTTTATCCCATCAATCCCGGCTGCCTTACCCCCTTTCATTTTACCTACTGCCTCACGAACTTCCCCCACACTCACAACTGGCTCTTCCTCACTCCTACAAGATGTTATTCCTCCTTGCCCTATACACGAAATCACAGCTTCCCTATCTTCATCAACATTTAACAATTCCTCAAAATATTCCCTCCATCTTCCCAATACCTCTAACTCTCCATTTAATAACTCTCCTCTCCTATTTTTAACTGACAAATCCATTTGTTCTCTAGGCTTTCTTAACTTGTTAATCTCACTCCAAAACTTTTTCTTATTTTCAACAAAATTTGTTGATAACATCTCACCCACTCTCTCATTTGCTCTCTTTTTACATTGCTTCACCACTCTCTTAACCTCTCTCTTTTTCTCCATATACTCTTCCCTCCTTGCATCACTTCTACTTTGTAAAAACTTCTCATATGCTAACTTTTTCTCCCTTACTACTCTCTTTACATCATCATTCCACCAATCACTCCTCTTCCCTCCTGCACCCACTTTCCTGTAACCACAAACTTCTGCTGAACACTCTAACACTACATTTTTAAACCTACCCCATACCTCTTCGACCCCATTGCCTATGCTCTCATTAGCCCATCTATCCTCCAATAGCTGTTTATATCTTACCCTAACTGCCTCCTCTTTTAGTTTATAAACCTTCACCTCTCTCTTCCCTGATGCTTCTATTCTCCTTGTATCCCATCTACCTTTTACTCTCAGTGTAGCTACAACTAGAAAGTGATCTGATATATCTGTGGCCCCTCTATAAACATGTACATCCTGAAGTCTACTCAACAGTCTTTTATCTACCAATACATAATCCAACAAACTACTGTCATTTCGCCCTACATCATATCGTGTATACTTATTTATCCTCTTTTTCTTAAAATATGTATTACCTATAACTAAACCCCTTTCTATACAAAGTTCAATCAAAGGGCTCCCATTATCATTTACACCTGGCACCCCAAACTTACCTACCACACCCTCTCTAAAAGTTTCTCCTACTTTAGCATTCAGGTCCCCTACCACAATTACTCTCTCACTTGGTTCAAAGGCTCCTATACATTCACTTAACATCTCCCAAAATCTCTCTCTCTCCTCTGCATTCCTCTCTTCTCCAGGTGCATACACGCTTATTATGACCCACTTCTCGCATCCAACCTTTACTTTAATCCACATAATTCTTGAATTTACACATTCATATTCTCTTTTCTCCTTCCATAACTGATCATTTAACATTACTGCTACCCCTTCCTTTGCTCTAACTCTCTCAGATACTCCAGATTTAATCCCATTTATTTCCCCCCACTGAAATTCTCCTACCCCCTTCAGCTTTGTTTCGCTTAGAGCCAGGACATCCAACTTCTTTTCATTCATAACATCAGCAATCATCTGTTTCTTGTCATCCGCACTACATCCACGCACATTTAAGCATCCCAATTTTATAAAGTTTTTCTTCTTCTCTTTTTTAGTAAATGTATACAGGAGAAGGGGTTACTAGCCCATTGCTCCCGGCATTTTAGTCGCCTCATACGACACGCATGGCTTACGGAGGAAAGATTCTTTTCCACTTCCCCATGGACAATAGAAGAAATAAAAAAGAACAAGAGCTATTTAGAAAAAGGAGAAAAACCTAGATGTATGTATATATATATATATATATGCATGTGCGTGTCTGTGAAGTGTGACCAAAGTGTAAGTAGGAGTAGCAAGATATCCCTGTTATCTAGCGTGTTTATGAGACAGAAAAAGAAACCAGCAATCCTACCATCATGCAAAACAGTTACAGGTTTTTGTTTCACAGTCATCTGGCAGGACGGTAGTACTTCCCTGGGTGGTTGCTGTCTACCAACCTACTACCTATATGTATGTATATATATATGTATGTATATATATATATATATATATATATATATATATATATATATATATTATATATATATATATTGACAACTGTTAGTGAATGAAACAAACTGATAAAATATTGAATCTAATTCCTTTGGTTGATTTGAAAAACGCTTATACAAATATTTAGGTGCGAGAGATTATACTGGAGTACGATCAGCACATCCTGGGTTACGTGACACTACGCTCTCGTCGTGACAGATTCAATGATTAACTAAATGAACTGAGTTGCATACCTCATCTGATTCCTCACTTTTGCTTTTTTTAATATTTCTAAAGGGAGGTTTTATCCATTAAGCTATCCTGAGCAACAGAACTTAACTTTAAAAACCTGATAAGTATTATCTTTCTATGAATATTTTAAACATTCTGCCAGATTGCTAGTATCCTGCTATTAACATAGCACGATGCTAAATAAAAAAATGGGTGATTTTTCTTTACAAAACTCATTGTTTTATTAAATATCATAATAATAATCGACACCATGCCCAGCCCTTCCAGGGCAGGGCAGGTGCCTGAGCCAGAGCTTGCAGCTCACAAGACTGTTATTCCCATTATCCCCCTTGAGGCGGGGATGGCAGACCAGAGAGGCCTAGCTTGTGGCTAGGCCTGGGGACAGTTGGTCCCAAAGATGAGAGGGTACTTGTGCCTCCTCCCATGGGAGACTTAGGTCTTAGACACTCCCTAGACAGGGAGACAAGGCCGGGCCACCACTTGGAAAAGGCCAGGCCGGGAGAGTACCGGCGAATCTTTAATGATAGTAATAAATAATAATAAATATCATAAAATATTATTAATTATTTAAATAATATTAAAGACTGATGGGACTGTTATATATATGAGGATGTTGGAATTTTGTAATGAGAATAATAATGCGCGTAATCTACACACGAATATTAACAAACGCGTATTTTCCTCAAACTCACCTCGGTCTTCTGTGTGCATTTTCTGGTCTCAGCGGCGGACGTTTACAGTTTTGGGAAAAGGGCACTGCTGCCAATCCTGAGTAACTTATCCTGACTTGACTGGCACTTCATTTCGCCAGCATGTCGTGCAGGAAATAGCTTTCCAAGGGCTTAAAACAGGTCAATATTTATCCCAGTGATGCAGTACGAAGATGCTGGAGAACCTGCTTCACATAGTAGCATATCGCTCAATATTTCACTACTAATGCAGCTAGAAAATACCAGTATTAATGATTAATAAAACTGAATAGGAAGCGGTTACTTCAGGTCATTATCTCGTGTCTAAGACGATTAGTTTATGATCAATATTTTGTCTAAAGAAAAATATTGGAAACATTATCTAAGGTTGTATCACATTTTATTGATAAACTGAACCTTACATTCCTTAGTAAACCTTAAGGTATCAATATTTATAATTGACATTATTTTTAAGAAATTAATACTTTCTTAGAAACTATTATTATTTGCTAGAACTGAATAATGGAGAAAATAATGTATGTATTCCTAAATTTAAGAAGCCTGAATCAAAAGTAAATATCTGAGTCACAAGAAAACACCTGAGTCATAAATGAACACATGAGTCACAAGTGAATACTTGAGTCACAAGTGTACATCTGAGTCACAGATAAACACCTGACTTGTAACATAACACCTGAATTACAAGTGAACACTTGCGTCGGAAAACGCATGGATTGTTCCAAGTATACAGTTTACAACCTTGTAGGAAGGCGACCCGGGCACTTGTAACGAACGAACGAAAGTTCAGGTAAGATCCCAAATGGGATGAGCGGGGAAGACGGGACAGACGAAGAACAGTGCTGGAGAGGAGTGTTCTTAGTCGTAGAAATAGAGCCAGGGCTTAACCCAGCAGCGAGGCGATCGTGGGACAGATATTGAGAAGAGAAATTCAGGCTCTTCTGTTGGGACTCCGGTGGGGTGAGCGGGAAGGAAGGGACATGCGACGTTTAGAGCTAGAGAGGAGTGTAGAACTGAGCCATGTCTTAACCCAAAGGGTAAGGCGAACGTGGATCAGAGAATGGTACCTGTCATAGAAGGTACCTCTCGGAGAATCCAAGGCTATTTGTAAATAGGGTTAGGAGCAGGATCATGCAAGGAGTAGAAAAGGTTGTGTTGGTTTGTGGGTCTGCGAATGTCTTCGTCAAGGAGAGAGGTCCAGTAGTCATGTCGTGTCACGAGTTTGTCAATCTGTCTGTCACTGAGCGTCTTCCAGTACAGATTCAGCGCAGGGATGTCTAATTGGGCATGGAGAGACTCGCTTGTGGCGAAGTCCTCCCATCTGACATCAAGCACCCGGCGCAGCGCCTTGTTCTGGACACGCTGCAGTTTAAGTAAGTTTGTTTTTGCTGCAAGAGAGAGGGCTAGAGGAGAGTAAGTTATCAGAGGACGTATAAGGGATTTGTAGAGGTGTAGTTTGGTGCGTTGAGAGGCATGTTTCAGCTTGTAGAGGCCCGCAAGGGTGGGCACTTGTTACTTTACTAATATTAGCCTATATACACTAATTCATTTTCTGTGCCAGTAAATAAGTCTGCATAGTCTTGCATGGGGCAGTAGTAGTGCTTGTAGCGTCTAGTAATTCATGTTTCTGACTACTGAATACATCAGTAGTCAGTAGATACATCAATGATGTATCTAGCACTGCCAGTATAAGATGTTAATGTATTATTGTTTTTGGGTAATTATTCCTAAGTGTTCTCAATGGGGAAATGGAACAGAATTCGTCCTCCGTAAGCCATGCGTGTCGTAAGAGGCGACTAAAATGCCGGGAGCAAGGGGTTAGTAACCCCTTCTCCTGTATATATTAATAAATATAAAAACAGAGACTTTCGTTTTGTTTTCAGGTCGCACTGCCTCGATATGGCCGGTTTGTTGAAAAGAAAAATTCCTAAGTGTATGCTTCTATGTGTTAATAAAATCTAACCTAAAAAAATCCATTTTTATAATTTCCTGACTCCGTAGGGGTACGAAAAAAATGAACTGTAATTCAGTGGAAATTTAATGCGCTAATTGAAGGATGGGATGGACAATGACTTGTTTGAAAACTTAAAGAATTCAGATTAGAAGTTCTGAGCGGATGTTAACCTCAGAACCTGATGTACATACTCGGTGAATAAGTAATTAATGCTTAATCACTGAGGAACTATTTATCTGCTGTTCCAAAATTGCTCATTTAACCAATATGAACAACACAAAAGTCAAATATGTTTTTTATTTAATAATTAACTCCTAATACTATATTACTAATATAATACTTGTCTAACTTGATGATGATATGATATTCAAGACGTGTATTACACGATGATCATGTCAAGTTACGTCAAACTGGACACGAGTATAAATTTATTAAAGTTAACATGTAACTAATATATAGGAGAGAGAGAGAGAGAGAGAGAGAGAGAGAGAGAGAGAGAGAGACAGACAGACAGACAGACAGACAGACAGACAAACAAAAAAACAACCAGAGAGAGAGAGAGAGAGAGAGAGAGAGAGAGAGAGAGAGAGAGAGAGAGAGAGAAAGAGAGAGAGAGAAGATCGAACGAACACATAAAACACTTCCCACGAGCCATAAAGCTCTCAGGTTATCTCCTCTGCGGTAATCTCGCGGGGAAGGAACGAGGGAACCAGCCGGGAAATTAAAATCTTTGAAAATGAAATTACCGTTTTAAGATCCAAGCGTCGTCTTTAATTTTTCAATATGGTATGCATTATGCAAGCAAAACCCTTTGCTTCGTAATAATCATTGGAAATATTCCAAGTAGTAATGTAAACAATTGGTCAATATACGTTGTATTCATGCAATACTGCTAGATATCTGCAGAATTTTGTTGCAGTATCAAATTGGTTTTCATTTTATTCCGCTTTGTTCTTTGATTTATGTAGCACGTTTACTTAAAATTGATCATCATTATGACTGTTTATTTGGCTTTCTTCCTGTCGTGGATTATTTGCAGCAGTGCCAGAGTTCCAAATTCATTTTATTTTTTTAAACTCTAACCCATTGCTGTCTCTCCCCAATTTCCTGGTCTCATATTTGTTATTTAGAGAGACATCTAAACTGTCGTATCTGCGCGCCTCTGGCAAGACAGTGATAATGTGAATGATGATTAAAGTGTTTCTTTTTCGAGTCACTCTACCTTGGTTGGAGACTGCCACAGTGTTTAAAAAGAATAATCCTCCCGGTATATTCCTTCCATTGGATCTTTCTCGCCACTCACTCAGATCATTCCTTCAACCAGGCCTAGTTTTTCTTCCTTCACTCGAACTATTCCTTCCACCAGGCCTACATTAGTGTGCATACTAATTAAGACAGTGACGAAATGAGAAATTTACTTGGAAAATTAATGTATATTTGAAAATTACAGGGCAATTATGGGACAAATTTAGTAAGAGATATGACTACCCTTTGCTTTTATAAGCATTGCTACATGCTTTGACAAAAAGATCAATATCGAACACATTTTTGGCAAGTTCGTGGTACAACTACGAACCTGCCAAAGTGTGTTCAATATTGGTCCTAATAACTGTACTAATTAGCTTCTCCACAATTGAACAGTCTTGTTTCGCGATCCTGTGTTTGGTTATTGCCCATAAATTCTCAATTGGACTGAGGTCAGAAGAGTTTCCAGGCCAATTTAGAACGCTTTGCCCACTCTCTTCGAAAAATGTCAGCTTTTTTCTAGAAGTGACGAATTGAGCAAGATCCTGCTGGAAAATACCTTCTCCATCATCAAAGCATCTATCCACAATGGGAAGCAAATGAGTTACCAGGATTACCTTGTATTTGTCAGTGTTCATCATTCCCTCAACATTAATAAGCCGTCCAGTGATTTCAGCAATAAAACTACCCCAAAACAACATGTTAGATGAGTGTTTTTGCGCTTGTTGAATGTGTCCAATCCTTAGAGGTTCGTCTTTGCTCCGTCTCACTACCTCTAATCTGTACCCATTCATCTGTCGTCCATCCCTCGTGACAGTGACCACCGCAGCCGTTTTTGTTTCTTCATGTCATCAGCCAATAATTGGTTATTTTTCTAGTTGCTTTCTGGCAGTTCTTCCAGCTTCAAGTAACCTTCGTCAAACAACTGAAGTGGAAGCAAAATCTCTCTTCAGATCACTGTTATTTATTACTATAACCTTGTCATAGTGAGGTGTTGTCTCGCGTTCTCTTATGCATCTTCCTTAATGAAGTGTTCCACAATTACCAGTGTCGTCAGCTTTATTCAGAATCCGATCAACAGTTGAATTTGTTTGGCTCAAATTTTCGGCGATCTGTATGATACTCAAATCGGCATGCTTTCTAAGAGCTTCAATACTTGCACGTTTCCTAGGTGTAACTTCCTTCATTAATTTCAGCAGTAATCATGAAGAAGTATTTGGTGAAACCACATTCACTCGCAAAGCACGTTCTCAGGAATAACCTTACAGAACAACAGCTGCTGTAACACTGACCAGAGTCGCAGGGTAACACCATAACTGGATGGTTGCTAGAAGCTGGTAGCAAACTCTTCTGAAAGCAAAAGAATTCAGACTACATTAATTAAGCCAGAGACTATGATTTGTTATGAGATAATCTCAAAATTTATTCCTGTCCCAATTAACTTGCACACTACTGAAGTTTTTCTTCCCTCAGAGGACCATCAGTTCCAATGTTTCTTGATTCTTTCGACTCTCCAGGGCTATCTCCTTCAATTGGTGTTTTTCTTACCCCTCACTTGGTTCCTCTTTTCCACCAGGCATTGTGTCTCTCTCTTCAATATCTTACACTGGGTCTTGTTAACCTCCCCACACTCAGACAACATCTTACACTGCGTCTTGTTTACCTCCCCTTACTCAGACCATCTCTTTCACCGAGTCTTCTTTCTTCCTCGTCACTTTGGCCATCTTTTCCCCTCACCTGGTCCATCTCTCACATTGGATCTTACTTCTCACCCCTCATCCGGATCATCGCTTCCTATGGATCTTGTTTCTCTCCCCTCCCGGACTATCTCTTCCAGTGGGTGTTGTTTCTCACTTCTCACCTAGATCATCTCTTCCACTGTTTCTTGTTTATTTACCCTCTACCAGACCATCTCTCTTAGTGGTTGATATTTCTCTTGTCTCACCAGAATTATCTCTTCCATTTTGTCTTGTTTCTTACCACTCACCCACACCATCTCTTCCACTAGGTTCACCTTCTCTCCCCTCACCAGGACTATCTCTTTTCTAGGTCATGTTTATCAACCCTCACCAAGACCACCTTTTCCACTGGATACTGGATCTCTACTGCCAACTGGGTACGTCTTCTCAACCTTATCACGGACCATCTCTTCCACTGGGTCTTCTCTCCAGTCAGCTGGCCATTCTCTTCCACTGGATCTTAGTCCAGTACCTCACTCAGACCATTTTTTCCACTGGGTCTTTTTTCCCCTTCACACCCGGATCATTTCTTATACTAGATGTTATTTGTCCCTATTCACCTTCTCCCTCTCTTCCACTTGGTCGTTTTTCTCTCCGCTCACCTGACCATTTATTCTACTTTTCTTGCTTTTACCCTTCACTAGGTCCATCTCCTCCACGGGCTCTTGATTCTCTCAGTTCTCAAAGACTATTTCTTTTACCAAATTTTGCTTCCCACATCACTGAGCCTACCTAGCTGCACCACTGAACCTACCTAGCAACACCACTGAACCTACCTAGCTGCACCACTGAACCTACCTAGCTGCACCACTGAACCTACCTAGCAACACCACTGAACCTACCTAGCAACACCACTGAACCTACCTAGCAACACCACTGAACCTACCTAGCAACACCACTGAACCTACCTAGCAACACCACTGAACCTACCTAGCTGCACCACTGAACCTACCTAGCTGCACCACTGAACCTACCTAGCAACACCACTGAACCTACTAGCAACACCACTGAACCTACCTAACTGCACCACTGAACTTTCTTAGCAACACCACTGAACCTACCTAGATGCACCACTGAACCTACCTAGCAACACCACTGAACCTACCTAGCTACGCCGCTGAACCTACCTAGCAACACCACTGAACCTACCTAGCAACACCACTGAACCTACCTAGCAACTCCACTGAACCTACCTAGCTGCACCACTGAAACTACCTAGCAACACCACTGAACCTACCTAGCTACGCCACTGAACCTACCTAGCAACACCACTGAACCTACCTAGCTACGCCACTGAACCTACCTAGCAACACCACTGAACCTACCTAGCTACGCCACTGAACCTACCTAGCTACGCCACTGAACCTACCTTGCTACGCCATTTAGTCTATCCGGATACACCACCCAGAGCCGGATTTACCTCTAGGCTTCGCAGGCTGAAGCCTAGAGACTAAAAATCAAGGGAGCCTCCAACCATGATAAATAATATTTCTGATGCTGTCATAGGCCTTACAAATGCTGTCATAAGGCACTGTAGTCATCAGTCGATCCTTCAGTAATGTTTCTTCCAATACATTTCAGAATAATGCTGTCTTAAGTCAAGAACTCAACACTAGCATTGATTTTGTCCTTCCCGTATCGATTTTGTCCTTCCCGTAAATCAGTGAGATAGATAAGTTGAACATATGAACATAAGAAAGGAGGAACACTGCAGTAGGCCTATTGGCCCATACTGGGCAAGTCTTTCACAAATCCAACCCACTAATAAAATATTTGCCCAACCCACTTTAGTTCTGCCCTAACAATAAGCTCTGATAAATCTACTAACTCATCTGCAAGTCCCACTCAAATCCAACCCAAGTGTTATTGAGTGCTTTTCCATGTTTGTACAGTTCACTTCAGGATTTTTTAAGCAAAATTAGAGAAGATTTTGATGAGCCTGAGCAACACGCGAAAGCAACCTTGCTAAATGTTAACTACAGAACTGTCACCAGGAGATAAAGATTAAGGAAATGGCAAGGAAATGACTGAAGTGCAGCTGGTCTTGATGCCTTAGATGAACTCTCTTCAAGAAATAAGTTTAGGATAAAATCCTTCATTCCTGTACTAGATGCACTTGAAGCCAGTTTAAGAAGAGCTACTGTCTACAGTGATGTATAAATGTTTTCCTTTCTTGATAATCTGACAGCATCAAAGCAAGAAATTCAGCAAGGAGTTGAACTGTTGATGGAAACATAATCAGAAGATGTTGACCTGAAACTTACTAATGAACGTTTGTACGTGAGACAAAGCCATAGCCTAACAGAAGAGCAGTCACTGTCTCATACAGACCTTTAACAAATTATATACAAGGAGAAATTCAAATGGACTTCCTTTATGTGGAAACAGTCTTGCGGCTATTTCTTAGCTTAATGGTCACTAACTGCTCGGGAGAGAGAGAGTTTTCCAAGCCTCAAAAAGAATTAAAAATGAATTAAAGGCCACAATGTCTCAAGAGAGGTAGCCCGTACTGAGCATCATGCATTGAAAGTGACTAACCTAGAAAACAAATTTTCACTAACTTATAGATGATTTTGCAATGAGGAAAGCTAAAAAAAAAACTTTGTTAGTCTTAGTGTATTTCATGATTGTAGTTTCTTTATTCCTAAATATGTATTTTAAAACATATATATATATATATGTCGTGCCGGATATGTAAAACTGGTCAATTAGCAAGAACTTATTTAAAATTAAGCCCTTTTTTAAATTTTCTCTTATACGTTTAAAGATATATTTTTTTCATTAATGTTGATGTAAAAATTTATAATTTTGCACCAAAAGAATCTTAGAAAACTTACCTAACCTTATTATAAAAGAACAATTTTTTTTAGCCTAACCCAAATAAATATATTTTAGATTTGTTTACAATAATTTAATACTAAACAAACACAGTGAAATATATTTTTTTTCGTTAGGTTCAGAATGATTTTGGCGAAATTATTGAATACACAAATTTTCACTTGTCCTATATGGCAAGATGAGCGTTGCTATTTAAGCCAAGATCGCAAGTTCTGCCTATTCGGCACGACATATATATATATATATATATATATATATATATATATATATATATATATATATATATATATATATATATATATATTAGAGATTATAACAATAAACTTACAATTTCATTTTTGCAAAAACTCCTCCTTATAAAATGTTTGCAAAGTTCTTTTATTGAAAAAATTTCCAGTGTTAAATTTTAATAATTATACTTTTTTACAATCACTCTGGTACTTAGCAGTAATATGTCGTTTAGAGGAGCAATTGTGAGTTGCGTAATTTCAAACAACCGTCATCATCCTCAGCTTCACTGAATTTTGTTTAAAACATTCTTCCATCTTCCTCTAGTACTGAGGGGGGGGGTTGAGGGGCCTCACAAGTGGAATACCCTAGAGCAGTGGTTCCCAAACTTTTTCAGCTTGTTACCCAATTTAACATGCAACATAAAGCATGTTACCCCTTTCACAAAATGTTGTTATTATTGATATATATGGCTAAATTAAAACACTTGAGATATTTTCTTTTATTTATTGTATTTGAACATTGTGCATCTCTAATGTCTATTACCAAAGATGTCAAGAACATCAGTGGGATGGATGGAGTTTCATACTTGAAGCTAGTTTAGGAATTCTTGGCTTCATACCAGCTTATGTCTACCTCGGCTGATGCTCACAGATAAACTGACAGTGTGAAATAGAGGCAGCCTCAGGAAGTGAGTGATGCGTACTGGACAGGTCGATCTGGGCTACTGAGTGACTTTTGTCCTGAAGCATACTTGTCAAAATACTTTTGGGTTTCCACACACTTAGCTATATATTTCTTCTTTTCTAATACTGTATATTAGTTTTTGATGTTTATTGTTATTTGGTTTAACTTTATTACTTACTTATAATAGGTTTACTTTACAACTTTATATACTAAGACAAAGTTAACAATAATCCTCATACCGGGTACCGCATTGTTTTCTTGATTTTCAGAATTCATAACTTTTTTTCTGTCACCCCTCCATTACCCCCCAAAAATGGTTAAATTACCCCAGGGGGTAATTTACCCCCAGTTTGGGAACCACTGCCCTAGAGCCTCTCTTCATCTAAATTCAGCACTACTTTGAGCCTATCTACAAAACTGGGTGAAGGCGTCTTATCTGCCAGCTTTTTAACTCACGGTGATCATTCATCTCCTTAAACCCGTGATTCATCGTGAGTGGTTGTGTGATCTCAATTTGTCTTATGTTTCAGTGGATGAGAAACTATCTCTAGCGCCGCAGGATCACCAGTTTACTCAGTTGAGACTCAAAGTTTTGCTTCACTTTGAAATTTCTGTTATATTATGTTATTTAACAAATGCGAATAATATTCATGTAAGTTTAAACACAGTTTCTTTTCCATTCACAGCATTCTTGCGGAATATAATTTGTTTGTCTATATTTAGGCTTAAGTTCAAGTTTTGACCTTGTCTATAGACTTTAAGTTTTTATTTCTCACAGTTAAGTAGGAATAGTAACAAATTCCATCCTTCCTCAATTGCATTTAGCACTTTAGATGCCCCTGATGTAGCAAAATCTGGTAAATATAACAAAATGAGAAATGGTTCACAACTTCTTCACGATTCTTCATTTTCTAGTCATGTATGAAAAACAGGAACACTGGAGAGTTTCTCATAACGCAAAAACTGCATAACTTGTTTTGCAGAGAAGATACACGTCTTGGTACAAGACTATCAGGACCCAAGATGATAATCAGTAAACTGAAGAAATATTTAGCAATATTAAATAATACATGGAAAATATTTTTAACAACTGTCGAAGTTAATTCAATTTTAAAGATTTTGTTTGGTGTCTTTTCTTTCTTTTGAAGATGGAAATTAACAGCTCTAAGGTGTTTCTTCACATTTATGAATTCCTCTACTGTCAACACGTCATATCTAAAAAAATTCCTAATGGAGTACATTCAAATGCTAATCTACGTACTCTGATACTATCAATCACAAAATCATGCTTTTGTATCGATATTTTTCAGAAGTGCCAAACAGTATATTTTCCAATTATGAAAAGTCGTTACGCTCCTATTTTCAATATATTCGTTTCAGAGATTTTTCTGCCACTGTCTGTGCTGCTCGTTGGTTTCCTCTGCATATTGTAACATCATGTGATCACTGTAGATTATTGATAAAATATCTGTGTTGTTCTGTTTAAAGATGATCTCATATTATATTGTACTCAGAGACAAGAATTTGTACAGAAATGAGGTAGGAATTTTTTCGATGAAGTATTTCGTAAGGAAGGCACACCTTTGACCTAACAATTTACTCTAAAATAAAAAGAATTTTTCACAAACATAACATTATACATCATATACTCAAATTTTTATTACGTTTCATTTATTAGTACTATTAAATGTTACTATATAATGAGATCCAGTTGCAGAGAGCCAGATTTTGCATACGATTTAAATCGATTAGATGCCAGTGATCTGGTGGGGTAGTACTGCTTTGTTTGCATAGTTGAAATATTTTACTGATGCTAATGTACACATATAGAATGCAGCTTATAAAAAGCAAAATTAAGGATTTTTCACATCTCAAGAAAAATTTCGAGAGCATTCGGAAAGTAAATACAGATTGCTTGATGCTACACTTGAATTCCCGACCTGCCGGTGCGGCGCATATGACGCAGTAAGCGTCCTACTTCAGCAGGCTCTCCACGCTCCCCGCCTCCTGCTGCAAGCAGGTAAGTGATCTTATCTCTGGCGAAAATAAATTATCCAGAGGCTATGAATCGCTCTACATTGCTAACTCAAGAGATGTGAGTTGGAGCTCATTCCGAGGCATGTTGCTTTATCAGTAACAGGGCTATTCTTAGCAAAATTAACTTACATGCTCTTAAATATTTTGCTCCATGTTTTTTAAATACACAGTTTACTATACAAACTTATAAATGTTATAACTAATTTTCATATATCGGCCTCCAGGATTCCTTATATATATATATATATATATATAAATATATATATATAAATATATATATATTATATATATATATAATAAATATATATTTACATAATATATATATATATATATATATATATATATATATATATATATATATATGTATATATATGTATATAAATAAATATATATATATATATATATATATATATATAATGTCGTGTCGAATAGGCAGAACTTCCGATCTTGGCTTAAATAGCAACTCTCATCTTGCCATATAGGACAAGTGAAAATTTGTGTATGTAATAATTTCGCCAAAATCATTCTGAACCTAACGAGAAAAATATATTTGATTGTGTTTCTTTAGTATTAAATTATTGTAAACGTATTTAAAATATATTTAGTTGGGGTAGGCTAAAATAAATTGTTCTTGTTATAATAAGGTTAGGTAAGTTTTCTAAGATTCTTTTGGTGCAAAATTAAAAATTTTTACATTAACATTAATGAAAAAATATATCTTTAAACGTATAAAAGAAAATTTCAGAAAGGACTTAATTTTAAATGAGTTCTTGCTAATTGATCAGTTTTACGTATTCGGCACGACATATATATATATATATATATATATATATATATATATATATATATATATATATATATATATATATATATATATATATATATATGTCGTGCCGAATAGGCAGAACTTGCGATCTTGGCTTAAATAGCAACGCTCATCTTGCCACACAGGACAAGCGAAAATTTGTGTATGCAATAATTTCGCCAAAATCATTCTGAACCTAACGAAAAAAATATATTTCACTGTGTTTAGTATTACATTATTGTAAGCAAATCTAAAATATATTTAGTTGGGTTAGGCTAAAATAAATTGCGCTTGTTATAATAAGGCTTGGTAAGTTTTCTAAGTTTCTTTTGGTGCAAAATTATAAATTTTTACATCAACATTAATGAAAAAATATATATCTTTAAACGTATAAGAGAAAATTTTAGAAAGGACTTAATTTTAAATGAGTTCTTCCTAATTGACCAGTTTTGCATATTCGGCACGACATATATATATATATATATATATATATATATATATATATATATATATATATATATATATATATATATATATATATATATATATATATATATATCGTGCCGAATATGTAAAACTGGCCAATTAGCAAGAACTCATTTAAAATTAAGCCCTTTCTAAAATTTTCTCTTATACGTTTAAAGATATATTTTTTTCATTAATGTTAATGTAAAAAATTTTAATTTTGCACCTAAAGAATCTTTGAAAACTTATCTAACCTTATTATAACAAGTGCAATTTATTTTAGCCTAATCCAACTCAATGTATTTTAAATACGTTCACAATAATTTAATACTAAACAAACACAATCAAATACATTTTTTTCGCTAGGTTCAGAATGATTTTGGCGAAATTATTGCATACACAAATTTTCGCTTGTCCTGTATGGCAAGATGAGCGTTGCTATTTAAGCCAAGATCGCAAGTTCTGCCTATTCGGCACGACATATACACATATATATATATATATATATATATATATATATATATATATATATATATATATATATATATATATATATATATATATATATATAAATATATTTATATTATATATATATATATATATATATATATATATATATATATATATATATATATATATATATATATATACACTTCTCTTTTTTAGTAAATGTTTAGAGTAGAAGGAGTTACTAGCCTATTGCTCCCGGCATGTAGGTTGGTAGACAGCAACCACCCAGGGAAGTACTACCGTCCTGCCAGATGACTGTGAAACAAAAACCTGTAACTGTTTTGCATGATGGTAGGATTGCTGGTTTCTTTTTCTGTCTCATAAACACGCTATATAACAGGGATATCTTGCTACTCCTACTTACACTTTGGTCACACTTCACAGACACGCACATGCATATATATATATACATACATCTAGGTTTTTCTCCTTTTTCTAAATAGCTCTTGTTCTTTTTTATTTCTTCTATTGTCCATGGGGAAGTGGAAAAGAATCTTTCCTCCGTAAGCCATGCGTGTCGTATGAGGCGACTAAAATGCCGGGAGCAATGGGCTAGTAACCCCTTCTCCTGTATACATTTACTAAAAAAGAGAAGAAGAAAAACTTTATAAAACTGGGTTGCTTAAATGTGCGTGGATGTAGTGCGGATGACAAGAAACAGATGATTGCTGATGTCATGAATGAAAAGAAGTTGGATGTCCTGGCTCTAAGCGAAACAAAGCTGAAGGGGGTAGGAGAGTTTCAGTGGGGGGAAATAAATGGGATTAAATCTGGAGTATCTGAGAGAGTTAGAGCAAAGGAAGGGGTAGCAGTAATGTTAAATGATCAGTTATGGAAGGAGAAAAGAGAATATGAATGTGTAAATTCAAGAATTATGTGGATTAAAGTAAAGGTTGGATGCGAGAAGTGGGTCATAATAAGCGTGTATGCACCTGGAGAAGAGAGGAATGCAGAGGAGAGAGAGAGATTTTGGGAGATGTTAAGTGAATGTATAGGAGCCTTTG